>NC_090857.1:10729891-11036413 GCF_024217435.2 Syngnathus scovelli | reverse complement strand
TTGTTTTGTTTTTGTCATTCTGATTATTTGATGAATTGAGTCATTTTTTGTGACCAGCGCAAGCCTAGCGCAAAATGTATTCTAACGAGAGTTTCGTTTCTACGGTTGTTTTCGTAGACGGGCGCAGGTAAAAAAAGGTTGTTTGCGCTGTTGTGAGAGTGAAAAAAAACAACTGCTTCCCAGTCAATGAAAGCGGCTCCTCTCATTCCCTTTAAATTTAGCCCAGCACACAGTCGTTGTCACTGTCACTTCAGTGCTTATTATTGAAAAAAAATATAGTAAAGTAAAGTAAATTATTTTTCTTTATTGGTTCCAGGGAACAGCCGGTCCCCGTGGTAGAGATGGCGAGCCTGGCACCCCTGGAAACCCTGGCCCACCTGGACCACCAGGACCTAATGGGCCCCCCGGCCTTGGCGGAGTAAGTGTCAAAAGATGCTTGTCGATGTTCAAAATTAGGTTACGTTGCCACCATAGGAACACAACTCCGTTGTAAATCAAGGACCCCGAAAACTGCATTAGCCAACGGCAACAACAATAAACAGACACAATTCAGTTGCTGAAAACTGTAAAAGATGTTACTGCATGCTTTGAATGGGACAAAACAGCGCCATCTTGTGGACACCGAAATCTGTCCTTCCCAGCATGTGGGAAAGGAAAACCAGACTTCCATTTGTTTAACTTTACAACTGAGGGAAAAATCAAATTTTTTTTTTTCTAGAATTTTGCTGCTCAAATGGCAGGTGGCTTCGACGAGAAGGCCGGCGGTGGCGCTCAGATGGGCGTGATGCAAGGACCCATGGTGAGCCAGCAACTTCTCCTTCTTTACCCTCAGCTTGGTTCCTTTTGCAAGGGCACATCAATATGTCACAAAGCTTATTAAAAGAGAAAACCGAACAAGGAGCTTCACATCATCATCATCATGAGGGGGGAATTAAGCGATCAAGAAAGGAGAAGAAAGCTGAAGATTTTCAACTAAAGAAGCTTATTCTACCTGGAATGTTTCTGGAAGATGGAATTAGAAGTTCAGGACCGGATCAGTGGCTTTACCTTGGCACCGAGAAGGGTGACATTTAATTGAAAAAAAAAAAAAAAAACACGCAGGACCCTGACCGTATGGAACAACACTGCTACTGAGAACTTCTTAAACACACATGCAGTATATGCATAAGTTCTAACCCGACAGAGCGCCATTGATAATTCTGAAGCCACGGTGGTGAAGGCTTCCCGCTCCCACTCAAAGGTGACTTTCATTCCCTCCAGAGGACCACTGTGTGTTTATTTAATTTTTTAGGAATTATTTTAAAACTGAGCCAAGATGCTAAAAGACGTGTTTATAAGGGAATATGTTTGACTCGTAAAATATTTTCATTACTTTCATTCATTTTCTAGTGCTTGTCGTTAACATTCACGAACAGTCATTATAGAGCATCCGCTAAATTCTCAAGGGGAAAAAAAGTTTGATTCTGTCTTTTTCTATTATTTTATAATTAGCAGTAAAACACAATGCAGCTGTTTCTCCCAATAGACTAACATATTACTGCTAAAATGGCGCCATCTACTGGTGGTTGTGCATCAGTAAAGTTGTTTCCAGTTTTACACTTTACAGTGGAGCAGCATCAGAACCTCCTTAACCCAGTGGAAAAAATGTCATTGACTCATGATGAGAACATACAAAGTCCACAGAGGAATGCTGGAGCCAAGATTCAAACCCAGAATTTCTGAATTGTGAGGCAGACATGCTAACCACTTGCGGTTCTCATTTAAAAAACACTTAATTTCTTGTTTTCCCCCCAATGTGAGTGTTTGCCTCATCAGCTTCACAGAATGTGATTTTCTCTTGTCGGTGCGGTGGGGGTTTGAGATTGAGGCTGAGCTAAAGAGAAATGCGTCACAGGAATCTTCACCTGCTGCTGAGGGGAACAAGTCACCCTGCGCTTGTCGGCCGTCCAAGTCATGCAGAGTTCAAACATGCACAACTGTCAACCATGGAGCTATGCAACCAGGGCAGATGACACTGTGGAATTTCAAATGATTTTTTTTTTTTTTTTTTTTTTTTTTTTTACATGTGGAGGTGGTCTAGCCCGAGGCCTGAAAAGTTAAGGTGTTTTATAGCCAGTTTCAAATACTGTCACCATCAAAGAGGGCAAAAGTGCTAGCTCACATACTGTACTTAAGTAGACATTCAGAAACTGGTGCTGAAAAAGGTAGAATTACTGGTTTAACTTCTGTAAGACCCTTTAAAGTCAAAGTGCGTTTGAAGATAATTGCTGAAAAGCATTGAAAGCATGTACACAGACTCTACGTCATCATTTAGAAATTGCAAGTGTATCAAATGGAATTGTTCCAAATATATCGATAATCCAGATATGTATCAAATAGTCTTATTAGACAGATATTTGTATCTTTGAAGGAAATGTGACATTTGCAGTCGTGGCAATATCATTCGCATGTATACTGACAACAAGATTGCTCCATTGGAAAAATGCACACCCCTGGTTCAATGAATGGATTTGGACAATGATTCAGATGCCAACTTTTCACATTTTGGGAACAAAATAGCCCCTCCCACATTTTAAAGGAAGTTGAGCTACTTTGTTTACATAAGCATTAGCGGTGCCAGTTAGCCTGCAGATTCATACATCGGGAAAGAAAATTAATTCAAAACTGTTCATTCCTGATGATGTTGTTCTCTTTCCAGGGCCCAATGGGTCCCCGAGGACCACCTGGACCCACTGGATCTCCTGTAAGTATCCACTTGACAGTATAAACGTTGTAGTCACACACGCACACCTGATAATTGAGTGTAACGCAACCAGGATGAACCATATGTTTACAAAGTGGCAGGTTCTCCCAGCCGCCAGCTCCATTTTTTTTTCTTTCACCTAACAATTTATGTCTGGCGCCCCCCCGCCTTCTTCGTCTTCACCTTCTCGCCCTCACCTGAAGGCCTTGCAGGTTCCTCCCAGCCTGCAGAAGAAAAAGCATTAGGCAGGTCATGTCCACAAACGGGTCTCAACTTGAAGGATACGTGTCTAAACCTCCAGGTGCTTGCAGGAGAAAAAAAAAAAGCTCCTGTGTGTAGACTATAAGCATTATTTGTGGATTTCAACCACTGCATTTAATTTATCATAATAAAAATGTGCCTGTTTTTTGCATTTAAAATATGGATGCCCGGAGGCCCTATAATAGTCATGCAGACACAAACTTAATTGCTTTATTAGTACTATTACAGTATCAGACAATACTGTATGTTAGCTCATAAAAACTCAGCTTCTTCGTAAGCACTTCTACTTTGTTTTTTTAAATACCTTTGTTGTTTCAATTTTTTTAGAGAACAGCTTAATTTGTATTTTTGCGCTTGCATTTTCACTTTTGTTATTTTTATTTTTTCATATCATTATTATTATTATTTGGGGAGGTAACATTTTTAACATGCCTTTGTATATTTGTGTAGGGCCCTCAAGGATTCCAAGGCAGCTCGGGAGAGGCTGGAGAGCCCGGACAATCTGTGAGTGTCATTCCTGCCTCCACACAGTTTATACTACAGTATCTCTTTCAATACATGACCTCACTATATATTATGGCAATGAGCGTAAAAGAACGTCCTATATCATGCTCAGCCAATTGAACATTTTGCTCAATTTGTGAGTAAAAACTGAGTGGCTACGTGCGGATTGTAATAACATATGTTTTTTTTTTCTTTTATTGATTTATGCTAGTAGACAACGTTTCACTCCCGCTAGCTCTTTGCTTCCTCCTCTCCTTTATTTACCCCAAATGAAGCTTCCAGAATTCACATGACCTTGGCCGCTTTTTTTCCCAATCCCCCAGCAGGTAGATTGAACCCAGGGGCTGCGCTAATCTTTCCCTGTGGCGTTTGGGATTATTTTGCTGCTCCCCCTTGACGGCGCATCATTATGTGTGATTAAAATCAATGCTCGCCAACTGAGAAAAGCTGGACGGGTGCACATTGAAATTATTATTTTAGTCTCATACCTGTGGTTGTTTCCTCGATGTTTACAGGGTCCCATGGGACCCCGCGGACCACCGGGACCTTCTGGAAAACCTGGAGATGATGTGAGTGTGCAAAAGTTGCAAATGAAAGGCAAAAAATTATAGAGATTTGAAAAGATTCATTTCCACTGAAGTCACTTTTTGTGAGGTTCCTGACACCAGCATGCAATTCTCTTTTGTGCCACACGATGGCAGCATACACTCGATTTCACTATGTATCTAGCAATTCTCCAATAATTCTAATATTGACCAGAAGCAGCACTGTACAAAAGGCTTACAAGATTTATAGTTTTTCTCTCCATTTTTTTTATTTTTTATTTTTTTTTTTGACATTTTTCTTTGTGGCTTAGGGTGAAGCTGGAAAATCTGGAAAACCAGGCGAACGTGGACCTTCTGGACCTCAGGTGAGCGTGACATTACTTCACTGCAGATGGAGACGTGACAGTCATTTTCAAACAGGGATCAAACCCAAAATAATTTAATTTGCTTTTGAAAATCTTTTGTAGGGAGCTCGAGGTTTCCCCGGAACACCCGGCCTGCCTGGCATCAAAGGACATCGAGTCAGTCAAGGCTCTCGCTCATCTTCATGCTTTACAACTTTTTAGATTGTTTATTAATTATGTTTTCTCTTGTTTGTGTAGGGTTACCCTGGTCTTGATGGTGCAAAGGGAGAGACCGGTGCTGTTGGGTCAAAGGTATAAGATGGTCTATTATGTTTACTGATCATTTAGGGCCCCATTATGTATTAGTTTAGTTGGTGGGGAGCGACATTTTGATACATGAAACGACATGAAAAGTCAATTTTATTAAAAGGCAACTTTTATGGTAAGACCGACGTAATTAAAAAATAAATATGTGTAGTTTTCTTCTTTAATTTGGACTTTTTCATAAACAAAATTGTAAATTTGATAGTAAGGTCTTTTTCTCTGGGAAGAAAAAAATAGTTTTTCATCTAAAAAAAAAAATCTGACTTTTATCTTGATTTATTACATTGATATATTTTTATTGGACAAATTTCGTTGCTCTATAATAATAATAATAATAATAATAATACAATTTTAAATTAAGTTTTAATAAGATATTTTTATCATGACTTACAAAATGAAAAGCAGTGATCCTGACTGACATTGATGTTATTTTCCTGTGTGCAGGGAGAGTCTGGTGCTCCTGGAGAGAATGGAGCTCCTGGACCAATGGTATGTTTACAATATTTCAGAGATATGATTTTTAAGTTGCGGGCAAAAATTTACATTGTGACCATTTCACAGGGACCCCGAGGTCTGCCCGGAGAGAGAGGTCGTCCTGGACCCAGTGGGGTTGCTGTGAGTGCCTCAAATAATTCAGCAATCAATATGTTATTGAACATGTCCTGACATTTATTTTGTTTATTTCAGGGTGCCCGCGGTAATGATGGTTTGCCTGGCCCTGCTGGTCCCCCGGTAGGTGTCCAATTATATAAATTACCTTTGTTCATCTTAAGTCTGACTTGCTACCTGCCTTATGAGCATCTAAAATGTTTTGGGCTTTTTTTTGTTTCTTGTATAGGGTCCGGTCGGTCCTTCTGGAGCTCCGGGTTTCCCTGGCTCCCCTGGTGCAAAGGTCAGTCTCAAAGTTTCTGTGCATCTTGTTTGTTGTCCCTGACAATCACACCTACAGACTATTTGGAGTGGTCCATTGGCCTCTCGTGCATGTTTTTGGAATGTTGGGACATTTATTTAGATACAATCAAAGGGCATTAAAACGAACAAAATTCCCTAACAATATTTAATCAAATAGATTGATAATAATTAAATAATTTTAAATAAAATGTAACAAAATCAAGCTAATGAGCGAATCAATGAATCAAATGAATGACATTTGATTTTAAAAAACAGAGTACAGTAAAATGATTTGTAAACATAATCCAATTGAGTCAATTAATTTTCCTCAAATAAAATCAACACGCCTATCAACAAAAATATACCAGATGTATTTAAAGCAAATAAAATACAGTTAAAATCAGTTAAATAAAATAATAATAATAAAGGAAATCATTGGAAAAAACATAAAAGATCATTTCTAATACAATTTAATCACATATGTATCAACACCATTTCAACAGTTCAAGAGAGGTCAGCAAAATTAATGACAGTAATGGGATGGAGAAGTTCCAGAAGCACATGTCAAATTTCTTTATAGGAAAACCTCCAAATAGCCTTCAGTTTATTCAGAGGAGACCTTCCTTCCGTTGCAGCATTATCGGCCTTTCAAGATGCAATCAGTGTTTACATCAAATGCTACCCATAGAAATATACAAACACCAATTTGTTCTCACGGTTTTTATACTTCTTCTCAATCTAATACAGAGAGCAATCAGAACAGTTTGTGCCTTTGTGAAGAAGAAAAGTCTTTTGTGAGTCTGGACATGAAATTGTGATTATGTTAAGGAAAGCTTGGTCATGCTTTGAAATGAGAGAAAGCTGCGCTGTATTGAAAAGCATTTTAAAAGCGGCAGTCTGAGTGGAAACTTGGAGCGAGGGTCCCGTCCCCTCCAACCTTCTCAGTTCTGATTTATTCATCCAGAATGTGCAGATGCTCCCGCTGAATTCTGGGTTGATTCGGGGGCCTCGACATTGATGCTCTGTCTTCTGAGAATTCACAAATGGAAGATCTCTTTGGAAAATCTAGCAGTCATGCTGGCAACATATCAGCAACCTTTTTATTTTCTATTCTGAGTGTCTTGAGGACTGTTGAAATCCTTGACAAGGGTGCCCTTAAAAAGTCTCTTTCAAAATGACAGCAACCTTAATTATCCTTCAATGTGACACTTTATGCGTCTCTGCTGCTCAGAGGTCTTAAAAATGCCACTTCTGAAAATTGTTTATGGTGGCCACCGTTTTGACATTGGTAGACTAAATTTAAAAAAAAAAAATACTGAAAAATACTAAATTAGTTGTACCACTACTCTACTACTCTTTTTGTCACATTTGATGACTGTACTAGACATGCAGCTAAACCCATTCAGTACTTGATGCATCACATTTAAGCGCTAACTGGGCCCAAAACAAACAAAAGAATTTTTAGAAACTTGGCTGGATAAACCAAGACTAAGAATATCCCCCACAAAGCTCTTCCTGACGTCAAAATGAGTCACATATTTTGTCTGGAATTTCCCATTTATACTCTCCAGTGAACGCTATATGTATATAATACTCGAACGTGTGTTGTGATATCTGGGAAATGTCCAATAAGGTTGAGGGGCCTTTTTACATCACACCAACCAGAAACTGGAGAATGCATCAAAAATTGAGTTGAATGTAAAATAATAATTCGTAGGCTACAGTCCTAGTTCACTATCTCCAAATTCACCTATTCACGTTTTTAAACTACCCACTGTTATTCTCTAAAATACGCTAATTTGTGGATTTTGTGTTTGTGCTGGAATGCCACAAGATGGCGCTAAAGCCCTGTCAAAATAGGAACGACATAGAAAAGCGATCAACTAAAAAACCTGTACTTAAATAATAATTATATTTAAATGTATTGCACACCAACTTAAAATATTATACATAAATGAATTATTTCAAAATCTTTAAAGATGAAATGATTCATTTTAAAAGTTAAATACAACTGAACTGTACTTAATGAGCAATTATTTCACGAACCACTAGAGGGAGCCCTCACTCAACAACATTTGCTTGTCTATCAGGGAGAAGCTGGTCCCACTGGTGCTCGTGGGCCCGAGGGTGCACAGGGACCCCGTGGAGAGTCCGGCACACCTGGCTCATCTGGACCTTCTGGCGCTTCTGTGAGTGATTTGACGTGACATTCTTTCTCATTGTCCTTTATAATTAATGTGGGGAGGCTTACTTGTGCATTTTGTTCTTTTAAGGGAAACCCCGGTACTGATGGTATCCCTGGATCTAAAGGATCATCTGTAAGTTAAAAAAAAAAACTCTGTCCTGGTCTCACTTGACGATTATTTTGACTCATATTCTTATAAAACTGGAAATAAAGGACTAAGACTGAGTGTTTTGCTTGGAAGGGTGCTCCCGGTATCGCAGGCGCTCCCGGTTTCCCCGGACCTCGCGGGCCTCCCGGGCCTCAGGGAGCGACCGGACCTCTCGGGCCAAAAGGAACATCTGTACGTGATCACTGTGCATAATACAGCCACCAGCGATAGTAGCTTTCATCTGGAAAATACATGAACATTTACTTGAGAAATATTTGTAGATGACGGTCTGTTTTTGGCCTGTTTTGTCCTTCAGGGAGATCCAGGTATCACAGGCTTCAAGGGAGAGGCCGGACCTAAAGGAGAATTTGTAAGTTTTATTTCAATTTTATTTTTAAAATCGATACATTTTAATAGATCCATAGCTTATTGTTTCCAAATATTTTGTCTGAAAGAAAAAATAGCATTTATTTAAATGTTAGCATTTAGCATTTATTTGAATGTTTCTATGTTTCCTGTACTGTAGTTAGTTCTAAAAATGGCGGGTCTTTGCAGGGACCAGCTGGAATCCAAGGAGCTCCCGGTCCACAAGGAGAAGAGGGCAAGAGAGGACCAAGAGGTGAACCCGGTGCTGCTGGACCAATCGGACCTCCCGGGGAGAGAGTGAGTACCGTCAAATATATACAATCTGAAAGTTCTCCAGTTGTTTACAGCACAATCAAACCTGAGATTTTGTTTTCTGTTGGCTATTTATTGTTATTTACGCATAGGCCGTAGCCATGTCTAAAAAATATTGCTTTGGCACCATCTAGTGGTATCTGGGTGTCAAGTACCTTAACAAAAATGAGGGGAGGAGCTTCATTTATTTAAGGCCATGACTTTGCTGACATCTTGTGGCAATCTTTGTGTCCATGCTATTACAAACCGTTTTGTATGAAGTACAATATTTGTGAAGAGGCCAAATGCGTCTTTTTTTAAAGGTCTTGGAAAATAAGTATCCATCCACCCATTCATCCATAAGTGACTCTGTTTTGTTTGTAGGGCTCTCCTGGCAACCGCGGTTTCCCAGGTCAAGACGGTCTGGCAGGTCCCAAGGTGAGTCATGTCCTCTTTTCCAAAAAGAGAGCAATTAAGATGGTGATTGCTACCACAAATGGAAATCTACCCTTATTAAAATGCATTAGCGTTAGATAAGGAATGGGCAGTAGCACCCATAGAGTGCAACCTTGTCAACTTGCAATTGCAACATTTTTTCTATCATGCTTGCAAAATGTCATTTATGAGTCAGTGTTATCTCTTCTGATATGGGTGTAATTAAATTTTAATCCTCTGAACACCTTCACCTTCAAATATCAACTCCCAAAAAATCAGCATCCAGTTTTTGCTGACACATCTCTAGCATAGCATAAAGGCAATACATTTGAAAGCGTTCAAACATGTCCTACCATGTCACGGCCACCTGATGGAAGCATAGCTTCGAATCCGTCTCTACACCGGTGACCCAAATGTCTCACATGTCAACAGCAGAATCTCATTAAACATGATCTCCCCACACACAAATCTCATTTACGCTCAAATGAACCTGCCAGAATTTAATCTGCTCATCTTCAGCGGGTCAATGAAAGTCTTCACGCCATTAAAAGGAGAGCCTATCTACTCCTGTGGGCTCTTTGGGGGGTTGGAATGAAAGGCCTGTTATTGTTATGCTATTTCTTTATCTCTTCCTTTGTCTTTGTTAGGGTGCCCCCGGTGAGCGTGGACCCGCAGGTGCCAGTGGTCCCAAAGGTGCTAGCGGTGACCCGGGCCGTCCCGGAGAGTCCGGTCTGCCCGGTGCCAGAGTAAGTTCTATTGCATGGCATTACAGGAGAAATAAGAATCTGATGAGTATATTAGACATTAGAAAATATATAACAAATATTTGGGGGAATATGCAAATAAAGTACACATATACACAAATATCAAAATTAAATATAATATTCAATATAATATTTTTGAAAAATTAGGAAAGCTCTCAAATAATTTTGAAAATATATTATAATATTTGAAAAGATTTTTAAAAAAACGCATTATAATAAAACGTTACTATGCAAAATAATAGTAAAAAAGTGTGTATTTGACATTTCTTTGTATTCCTCTACAAAGTAATTATGTCTGCATTTGTTTGGATGCAAAGACATGCACTCTTGACATTAAATACGATATTAACAATAATTAGATTTTGAAGCTGCCTGAATTATTACCGTGCTTTATCAGTAAACCGTAAAGTGTTTCTTACTTAATCAGGACAAATTCCACTACCTTCAGTTCATTTATATA
The DNA here is from genome assembly GCF_024217435.2 of Syngnathus scovelli. Classification (NCBI taxonomy): domain Eukaryota; kingdom Metazoa; phylum Chordata; class Actinopteri; order Syngnathiformes; family Syngnathidae; genus Syngnathus; species Syngnathus scovelli. Next base: position 11,026,152 of record NC_090857.1, on the reverse strand, counting down.
TTTTCTATTTCTTGCTGTAGTAACTTATTCATCAGGCAATCTAGCAGAAGATTCAATTCCCTCAATGGACGTGTGCAACTCATCTGTATGCAAATGATCTGTTTTTGTTGATTGTGTGTCCATGTGCTCTGGCAGGGTCTTACTGGACGTCCCGGTGATGCCGGTCCCCAAGGCAAAGTTGGACCTTCTGTGAGTGCCTTCCATCCAATTGTATGACTGCTGTCAATCAAAAAAAAAAGACCATCAGGGGCTGTGATGTGATTTAGCATCCTAACAGCCACCGAGACGCTTTTTAGTAATCGAGCACTCCACACTTAATGACCAATCCAATCATTACCCACCAGCTCAGCAGTCACAATGTGTCAATTGGACATTTTAATATTCTTCACTTCATGGCTTGCGCGTTCGTTTTGGGGGATGAATTCCTCCATTGAATATTAACAACTTTTGCATTTTATTACTTACAAGTGCTGCATAGCTACAAATGACTTTTTGGACTGCGCAGGGAGGTCCTGGTGAAGACGGCCGACCAGGACCCCCCGGCCCACAGGGTGCCCGTGGGCAGCCTGGCGTCATGGGATTCCCCGGACCCAAAGGAGCAACTGTAAGTGAACGACTATACACAATTTTTTTTGTTGATCAATTCTCACGTTTGCATTGGGTCTCTGTGGTTTGTTTTATAGGGCGAGCCTGGCAAATCTGGCGAGAAGGGATTGCTTGGAGCTCATGGCCTGAGAGTAAGTGGAGCAATCATCGACAACAAAACATGGAACACACATGTTGACAATGTACTCTTTTCTTCTCCTCAGGGTCTGCCTGGTAAAGATGGTGAAACTGGCGCCGCCGGACCCCCCGGCCCTGCTGTACGTATTATTTACAGTTTTATAAACGGCTAAGGGACTTTTGCAAAGTGTATTTAATAGCAGGAGTTGATTTTAGTTTGTTTAGTTGTTATTTTTATACATTTAATTTTAGGGTCCCGCTGGCGAGAGAGGAGAACAAGGGCAGCCTGGTCCCTCTGGTTTCCAGGTGAAAGTCTCACTTATGCATAAAATGTACATAATTAAAAAAAAAAAAAAAAAAAAAAAGAAACTGTCATATATATTTAAAATAACTTTTATTATAATGTCTTGTCCATTAATCAGTATGTATTATTTTGGTCATATTTATTGCAACATATATGTAAATGAAATGTGCTCACACACACGATGATGGTGCTGTTGCTTGGACACAGGGTCTCCCCGGTCCCCCTGGTCCCCCCGGTGAGGGAGGAAAGCCTGGAGATCAGGTACGTGCGCTCTGAGTAGTCAGTCAATCATAACCAGCATTCAGCAGCCAGCCACTTGGGAGCTTGAGGACAATCTTATTTAGTCCTAAAGGAGGTTTAGCAAATGATGGGGTTTTTTGCTGCAAGTCAGCCTACCATGAGGTTTAGTACTCTACGTGTGTTTTTGACCTATGGCTAAGAAAAAATATTGATTTTGTTAACTGATACAAGATGGTAGCTCCAGTCCAATCTTTTTTTATTTTTTAAATTTTCATTGTGTATTCTTGAAGTACATATTCTTGAAAGATCTTGGTCGTTTTTGCCACCATCATGAAAATCATTCAATTAAATATTATTATATTTTCTTTTTGTTTGTACAAATCAAAGATTTAAAAAAAAAATTGCATTGATTCTCTGAGGCCCGATTCTTGTGTCATCACGTGTCACTTTCTCACTCCCACGTCAGGGTGTTCCAGGAGAGGGCGGAGCTGCCGGTACCACTGGACCCAGGGTACGTTGACACGATCCACGTATCTACTTGTCTGTGCATGTGTGTTAAATTGATTCATTAACTCAGTGATTTTCAATTATTTTAAACCCAGCCTCGACTTCTAAAAATTAATATATGATGTTAGTATTGTGAAATATAACTGACAGAAGTTAACATTTTTCGCTTTCATTTCATTGATGATCGCGCATAATTTCAACAATTATTATAGTAATTAGTCATTACCAATCTTATTGTGTTGATATTCAGGGAGAGCGAGGCTTCCCCGGAGAGAGAGGAGCTGCCGGTTCTCAGGGTCTGCAGGGACCTCGAGGTCTGCCCGGAACCCCTGGAACTGACGGACCCAAGGTGAGTCATTATGAGTCATAAATGCAACGCACGTCATCCCACCGTTTATTACATCTAAAATCAATAGCTGCCTGCTGTTTTTTCTGTCTGGCTGCTTTTCCCTAAAGGGCGACTGTTAATAGAGTGATAAGACTTCACAGCACTCACCATCAAACAATTATTAGTTAAGTACAAATAATCAGCTGTGTGTTTCCAAATCACCCACAGGCACATTTAAGGCATTTTAATTGCTGCAACATTGATGAAGCGGATGCTGTTGTCACACGCTCGGTTATCCGGCGTGATTTCCTTGTTTGAATTTAAGCATAATCAAATGCTGGTAAATAAATTGTACGGCTACAAATAAAATATTAGAATACATAAAAATACAAACAATGAAAGAATTTTTTTTGTATTCATTTTATTTTTAATATCCACCCGCATATTCCCACATAGATTTGATAAATGATCGTCTTCTGAGATCGATTTACGTCTGACATCTCGTCTCGTTGTTTAGGGAGCCATCGGACCCGCTGGAGGCGCCGGAGCGCAGGGACCTCCCGGTCTACAGGGTATGCCCGGAGAGAGAGGGGGCTCTGGTATTCCTGGACCCAAAGGAGACAGAGTAAGAATGTGTCCCAACATTTTGTCTCAGATATGTTTCCACACAAATGCAAAATTGTTGATAATAAAATGTGTTGTTGTTTTTTTTACCTGCATAGGGTGACATTGGAGAGAAAGGACCTGAAGGTGCACCTGGAAAAGATGGCGGCAGGGTGAGTTTTGAATGCTGGGGAAAAAAAAAAAAAAAGAAAGGGCTCTTTTTTCGTAGATAAGGCACGTGCGCTCAGACGTAAAAACTGGCCCACCTTGATTTTCATGCTGGTACAAACCTAATTTAGTGTGTTTTGGAAGTTGTCAGCACCTGATAACTTGGTGGCTAAAATTTAAACATGCTGATAGCAGGCCACAACTTGTGGCACTGGTGGTGAAATGTGAATTGTGCTGAGTTTTATTGAGATGCAGATTCTGCACTGTAGGCACATTTGAGATACTTTTGTACACTTGTTTATCTCACATTACTCCATCAGTAACAACATAAATGCCTGTTGATTAAACATAGGGTTTTCTTTTCAGGGTCTTACTGGTCCCATTGGTCCTCCTGGTCCTGGCGGTCCCAATGGTGAAAAGGTAAATTTGCTTTTTCTTCATACACACAATTCATCTTGAAATACACACTGGTGACATTTCTTTACTGTTTTCTCCCTTCAGGGTGAATCCGGTCCTGCTGGTCCTTCCGGAGCTCCTGGTACCCGTGGTGCCCCTGTAGGTTTTCCCCCATTAAGCCTGCCAAATGAATGCAAAATGTCACAATTGTACATTCACACATTTACCACTCCAAAAGGGTGACAGAGGTGAGACTGGACCTCCTGGGCCTGTTGGATTTGCTGGACCCCCTGTAAGTAACAGAAAGTCGATCATGATGCTGGCATGGCTAATTAGCGAGTATATGTTAGGATGACGCACAACGTCGTCTTGTGATTTGTTTATAGCTATCGCAGCATATCACCCCATGCACTCAAAATAGAAACGTGACAAAAACAGTCGCCTACTGTCAATTGTACTTGTAAAGGAGTCAGCTTAAAAGATTCACGTTGCTAAATTTCCTTAATTCTACTCTAAACTTGAAAACAAATTCCTTAAAAATTCTCTACTCATTTCTCCTCAATGACATTAAATAATTATTAAAATAATAAAAATGTTAGTACAAGGCGGCTCGGTGGCGCACTGGGTAGCACGTCCGCCTCACAGTTAGGAGGGTGCGGGTTCGATTCCACCTCCGGCCCTCCCTGTGCGGAGTTTGCATGTTCTCCCTGAGCCCGCGTGGGTTTTCTCCGGGCACTCCGGTTTCCTCCCACATCCCAAAAACATGCTTGGTAGGCCGATCGATCACTCCAAATTGTCCCTAGGTGTGAGTGTGAGTGCGAATGGTTGTTTGTCTCTGTGTGCCCTGCGATTGGCTGGCAACCAGTTCAGGGTGTCCCCCGCCTACTGCCCGATGACGGCTGGGATAGGCTCCAGCGCGCCCGCGACCCCCGTGGGGACTAAGCGGTTCAGAAAATGGATGGATGGATGGATGTTAGTACAAAATTAATCCAAATGGATAATTTTCAATTAGTTCATCTATGCTAAATGTTGGATCAAAAATGTAATTTCCAATATTGGAACATATGAACAAATGTCCGTTTTGCCATCTCAGCATTTCTGTTGAAAATAAAATCAACAAATAATAACTGAACACTAACACATAGCACTAGTCCACCAGTTAGCCATCCTGGGCTAACGTTATGGCATCCAAGTGACTCAAGTGTTCATGTCTCTCCTCAAGGGCTCTGATGGACAACCTGGACTTAAGGGAGAGATGGGAGAGTCTGGCCAGAAGGGTGACGCTGGCGCACCAGGACCACAAGGACCATCTGGTTCTCCCGGGCCAGCCGTGAGTCACTCTACTACAGATTATTATTATTATTATTATTATTATTATTATTATTTATTGCATGGAATTAATTGTCATGAGGCAATTGAGGTCAAATAGAATACACACCACGAAATTAACAGCGTGGTTCTTTTCCAGGGCCCCACTGGTGTTTCTGGACCTAAAGGTGCCCGTGGAGCTCAGGGACCTCCCGTAAGTGACCTCACAACACCCCAGAAATGTCGCCATCACTTCTAGTGAATGTCTGTGGGATGGGTTTTTATTCCCTCGCTCTCTTTCAGGGTGCTACCGGTTTCCCTGGAGCCGCCGGAAGAGTCGGACCTCCCGGTCCCAATGTAAGTCGCTTAGTCGCCCAATGATTACTGACACTGTACTGTACATGCACATCACAAGAAACGACAATGTACATTAGTTATATACAAAATGTGATTGGATACTTTCCAGGGCAATCCTGGACCTGCTGGTCCCGCCGGCCCCCCGGGCAAAGACGGCCCCAAGGGTGTGAGGGGAGACGGTGGCCCCCCTGGCAGACAGGGTGATGCTGGACTCCGTGGTACTGCCGGGGCTCCTGGAGAGAAGGGAGACCCTGGAGAGGATGGCCCCCCTGTAAGTGGCATCCTTTTTTAGCACTATGCAAGACTGGCGTGGCGGGGAACATTTTTTTTAGACGATGCGTTCCAAGTTTAAAGTGGCATCGTCTGTCAGGCTGCAGAGACATTTTCATCCATTAATACAGCCGGCTGTCATTGAGCGTAATAGCAGGGACGTCTTACTGACAGATTGATGGCAGGCCTCATGGCTTTTACCTTCCACACACACGTGTGCACATACACAATCGCAGATGACAAGACCTGTCTTGAAAATACCATCTGACAAATGATGACGCACTCAACATGATGGGCCCCTGCTGTCTACTACATACGTGTGACTGCAAATCATCATCATTGATGCTTACGATTTAACGTTTAATGGCGTCCCCGTTTCCTCTGTCCCAGGGTGCTCTCGGTCCCTCTGGCCCTCAAGGTTTGGCCGGACAGCGTGGTATTGTGGGTCTGCCTGGACAGCGTGGCGAGAGAGGTTTCCCCGGCCTGCCCGGACCCTCTGTAAGTACCTAAACATTCAGTATAACAAAAGATTAATTTCACCGTGAGATATAGCTTTGGTCTGTCACCCTTATAGCACGAAAAAAAAAGGTAGTGGATTTTACTGTTTCAAAATAATTCTCATGAATTATAATATATAATTATAGATATTATATAAATAAAAAAATATGTAAATATATTTTTAAATACGTCACTTTCAAATGCGAGTAACTGCTACTATGGAGATGGTGGGCTACACTCGCCTGAATTGTGTGCGGCCAGCGTTTTTATTCCTACCAGTCCCAATTATAGGCTCCGATACTGAGTACATTACATCGAATGTCCACCCTTAACTAGATCATGAGTCATGCCGTCTTTTGATTCCCTTTCATGGCTGTAAAACAGCCCTTTATAAGTTTGTACTGTATGTCCATATTTGCAGAAAATATGACATTATGTGATGCCATCTGCATCCGTCAGTCACGTCACGTAACATTGGTTGTCATGGCGATCGGCAGGCGGCCGTGTTGGATGTGACCGGATGAAAGCATCATTTATGTGAGGGGGATTGGCGTTTGCCTGACTTTTCCATCATAAAAATTGTACTACTACTTTCAATACTAATCTAATACTCTAATACTAATACAAGATATTGGTGGATTTTTGATAAAGAATAAAATGTCATTTAATGCTTGGATCTGACTGTCAAAGGCCTTAAAAATGCTAAATTGTTTTCTGTGTTCTGTCCAGTGTAGATAAAATATAAAGTATTATTTTCGTAACGACATTACTATAAAATATTTTTGTATAAACTTTTTTTATAATAATTCTGAATGAAAGTTAGGAAATTATTTTTTTGTCTTTGTATTCTTTGTTGTCAATTATGTCACACTTTGGGATAGTTAGATCCGTTGTAGGAAGTGCCAAATCGCTTTAGTGTTAGCAATATTTCTAGCAATCAAATAAAAGTCCCTAATGTCGTCAAACATATAAAATTAAATGCTATCTTCATAAAACTCATATACATTTAAATGATGTAAATGGGCCCGCCGGTTTACAGCAACTCACATTTATCATCGACTGTAGTTAAAAAAGAAAAAGACAGCAATGGAAGGTCTTTCGATGGATTCAGATTTAATCAAATAAAAATGGCGGAAGGATGAAACATGTCCGTACTACTTGCAGATGGAAGCAGTCCTTTAAATTTAGACCGTTTGGAATTAATTCTAAAAAAAAGACATCAAGCAAAGTTCATTTTGAGCCACCGTCTTAAAAATATCGGCTCACTTGTTTTTATCAGTTGCCGAGTTCCAAATGCTAATTATATTTCTTGCAATAAGTCATGACGTGACATTTTACACACGATTGTGACTGAAAACTCCATCCACGGGGGCTTTTATCAGCTTGACATACACGTACGCTGATGACTCACTTCCAACTCTTCTTCCTCTCAGGGTGAACCTGGAAAGCAAGGATCTCCCGGCGGCAGCGGAGACCGAGGACCCCCCGGACCTGTCGGACCGCCCGGACTCACCGGACCTGCAGGAGAGCCAGGCAGAGAGGTCAGTGAAAGGCCAAGAGCACAGCGGGCTGGGCAGAGGCCATTAATTCGCTCGTCACGTGTATACGACATGCGTTTACTACGTGAGCTCCTCAAGCACAGAGGAACAGGTGTTTGTTTGTTTTTTAAGATTAAAATTATTTCAATGTGGGCGTCTACATCACTGAATGTAAATACAACTATGTGTACATTGATCAATTGCTCATGTGACAGGGCAACCCTGGATCTGATGGACCTCCTGGTAGAGATGGTTCTGCTGGAATCAAGGTGAAACTTTCCATCCCAATTGTGCTCACTGTTGTTAGCAACTGTATATAATCACAACTAGTACCAATATTGAAACCTTTTTTTGCTCCAGGGTGACCGCGGTAACACCGGTCCCGCTGGCGCTCCTGGTGCTCCAGGTGCCCCAGGCTCCACAGGCTCGGTCGGTCCCACCGGTAAACAGGGAGACAGAGGAGAAGCTGTGAGTGCAAGCAAACGTTTGTGAGAATGTCAAGTTCCTGGCTGACTGTCATGCAACTCACTGCAATTGTTCTTTCTGTCCCTATTACTTAGGGTGCACAAGGACCCGCCGGACCGCCGGGACCTGCCGGTGCCCGAGGAATGCCAGTACGTAACTCTAAGATGAAAATATCTACCGGTACTTTCTCAAGTAATGCACAGGAGATACTCAGAAAAATAACCAAATTAAATTATTTCTTATTGTCAAATTTATTCCAACTGCTCCTCAAACTATTTGACTTAGTCACTCATTTGACTCTTTGTTCATAGGGACCCCAAGGACCTCGTGGTGATAAGGGTGAAGGCGGAGAGTCTGGCGAAAGAGGACAGAAGGGACACCGGGGCTTCACCGGTCTGCAGGGACTGCCCGGACCTCCGGTAAGCAGCCACGATTGCCTTCTCTACAAAGTTTTTATTTGAGTAAGGCATTAAAAATCCATGTGCTTCTCTTTTCTAGGGTCAATCTGGAGACCAAGGTGCTACTGGACCTGCTGGACCATCAGGACAAAGAGTGAGGGGACAAACATTTCTCCCATGACACTAATTTGTTACAGTGGCTTTAAATCTGTTGCTTTGAATGCAGGGACCACCCGGACCTACAGGGCCCAGTGGAAAGGAAGGTTCAAATGGTATGCCCGGACCTATCGGACCCCCCGGACCCCGCGGTCGCGGTGGAGAGACAGGTCCTTCAGTGAGTACGACTGGGAGGGACCACACTGAACTAACTAAAAAAGATGTAGAAAATGAACATGTTTTTTTTGTCTGTCAGGGTCCTCCTGGAAACCCCGGCCCCCCCGGTCTTCCCGGACCCCCCGGCCCCGGTATTGACATGTCAGCCTTTGCCGGCCTGGGTCACACGGAGAAGGCTCCCGATCCTCTCAGGTACATGAGAGCCGACCAGGCCTCCGGAAACCTGCGTCAACACGACGCTGAGGTGGACGCCACGCTCAAGTCCCTCAACAACCAGATCGAGAACATCCGTAGTCCCGAGGGCTCCAAGAAAAACCCAGCTCGCACCTGTAGGGACCTCAAGCTCTGCCATCCTGACTGGAAGAGCGGTAAGTGGTGACTATTACTTCACATTGTAGTTCGCAAATACAAAAAACTACTATTGGAAAACCTTTTTGTTCTTGAAATAAAATAAAACCAAGAGAGCTCAATTTTATTCTGCCTCTTGTTTATTATGGATGTAATTCCACTGTGCACCATTAAATGGCAGTGTGCTACTTTGCCACTGTGTAAATTCGAAAGAAGAAAGCAAAGAGGCATAGTTTTTGCTTAAGCTTATTGAATGTCTCATCCTCTTTAATCCTGCCTGTCACACTTACAGAAAATTTAGTCTGAAGTTAAATTTCTCATGTGCACGTCCTGTGTGTCCTCCCCGTGGGCCCGCAGGAGATTACTGGATCGACCCCAACCAGGGCTGCACCGTAGACGCCATCAAGGTCTTCTGCAACATGGAGACAGGCGAGTCCTGCGTCCGCTCCAAACCATCCAGCATCCCGCGCAAGAACTGGTGGTCCAGCAAGAGCAAGGACCGCAAGCACGTGTGGTTCGGAGAGACCATGAACGGAGGATTCCATGTAAGTGCACTTTTCGACTCTCTTATCTTACCATCATTGCTCAAATCTTACATTTGCTTCTATCCAGTTCAGCTATGGCGACGACAACCTGGCGCCTAACACGGCTGCCATCCAGATGACTTTCCTGCGCCTGCTGTCCACCGAGGCGTCGCAGAACGTCACGTACCACTGTAAGAACAGTGTGGCCTACATGGACGCAGCCGCCGGCAACCTGAAGAAGGCCGTGCTGCTGCAGGGCTCCAACGATGTTGAGATCCGCGCCGAGGGCAACAGCCGCTTCACCTACAGCGTCATGGAGGACGGCTGCACGGTAGGAAATGAACATGTTTTCATTTTACAAAGTTTGGCCACTATGGAAGCTTGACGGCTTTGCGTTGTGCGTGCCCGTGCAGAGACACACAGGCAAGTGGGGCAAGACGGTCCTGGAGTACCGGTCGCAGAAGACTTCCCGTCTTCCCATCGTGGACATCGCCCCCATGGACATCGGTGGCGCTGATCAGGAGTTTGGAGTGGAAGTGGGTGCCGTGTGCTTCTTGTAAGGACCAAGAAGATGCAGGAGGAGGAAAAAAAAAAATCCAAATAAATGAAAGTGGAGCACAAGGAGAGAAATCAAGACACTTTTTCTTTCTTTTTCTTTTTTTTTTCAATAAATGGGACTTCTTTTTCTAAGTTAAAAAAAAATATATCCCCCCTCGCCCCCACTAAATTGAACTCACCACGTAGGATGTTCCAGCACTGAATGGCAGCAACCAACAGCAGCAACTCACCTTCAGAGCTTCATGTGTCCGTGTTATTTATTTATTGTTTGGGCTCTGTGTGTTGCTTTAAGTCAATAAAAAGAAGCCCACTTACACATGTCGCTTAAAAAAAAAAAAAAATCATATCAGCAGGTCATTCTCAGATCGACCATTACTTTGTATTCTTACAATGGTGCTATACTTACATACGAGTTTATTCCAAACAAATGATGTGTGTGCACGCAAATATAAACATATAGCATTTCCTTTGCTGACCAAGTGCCTTCGCTTCACAATTCATTTTTTGAACACACCCAACTCAAACATTGTCTTTTGTTTTCCAATTGTAAAGCTACCTCACTAAAAAAACATTACAAAAATTGACTAAATGTTTGTTTACAGCCCCACCCAAAAAACTAAAATAAAAGGTGAGATGCTCATTCCCCTCACGAGATGTGACTTGACATTTTTTTAAAGCTCACGTGCATGCGTGAGGTTGTGTATATTTTTTATTATTGATAATAATAATAAAAATGATAATAGCATTCTTATATTGAAATGATCATGACTTTTTTTGTCAATGTAAAATGGGAAATAAAAGACACAACCAAAAGGTGACGACTGATCTTTTTTATCTGGCAGTGTTGGGAAATGTAATTTCACAGACTAGTTCAATGTTCAGTTGACAAATTTTAAAATTAGTTCATCGTTCATAATTGAAATTTTATGTCAACCCTAACCCTAATCACAAGCAGTCTCAAAGGGCTTTACATGTAGAAAAAAATTGGCAATTATTCTCAAAGCATGAACCCTGATCTTCAGCTCCCAAAAGGGGAAAAATGAGAAACCTTGAGAAGGGACCACAGATGGGAGGATCCCCCTTTCAGGATCACCAGGCTGAGATGGATGCAGAGAGGGCACATAGAAGGTGTAGAGGTGTACCTAATAACAGGCCACTTCATTAGGGAAAAAGCTTAAGTGAAAGTGAAAAGTGCCACACCCGCCCTCACCCCCACCTTCTGATTGGCTGGTTGATCTGTGACGTCACTCGGACACTCTATTAGGTACACTGCCATATTCAGGTGTACCTAATCACAGGCCACTTCATTAGGGAAAAATCATGGTCAAAGCTTAAATGAAAGTGAAAAGTGCCACACCCGCCCTCACCCCCACTTTCTGATTGGCTGTTTGATCTGTGACGTCACTTGGACACTCCATTAGGTACACCGCCATTTTCAGGTGTTCCTAAACATGTTTTCCAAGATTCCCTCGTTAAGTGCACCTGTGTGAAAAGTTTTTGTTCATTTTCACGTTCTGCAGGAGCTAAAACTTTTCACGCAGGTGCACTTAACGAGGGAATCACATGGACACTCCATTAGGTACACTGCCATTTTCAAGTGCACCTAATAACAGGCCACTTTATTAGGGAAATATCATGGTCAAAGGTCACAGGTGTCAAGCTCTATGTTTTCCAAGATTCCCTCGTTAAGTGCACCTGTGTGAAAAGTCGGGGCTCCTGCAGAACGTGAAAATGAACAAAATCTTTTCACACAGGTGTGTTTAACAAGGGTAACTCGGAAAACATATTGGAACGCGGCCCCTCGAGGACTGGAGGTCAACACCCCTGATTTAAGTGAAAAGTCCCACACCCGCCCCCCCACTTTCTGATTGGCTGTTTGATCTGTGACGTCACTCGGACACTCCATTAGGTACACCGCCATTTTCAAGTGTACTTAACAGGCCACTTCATTAGAGAAAAATCATGGTCAAAGCTTAAATGAAAGTAAAACGTACCACACATGCCCTCACCCCCACTTTCTGATTGGCTGTTTGATCTGTGACGTCACTCCATTAGGTACACCGCCATTTTCAGGTGTTCCTAATAACAGGCCACTGCAGGATCATATAAATATTCAATAGAATTGGTCCGAATACCGATACCTGCGGGACACCACACGTAACGTTATAGAGTTCAGAAGTCGTATTACCATGGACCACTCGGTGAGTCCTGTCTGATAGATAGGAATAGAACCAGCGTAGCGCTGTCCCTGCAATACCAACACAGCTTTTAAGGCGCTCGAATAAAATATTATGTCATGTATAAAAGTCCATGCGCTACTAACATATCACGCCAACACAAAAGTGTCCATGTACAGATTTATTGTGATGCTCACATGACAATAACAAACAGATTTTTCTGACCTAATGATAATACAAACAACACAAATATTGTACTCATCATTGTCACACAAAACACATTACGCTACATTTAGAGTTGGTTTTGACGATACAAAGTGCAAACATTATGTCACACAAAAGACGAGCATGGGGAAATTTTTTTATTTTTTTATTATGAGTTGGTTTTTACTCACAAACGCGCACACGCACGCGCGCGCACACACGCACGCGCGCACACACACACAAACTTAGATGAGAGGTGATAGTGTTTGGAAAAAAGGCAAGTAGGCACTTGAGAGAAATTTTGATTTGGGACCAGCGTTACATTTGTCTCACATCATCAAAAAATGAATAGAATGGATACGGCACACTTTGAAACCTCTCAAATAGATCCCATACATTCTACTCAAAGAATAAAATGATAATCCTATCAGAATAAAGTTGTATGAAACTTCTGAGAATTTTTGGAATGTCAAATTTTCCACGCAGACTTTCAAGCTTTTTTTTTTGTAATTATTTTTTTAAATGACTTTTAAAACCATAGTACAATATGGAGACACTCAACCTGGAAGCCAAGACAATCAACATGTATTACATTTTGAAATTTTGTTCTACATCTTTTATTCTTTTATAAATACAAGACAGCTACCAAGACCCTACTCTGGCCTGTATTTTGGAAATAATACATTCCTGAGGAGAAATCAACAGTTGTTTTGGTCCAGTGCTAAAAATCCAAATAATAATAAATAAGAAAACAAAAACCAATTAATAAAGACATTAAATCACCACCTCAATAAAACAATGGTGTAAAAATAAAGCACCTTCTTGCTCAGTAAAATAAAAATAATCAGCTGTTCGATCAATTAAATCTAACTGTGCTCCACATGTGCGTATTAGCCAATGCCAGATGATGATTACAATGATGATGATGATGAGGAGGATGATGATGATGACAAGCTCATTTCTGAAGACTCACTGAGTCACCATTTGACCTTGATGAAACAATGAAGAGAACAGTAGAGGGCACAATGGAATCAAATAAAGGGAAAGATCATTGCAGCAAAAAGAGTCAGCAAAATTCTTGCAGTTGTGTTGATTAGTCTATTTTTCTCTACAGTGAACCCCCGCTACATTGAGGTTCATCTTTCGTGGCCCAACCATGTCTTGATTAGTTTTCACTGACCTACTAGTCTGCCCCCTGGTGGCTTGATATCGTAAGGTGTGCTGTCGCCATCTAGCGGTGGGGGTTGAAGCGCAGTCATAGCTTCTCTCAAGGCAAAATTGATTCCATTCAAAAACCGGTGCTAAGGGTGTCCGTCTCCGTGGGGGTCTTACGGGGACTCGGTAGGCTCTTCAGGTACTCCAGATGCCGGCGGGCCTCGGCCTGGTTCTGCCTGACGTAGTAGACCACGTACACAATGACCATGAAGAACCACACAAACATGGTGACCAGCATGGCCACGTCGGTGGTCTTGCGCTGCAGGCTGCAGAAATTCACACCAGAGTGCAGGAGCCGAACTAGAGGCTGTCCGGCGTGCTCTCCCAGAACGCCCAGGTCCTCCCAGCGGCTGGTCTCGCCTAGCCCACGCACGGAGCTCTCGCAGACAATTCCGTTGACCGTCTCGGCTTCCAGGTTGAGCGTCTCAACGAGTTCCTGGAGCATACAGTCGCAGTGCCAGGGGTTGTGGTACAGGCGCATCTTGGCCCGCGTGCCCCCAAACTCGTCTCGGCTGGCTTGCCTCAGCTGGTTGTGGGACAGGTCCAGGAGGCGCAGTTCGGGGCCCAAGTGGCGCAGCGCCCCAGAGGACAGCGAGTCGATGCGATTGTGCGCCAGGTGGAGGTCCTGCAGGTGGACCAGCTCCACAAAAGCACTCTCAGGGAGATTCTGGATGTTGTTGTGCTCCAGGTGCAGGGACACTGTGTCCAGCGGAATCCCTTTGGGCACTTCCTGAAGGCCGGCGTCCGAGCACAGCACGGTGGCCGTGTCCCAGGCGCAGTGGCAGCCGTCGGGACACTGCGGCCGGGCCGGGCTCCACAAGGAGATGAAAAACAAAACTCTGCACAGCCACGGCACCAGATCGCCTCCTAACAGGCAATGGGGGTGGGGGAGACATGATGAGAGAGCAAGCGAGACATACAGGAAGCAAGCGAGGGAGGAAAGAGTTAGAACATGACTATTGTTATATTAAAAATATTGTCACATTCTAAAAAAAAAATCACTACGTAGTTTCATAAATTAGTTGCTTGTTATTATGATAACATGACTTGCTTTGTTGGGGTGTGCATTTTCTGTGGAAGTCGGGTAGGGCAGACAGATGGACAGGCTCACCTGGTCTTCTTGTTTTCGAGGTCTGCTCCATGGCCGCTGTGGCAGAACTGGGCACATGGCCTCGGCGTAGCCCTCCGACAAGCACCTTCACTCAGACGTCACTGCCGCCGTCTGGCAGGAAGGGGAAAAGGAAATTTAGGAAAGGGCGCATTTTCCGGCACAAGGACCTTTTGAAGGAGACGGTATTATTGAGGCAGACAGCAATAAAAGGGCCGTCACTGGGTCCACTTTAGAAGCAAGTGACCTTATTTTCCAGTACAATCTTATCACTCTTGGTATTACTGAACCCTCTGGGCTCTCTGCCGGCCATTTTTGCTCAAACATCAACGTTATGTCATTTCCAACTTTCAATATATCAAGACTGAACAGCATTGAGAACATGACCTAACAATTTTCCTGAATTGAATTGAACACAATGGGTAACTGTTGTGCAAACAGCAAATGTTTAATTTGTGCATGTACGGGATTAATCCAAGCTGCTCTCTGTCTGGCTTTTCACACAGAATAAAAGAATCACATGACACTCTCCTGTAGCTCTGTTTATCTTCCTATGATGTCTCAGCCCCTTCATCATATTTCATGGCAGTGCCGCTGCAAATTACGCATGCATTGTGAGGATGGAGGTTAGAAAAAGTGGGTGGGATTGATTCGCAAGTAAGGCTATTATCAGTGAGAACATCAATCCAGCTGGAGTCTCACGGCGTCAATAAGAGACACAGCACGGACAACCAGGGCAGCCTTGATCAAGGGGGAGCGGCTGCTCCAATGCATTTAAAACGTTACACAAGATGCACCAAGGTTGGGAATCACACTAAGCAAAACGACAGGATTGTGTATTTAAAAAAAATAGTGTGAAGGAAAATAAAAACTTTAAAAGTTTTTTTTTTTTTAACATCACATTTTCTATTCACTAATTGAAGGCCAAGGGTTTAAAGCAGTGGTTCTTAACTTGGGTTAAGGGGTTCGGTGAGTCGGCTTCAGGGGTTCGGCAGAGCTGGTATGCTATTCCTCCACCACCCCCCTGGTATGTCATTACCCCCCCCCCCCCCCCCCCAATACCAATCTAACAAAATGACTTAACAGACAAAATCATCATGTATGTTTAAAAAAGCACATTAAAGGATTTGCAAAAATCTGCTATCTTAATGCTAACACACTGCAAAATGCTGTTCACTGGCTAACAAAAGCAGCATAAATATTGCTATATCGGTAAATATAAATTCCTACAGAAATTATACAGTATTTGAATACACAATAGCACCACATGAAAAAAATACAACATCTAACATATTCTTTATCCTTTGTGAAAAAGTTTCATAGTCAAACCCATGTGGAGTATCTGTATTCTACTGCCCCCTGATGGCCAAGGCAAACACCAGAATTACAGATGAATTAAGTGTCAGCTATTTCCATATTGGACAGACAGCATGCAAATCAACAACAAATCACCGTCATCAGCATCAAATGTGTTGTGATACACAGAGAGGAAGGAGACTTGACACATTTACACCTTCCCCTCCAATTCGGTTTTAATACACTACATGGCACACACACACTTAGAAAAACAACATTCAGTCCATGCACACGACGCACTAGATTAGCATTTCAACAACATAAAGCATCTAATTAAATTTTGGACAAACTCCATACATGGATCAACTTACGCATGAATGGGTTCCTCTGAAGTTTGTCGTCCAATTTTCTGGAATCCTTTGAAAGGATTTCCAGTGCAGTTTCAACCAAAGCTGACTGGACGTCGTCTTCGTGTAGTACACATAAAAAAACAAATGTTAAGATCTACTCCGCTACGTCTGCATGAGGCGCGCATCAGAGACTGGAGTGCAAGCGAGGGACGTCAGTTGGTAATAAAGACGAGTGGGCGTGTCCCAGTTTCTCTTTCTCTTCTCTTTTTATCTCCCGAGGAGCATCTCACGTGGCATCATCGTCGCTTACGCGCCACATGTATTATTTTCTTATAGTGCATGTGGTCTCTTCTGCGGAGACGTCAGAAGGCGAGCGAAGGCATGAATGTTTAAAAAAAAAAAAAAACGTGCGTGCGTGTGCACGTGAAGGGAGGAAGTAATGACACATGACGGAGCAAGAAATATGAGATGGCACTGTTGCGAAAAGGATTCAATTAATTGGATGTTAATATTTGCAAACATTGCAAACAAATTACTAAGGCTTAAGGTTGTAGAAGATTTTTGTATTTTTGTGTCTGCTGTACTGTATTGTAAATGATTGCCGCCTGGTGGTGAAGGTGTGCACAGCACAAGGAGCAGCAGACTGAATTGGATACAGCATTAAATCGTGTTTAATGCGTTTTATTCAATTCAATTGTGTTAATGCTCTGGTTTTACAAACCACAATATTAAAAACTGTTATAATACACATTACATATAGATGTTGTTGTTTGTATCATTGTCAAATAATTCTACCCCAAAAATAGAGTGCCTGTGAACATTTATCCAGATTTATTTTTTCACTGAACCTTTATTTACCCAGGCAAACAATTGAGAACAAGTTCTTATTTACAACTGCGGTCTGACCCAAAGAACAATGGCTCTTTGAGGGGGTGGGGGATGGAGGGCTAAAAAATAAATAAATACATAAAACAAGGTTATATGAATACACAATCAAAAATAAAGAACAACAACGAAGAACAATAAAACTATACAATATGACAACATATTTAAATTAAACTAACAGCTGCAAGAGTCGGTTAAAACGTGTTGCAATTTTTGTTTGAAAACTGTGAATGATGTGATGACAGTGAATTTAAGGGTATTTTGCATAGTATTCCAATCATAAGCTGCAGAGAAATGGAAGGAGTTTCGACCAAAAACTGAACGTATTTTGCAAGCTGTGCCAGGCTCCCAAAGGACCCTCAAGGGTTTGGTGGTTGCCTCCTCTGGAGTGCTTCCAACTTATTCCAAAAGTTCCGTTTCCAGGCTTGGTTAATGTCATGCAAAATGCTGCAAGTGAAAAGCTGCTCATTTGTATGGGTAGACTTGCTGTTAGTTTGGGAGTGCATTTGTCCTGACAGTTTCCTCCACTCACAAGACAGGAACTTGTTTTGCCCTTTTTTTCACCTCAGAATGATGAGAAGGCACAGAAACAAGAAATACTCAGCAAAGATGTGATGCAGGAATACCAAGTCTGTCTGAATAGAGGAGGGTGACTTTTGTTGACAATGTGGACTTAGCCAAGCGAGCGGCCTCATTTGTTTGTCAGCAAATGCAATGAAGCTCGCGCTCATTTGTAAACAGACACTGATAGCGGAAAAGATTCATCAGCCACAAATGCAGGAAGACAAAGACAACATCAACACACGCACCATGCGGTGTGGACTGATACAAGAAAAGCACTGGAGCATTTCTCCTTTTTCTCCTGGGACTGACTAAATGCACTCGTAGCGGGTCAGCGGGGGGCAGGTGTTCTGCTCAGCCAGTCGTTCGGTAGCCATTTTTTCCAACCCGCTGCCTCGTGGGACCCTTGACCCCCGTTGGAGTTGTATACTAATACACGTGACAAACAGCACAAAGTCTTGTTGTGCTGAGGCACACGGAAAGAAAATATTTCTGCATTGCAACGGATGGAGATGCCATTAATTAGCGGTCTGACCCAATTATTCAAAATGTAATCGTGATTTTGATTTTGACTTTTCACGATCTTAAAAACATTAGTAAAGAAGAAAAAAAAAATTAATGTGTCTAAACACAAGACAGTAAAGAATTTCACACATTGTATATCAAAATAAAAGACATGCTTTGTTTTAAAAACATCACCAGTGCCAATGCTAAAGTCAATGCAAAATCCCTTTGACATGTTAACGGAAAATTAGCATCAACCTCTAGGAGTGATATTCCTTCAAATAAATATTCACACACACACACAAACAAACAAACTAACTAACTAACTAACTAAACACGATATAAACAATCACAACATGTTATATAATAACACCCAAAGGCCCAAATTCTTTCCAATCCGTGAATAGTGTACTATAAATAGAAAAAAAGTTTTCCTAATTGCTATTTTTTTTTAATATTATTACATATTAATTATATATTATTTTAATATATATTATAAATTAAATATGTAAAATATGTTCCTTTGATTCATTTAATAGGAGCCTGCAGCAAACCAGACCTTAACTCTGCTTCAACCTCCTAGTCGGTGATTATCTTCCGTTACTCCCCATGCGACAATGACACCATAATTATTGTGAATATGACAACATGATGGATCCGTGTATCAAAAGAAAAAAAAACACGATACAAAACGACCAGATCAAAAAAAAAAAAACAGTCTGCACCAGTGAATAACAATGAGAGCAACGGATAAGAAAAATTGATTCTTTTTTGTATCGATAGAACAAAACCTGTCTAAACACAGGTGACTACTTTTTTTCTCCATGAATGCCTCAATTTCTTTATCTTTAATTTATTAAAATGTATAAAAGGCAGTAAATGCCCCCCGGACTACAGTATGGACACCAATGCAAATTGATGAGGAATGACAAGTTGAATTACAAGGCAAGGAATTGGTGAGAAAATACGAAATGGAGCACGTAGCTCACTGCACTGTCATTACGGTCACTTTTTCACAGCCTTTGAAAATTTAATTTCTCGGAATTAATGAAGACCTGCGTTACACATGCTTTGATGGCAAAGCCTGGCAGAAATAGCCTGCACGCCTCTTTGTAGTGTTCAAGCGCTGAAAGGAGCCACCATCCTCTCTGTGTGGCTGTCTGCATCTGCATGGACTTGATTGAAAGGGGAATTTGTGGCTATTTGCAGGCAGCTTTGATGGCTCACCTTGGCGGATGGCCGACAGCGATAAAATGATTTGATGTGGTAAAGCAACAGCTTCCCCACTGGACAAAATAACAGACACCAAAGTATTAACGAGTGAATTTTATTGGAAATGGATGCCAAAAGAGTTCATTAGGTTCAGCTACATCATCAAATAGGAATCAGTAAGAGCTGTATCCAAAAATAGAACACTTGCGACGTTGAAACAACTTGCCAAGACAACTAAGACCTAATATTAAAACAACTTTGGATGGTATAAACCAAAACTACATATCACATTTAAAGGCTCCTGTCCTATTTGATTGTGCAGGTGTACCTAATATTGTGGTCAGTATCAAACCATCGCAACACAAGATGAACATTGGTGAAAGTAACATCCCGACCACAGAAACTTCTGACTGGTCAGCAGTCACCGTTGGCAGACGACTTGACAGCGGCCTGCAGGGTCCTGCGGGCCATCTCCAGGGCCCCTTCCCGTGTTTTGTTTCCGCCAATAAAACCGGAGGCGTGGACGAAGATGCATCCCTCGATACCGCTGAGCTTGGACAGCTCATCGTCACGGATACCGCGCCACTCCTCGAGCAGAGGTAGTCTGGAGACAAAAGGTGTTGATCAGTTCTGCTGCTGCGTCACCTCTTGTCGTCACATTGTACGAAAAATGTTATGTATATGCGTCTCCTCATCTGTAGCAAAAGGGCGTGAACCGTAGCATGGCCTCAATCAGATTCTACAAATGGGCCACCAGGAGCAATCAGCCCTTATTCTTCTCCTCCAATTATGTGGAAAATCACAGTCATACAAGGACACTGCAGTCTGCAGTCAATCGTGGAAAGATTGACTCTTTAGTAGGTGCTGACTGCCAGTGTTTTCTTAGGAAAGTAGACGGGAGGAAGCCACAATTAGGAAAATTTCTATCAGGGTTGGACAATAACAATTGATGTATATGTGCCTAATTATTTCTATATTAAAAGTGGAGTCTTATGTCACAAAATGTGGAACCCCGCATCTGGCTCAAAATATGCCTTTAAGCACGCCGTTCAGATTTTGGCTGTACTGTGACATCACAGTTGGGCCATCCCACTAAAATCCCACGATTTGGCATCATCGTCCACCTGGTACGAATTTAGTGTCCATGGCAAAAGCATACGTTCCACACCATCACGTTGCAGCCCCGGTGCCACAAATTCAGGTCAACACATGCTCATCCCCATAAAGAGAACCCGGGAAGGTGAGCGAAACACAACCATAATCCTTGTTAAATGAATCAAGCGGTCGATAGTGCTATTGTATAGCTGCATGCGCCAAAAAGGTCAACAGGCTTGGTAATGAGGGAAGGAGTGGGAGGGTTCGCAGCGGCTATTATGACAGGTCAGGAAGCTGGGATTCTCCAGATGACCGCTCAAAATATAAAGTACACAATTAGGAAATTAGCCGCAGGGCTAGTGCTTCAGTACTAAAAAATATGATACTCAAGAATGACTTTACTGCAACTGAATATTTTTTGAAATTGTCATAGTGAAATTTCATATTAACTTATTTTGGTGCTACGAAAAATGCCAACAATCCACAATGAAAACATAGTGTAACCTCTTGGACCCAAGTGCTAATAACATTGACAACATCAAAACAGGAAACCAATTATAGTTCCTATTTTAGGATGTCGAGCAGATTCCCTGGGTAATAAACAGACCTCCATGTTTTCTGCTTCACCTGTCCTTTAGATTACCTTTCCCAGGAAGGACCGCTTCCACCGTTCTGCTCCCTGTCCTGACACACATTTCCGATAAAAATAAACCTCTCCACCACAGGTGCAGTGGCAGGGACACAGGTGCTAACAACACCCCGATAACACACGTGTCTACTGGGAGAACGCGGGCTGCTCAAAAGGAAAGCCATCTGTTTTATTTTTTTTCCTTCCACCTTAAGCCATTGTTCTTTCCCAATCATCGCCACTCCTGTTTGCATTATATTAAAGCTTTGGAGAGCTTTGGAGATGACTTGAACAGACGCCACCTACTAATGAGATTTCGCAGTCGAGTGGAAAGGAACGCGGATGGGGTTACGTGTGAAAGGTGAGGCGATGAGATGGGAAGACGGCGGAATGGATCGACTATGGAAGAAGCTGATGGAGAGAGAGCAGAGACGTGCTTGGCTGCTGATAGGAGGAGCGAGTGGATGTAGGTTGTAGACTGAGGTAAAATTAGTAACAGCCATGGTCACATCATCCACGCCTCTTTCTATTCCTGTATCAGTAATAAGAGGCAGACAGTCAGGTGATTCACAGGTGACAATTATACAATGCCCACCATCACACTTGAGTATGAATCTTGAAGATTTGGTATTTTTCCACATCGTGGAAGAATCATCAGTGTTGAGCTTCACAAAGAGAGAAGGAGAATGGACTGGATAGTAAATAGTAAGTGAAGCAGCAGGAGATGAGCAATGCATGGATGGACACAGCAGCAGCACACTATCTAATGAGAAGCAATATAGGAAGTGCACGGGTAATAAAAAAAAATTAAAAGTCTGCTCTTATAAATATGCAACACAGAGCAAGTGTAAACTTGCCCGGAGGCAAAACAATCTAGCAATGGCTGTTGTTGGCCCTGGTGCAGGTGGACATTGAATACTCAACTAAACCATATTGACAAGCGTCCTAAAATATGACAAAGACAAAATTACATTCATCCATCAACAGAGATGATATTAATTGAAGGCAAAAATTGCTCAGGTTAAAAAAAATAGCCCAAATATGATCAACAACTTAATGTCTCAATTATGCATGCCCTTTGGTTACAATAAAGACAAACTGCAGTCATATCTTATAATGGGAACATGCTTGTTTGTGGTATAAATCATGTCACGACTTGAATTTAAATGAGCCACGAGACAATGAAAGGGGTGGGTATATACTACGAGACGAGGTGTATGTGGAAAATAGAGGTCACAGTAATAATAACACCACCGCAAAATAAGCGATTGCATGGTGGATGATTTGAGCTCGAGGCGGGGGGAACGGGGGGAGACTAAGGCCGGTAAGTTGGGATACGATTTAATAAATACCGTTGTTGAACATCACGTTATGTGCACAAGAATGCTCTTTCATCATCGTGTGATGAATAAGTGGAGTGACAAAAATCAAGCTATGCGTCAAATGTATTGGAGTCATTCGATCACTTCCGCCCTGGCGCATGCATGCCTGACTCCTTCCATAAGCCGTACAAAATATGAATACAATTATTTTTTCTGTTTGGTGTCTATCACATGAAATTGGATTATTTAAAGCTAATATTAACTATTTGAATGGAATTAAACTTTAATAGTAAAAATATCTTGCTTCCTTCATTTAATTTTAATGACTGATTCTAATTATGAAGCCAAGTAGTTAAGAGTAGACAACACTCATTAATTGTTCCTCTAGCTTGGTCCTTAAGGCACTATGTGCGTTTGTTTGCGCAGAATAATTGCCGTTCCCCACACTGTCATTCATCGGCACATCTCGGTAAAATACAAATCCGGCCCTTACACCTGCTTCAAGGTTGTCTCCGGAGAACAGCTGGCTGTAGACAAAAGCTATTACCGCCACTTTTCAAGACACACATTCAGGCCAGCGAGGAAGAAAAAAAAAGACGAAGGAAGACAGCCGACTTCGGGGCGCTCCGCTGTGCGCCCATCTGACAGCCACTTATGTTGAAGTAAATACATGCCAAACACGCGTACTGGATCACAAGCTGCGATCGACCGCCAACGTCACGCGCTGCCACAAACGACAGCACAGTGACCACAGCTCGCCTGTCAGGCTGTAAAAATGGGAAACAAAATACGTGTGTGTGTGGCATGCTGGGAAATGACGCAGCGAGTCAATAACAGCAACTGCGACGCTCCGGTGGGGCCGATGATGACGTTAATCGAGCAGCTTTGTGGACGGGCTCAATGGGTAAACATTTCCTGTCCCTCTGGGGAAAACAGGAGCCATTCTTGATAGGTGCTAATCATCTAACACATTCACACGTATGTCCTTCCTCCCATCATCAATGCCATTAATCAGCAAGACCGAAAAAAGAATCGAGATGGACTTGTACTGACAAGGTGGTGGCTTCAGACGCTAATGAGCAGCACATTCTTGTGCTTTTTTTGGCACCCTGGTGAATATTATTGCATTTAGAAAACTAACAGGATGCAAAATGGTACATCTCAAATGCAGGGCTGTTTAGAAACCCATGCACAAATCGCTTTTGTTTTTGTGAGGTTGTAACGGTCAAACGTGTAGTTACATTTCTCAAAGGTTGATGGTGACAATGCACGTTCATACGTCAATCACATAAATGTCAGAGGGAAAACACAAACAAGGCTTAAGGTTTAGAAAATGTGCATTTCAACTCACAGCGTTTTGTAGCCCAATTGCATTTGTTGCTTTAGATCGGTAAATTATGTTGAATTCTTTTTCCTTTTTTTATATTGTGTTGTTTTCGTTAAGTAAAATAACAACAACTACAAAAATAGAGGAGCGTTAACGCTAATACTTGTTTGGTGTTTTTCTAAACAAAACAGTAAGAATACTGTTAAAGGATCGGGTCGATAAGTCGCATTGTGACACATCCCTAAAAATGTGTGTATTCTGCAAAAACAAAAAACTTCACCTACTTCTACAATCACAATATTGGAGAAAAGTTTGCTTTCCAAATCCCTATGGTGTATTTAAAGACAAATATTTTGCCTTACACACTATTCTATCCCAAGCTGTAACCTTTTTTTTTTTTTTTGACCTTGTCCATCTATGAAAGCACAAGACCCTGACTGAGGACAACTGCTTGTATTTTCGACGTCGTGATTGATGTTGTGGACTCTTATGCAAATTTGGGCTGACCTTGTTCCGCTGCATTCCCCTGGGTGGAGGCAGGTCGCCTATGGTGACGACGGGCTAATTAAAGAGTGCGCCGTTCGATAGCGGACGCTGCTAGCGAGCGTACACTCGAGGAGCTCACATTCATTAAAAGCCACCTTTACAAAAGAAGTGGAGTTCATGCAGATAATTGGCCGCAAATGAAAGCATCCGTCAAGTAGGCCATGTCGAGCGACACACGATGTCCGTGGCTCTGTTGAGACGTGGGATGTGTTTACATCCTTTTAACCTTTGACGGAACAATGACCTCTGCTGCGACTAAAGGATCTTTCTCGTTCACCAAACAAGGATTTCTCGACTTCCGTGAGTTGTTGTCAAACGCTCCATTGAGCAAGTAAGTCAACTAAACACATCGGGGAGGCTGTGAAGCCCAAGCCTGTCACTACTCTGTATCCACTCAGGCTCCTTTGGCAGGTGGACCTTGTCATTATTTCAAACAAATGGTGTCGCCAATTGTTTTTACCTGCTCTGGAAGGTGTTCAGGCCCGCGGGGACACATTGGACCCTCCAATGTCCATTCTGGTCAGAGTACAGCACGTACTTGATGGGCGTCTCTACCTGGAGCTCTTTCTCCAGAGCGAACAGATGCTCCTTCCAGGGACAGCCGCCTTGGGAGAACTCCATCACCTGTCCGCTGGGATCTACCTGGAAACAACAAGAGTCGGTCTGAACTGTTTCAAATGGCACAACAGATATGACAGTATCAACATTTAGAAATTACCTTGTAGCGCTCGTTAACGGCTTTTTCCACAACCTGGCGGGCTGGTAACCAGGAGGTGATGTAGAAATCCAATCGGTCCAGAAACTCATCCCCAACTAAAGCCAAAGCCTTTTTGAACCCCTCCTGCAGATGGAAAGATGTACTGGAGTAGATGACAATTCCAAAAATAAATATCCTTGGGCGAAGTCAACTATTTTTAGTCAACACAGCGGCCAAAATAGCTCCCACAAAAATAAATGAAAACCCAGTTTGGACTGTGACAATTCCCAATTTAACAGACATGGAAGCAAGAGATGAGAATTTCTTTGCATCCCAAAACATTTCTGTTCCGTTAAGGATTTTTGGCAAGCAAGTTTTTTAATTATACGCAAGTGCCTCTGTGTTCACTCCATCGCTGCGTGAGATGAGTAAAAAAGCGAGGCAATTGAAAGCGATTGCTTGGATTCACCGGAGGAAAATGACAGAAAATAAATGGGCCAAGCTAGGACACTGACACAGCCTGGATGATGGAAAAAATACAGATGAGGTGTTTGTACCGCTAGCTTGAAGGAGAGTTAGCGGAATAACATGTGCCATGTCCCTCCATGGAATTCTTCTACTGCACAAACGGGGAACAAAGTTGGGCTTTAAAAATTTAAGAATCTATAGAATAATCGATTCTAAAAATACTTTATAGGTGCAGCCTCATTTGGTTTTATATTTACGGCCCAGGGGTGTTTTTTACGTAAACATTGACTGTGATATCACAGAGAAGGAAATAAAGCTTTGTGCATTTTATGTACGGATTTCTGTATGTGCTGTTTTTACGAACTATACAGCCATTTTGCTATTTTCAGCGCTGGGCGTAATAATGGGATGGTACGGAATACAGTGAGCTTCAGCAACAATGGCAGCGTTTGAGGTGTGACTGCTTTTCATGCTGAGCTTCACGTCGCCTTTTCTGTCATGAGACGTGCTGATTTCCACTACAAAGCGCACACGCGCATGCTCACCTCAGTGTCCTGACTCTTACTGTTCCAGCGCGGATTTAGATGACCGACACGTGCGCTCAGCGTGGAGGAGATAGCGTAGCGCGGCTCGCCGTCACACTGCGAAATGCCGTTGTCGATGGCGTCCACCTCCTCCACAAAGTTCTCATACAGCTGCCAGAAAGTGAACAGAGGATGCCAAAGGAGAGCTTAATGAATGCGTAATGACATGGAAATGGGCAGTTTTATATTAATGAATGGACGTGAAGCCTCCTTTTTTTCCCCCCAAGGCTGGACATTGGGGCCCATTAGGTCCAAATGTATTGCTAGTAAGTGAGGGCTAAAGTGCACTGCAAGATCATTAAACCGGAGATGACCGCTACTATTTTACAATCAACTGGAAAAGGTTAAACTGGAAGCAATAGAAGAGCACCAAAGACAAAAATGTATTTTGAACTAAATGTCTTTCCTGCTCGGGACATCCAGGGTAACACATTGATCAGTTAACATTAGATTTGGGGGTGGGGGCTCAAATTCCAAATTGGCTGCTAAGCATACCTAAAACAGTATGTTTGACGAGCTCCAGATGCTGCAAGTTAATAGTGGTTACATTTATGGCGAGCAAAGATTTGGCGAGCCTAATGTTCCATGCAAAGACGCGTGTGCCATGCAGGCCTCCTGCTGATGGCTGCAAATTCCAATAAATAGAACGGCAGTATACTCGGCTGGGAGCCCGGCACAGTGGAATTGTCACATTTTCGACTTGCTGCTTTTATTTCTGATCTTTCTCTGCTGCCAACTATTTGATGGAGGCAGAACACCGGAGATAAATTTTTCATTTCTTAGCGCAATGAAAACACATTTGCCTCTTTTTTTTTAGCCCCCTGAACGCAAATGAGCCACTCCTCATCCGACCCGCTCTTCTCTGGGGCCAACGGCGAGTACAGTTACTATGACAACTGGGGGCAGAACTCGAGGGGCTTGTAAGAGGCAAGCAGTTTCTACTTGTGCCGAATGTGAAGGGGAGAAAAAGAACACTCAGTTAAGACCACAAAACAACTTACATACACAGCATCGTGTCACTAACCCTCCCAGTATCAGCCTGATGACATTTTGTCCTCCGAGCTCGCTACAGTGGACATTTGGTCCAATAGCAAATAGCAGCAAACAGAACACAATGCTGGCTAATCCCCGGAAAGCGTCAAATATGGTCATCCTGTCATTCTCACTTTGTCGTAGAGGATCTCCAGCTGCTTGTCGTCCTCTTTCAGCTGCGTCAGATGGGCCAACAGCTGACGGCCAAAGTGGAGATAGACCAGGCCGGCAGAGCTGAGCTTGGTCACCCAGGGCTTGTTGGGAAGCAGGCTGTTGAAGGTCTCTGTAAAGGTTCTGAACATAAAAGCCGGTGACATAAAGGTGAGCTGTGCCACAAGGTCATAATGACGTTAATATTTGTGATTGCGATACAAACTTAATATCAAGTTGTTTTAAATTCTACGAGATGTGTACCAGATGTCAATAGCGAGGATTCGGAACACCATCAATAGTCCATTAGGCTTCATTTCCAGTTTGCATGGAGGGGAGATGGAGAGCTCGCAGATTGCGCGGTGTGTCTGCGAGCATGAGCGCACATAAATAAAAGGCCACGTGCACAGATGGAGGGAATGGGGGTGGGGTCGTGTACAGCGGCATCAATGCACTGCTGGTCATTTGATTGACACCTAATTGGAAGGCAACACCCGAGCTGCAGCAGACAGGAGACTGTCAAGTGAATGAGTGACATGTGAGTGAGGCGGGGGGTAATCATCAGCGCCATTAAAGATCCTAATTGGCCAAGCTGGAGCATCCCCCGAGCACATTAACAAGTGAGGGGAGAAGTGGCGAATAAGAAGGATGGATGTTGGCGTGGCCAAGGTGCCACCCTGCTAATAAAGATTATAGTGACAAAGTACTTTGTTCCTCTTTTATTCTGGTATTTGATTTAATGGTCCGAGACTTGTCTGTCACGTTCAGTACAATTGCAGTTTTTTTAACTATAAGTAAATTATGTTCTCATCATCAGTTTGTTTAATTGATTAGTGCCAGTTCCCAGAAACGTTAGTAGAATGCAGATAGCGGCGTTCATTTTGGCTGTCACGCTCTACTCGCACTTAATTGACTTTTTTTTTTTTAAATCTTATCAACTATATAGGAAGGAATTTTTGTATGCTTTCCTAATTGTGTTTTTTTTATCTAGATATGTATTTTTAATTTTTTTTGGTTCTACTAATGTTTGTCTCCTGTGTTATCTTAATACAATATATACCTAAAATTTCTGTATTTTTTTTTGTTGAATGTAATATTTTCTACTGTACAGTATTTAGTATGGTTTTCCTCAATATATGTGTATTTCTCTACAATGTGTCGTTTCATAGTTTTTGAATTCTTCTTATATTGTTCATTTGTTTCATATTTATTTTTTACTTTCTAATGTTTGTGGGGATTTTTTTTTCAAAGGGGGCTATTAATAGGGTTGCTATCATGTCCAACTATTCCTTTTATTACTGACAGCGCAGCCCACTTAGAGCCATTACTTGCATCTTTTGCTTTGCGCATCTGTGCGAGGCTCCCACATTCTCCAGCGGGCCCCTGGCAGTGTGGTGACAGCCGGTGTGCCTCGTGAATGCCCAGCAGGGAGGGCGATCAATAGAAGAGCACTAATTATCAACAGACGCCTGCTGGAAAAAGGGACCTGCTATGTCTTTATCATATGGTGTGGGGGGGGATAATCCATGGCTGTCAACAACCAGGCACCGAGTTGACCGGTCTCTATGAGCGAATGAATGTCATCTGGAATTAAACGACTTGCACTCATCATTGTGTGAAATATTTTCCCCGAAATGATGTGTGGCACAATGAGGGCGTTCAATACGCTGAGGCCTGACAGGGGTCTACGTGATGTGAATGCAGCAGTTTTTCTATTCGTTCCTTGAACATGCACAGCCAGGAAATGGGATATATTTTGAAGAATTGACTTTTTGATGGCTATACAAATAGTTGGAGCTCTGGAGTGCCTGCCTGTTCAACCATCCAGTGTGAAATTAAACAGCAAAATTTAGTCATCTGCCTATTTCTGAAAATGTCAGCGAGCAAACCATTTTAAAGTATTACGTTAGCCGAGCTAATTTACATCATAAGCCACTCTACACTGAGTTTCCCCGCCCATAACATGATCGGCTAGACTGGTTGAGCCCAGTCTGATCACTGGGCACCGATCTAATGAATGTCAATGGAAAATGTTTCACAACAGCCTCATTTAATCCCCAATGCGTGGAATCAAACCATTTAGAAGTTATTTATCAAGTTTACTGGCATGTCTTCTCCCACTGGACTAATAACTTTCAGCCTACCCTACCTTTGATGATGATCGTAGCGGTGCCTCTGAGAATCAAATTCTCCTCCCACATCCACAACGATGTCACAACCGGCAAGTAGCGTGGGGTCCCTGGTCCGTACGATCTCCGCATCCTGTGCACGGAATGGAACGGATGTGCAATTATCCAACGAACAGCGGTCAAGGGGGACAGGAAGTCTTCGGAAAAATGACAATTTGATGTCTTGTTTTGGTGCCCTACATGGACAGGATGTAAGTGAATGGGA
Source organism: Syngnathus scovelli (assembly GCF_024217435.2). Classification (NCBI taxonomy): domain Eukaryota; kingdom Metazoa; phylum Chordata; class Actinopteri; order Syngnathiformes; family Syngnathidae; genus Syngnathus; species Syngnathus scovelli. The sequence goes on along the minus strand of NC_090857.1, from coordinate 10,996,531 downwards.
AATTAAATGAATCCCGCTTAGCGAAACGGCCCAATTGGACTCAAGGGAGGAAGCAAGTTTGACCTTTTAACAGTGATTCTCAACTATTGGGTCGGGAACCATTTTAGGTTAGTCATGGAAAGCTAGTGAAAAAGTGCATATGTATTATTTTGAGGGAGTAGTTAGTGTATTAGTAAGATATATAGCTTGATAGATAAAATGTAAACATAAGCGTTTCCTATGCAATATGCACCGTGATGATGCTTCCGTGTGTCTTTACAACAGCGCCCCAATGTGGCATGTTGTAGTGCACACACACATATATAACAGTTTGCCCACCTTGTATTCGGGAAGCTGCCGGAGGAAGAAGCAGGCCAAAACCTCGTCACAGTGAAAGGTTCCGTTGTGGGTTCCGATCTTTTTAGCGGCCATTCTGTCAACGCACAACCTCTTGGCTTCACTCGACATGTGTCGTCTCCCCGCGGCGTTGACGACAAATCGCTGAGCACGGAACTGCTTAAGACGCGATTTTTGCAAAGTGACAATGTTAGTTGTGTTAATTGTATCCGCAAAATATTTTGTTTGAATTAGATTTGTCACTAGCACACGCGCGAGCCTCATCAATGCAACAAGCCGGCGGGGGACGCGTTCAAGGGAAGGACCAAATGTCTCACATCGTTTTTAGACCGGCAGAAACAGATGCACGTCATGGGTTCCACTTGTAAATAGAGGGCATTTCACAGAAAATGATACAACAACCAGAGGGCGCTGTTGTTCAATTGAGGCAAGCCCATTGGACTTGTGTTTTTTCGCCGTAAACGGTTCTGAAGATGACTGAATGATCAGCACCCTACCAAAATTACTAAAATAATTCAGACTGCAAGTAAAACAATAAAATAAAGTTTTGGTGGTTTTTAGTCCCAGTGGCCCTCGTACGTTTCATCCTGTTGACTTGTGCTCTCGGGCACCTTATCCAAAGCCAACAGTCTTGAACCCGATATACTGACAGTTTTAACAAACGTGACTAAAAGTAACTGTTTCAATTGCAAATTCCACATTTAAGGCATGCGGAGTCAGAGCAGCCTTGTTTAATCAGCACTATTTGCCATCAGACGTTGGCCTTGAATCAGCACCATGGACAGCACCCTTCATAGTCCCCAAATAAACATTCCTCCTCCTCCTACTGATGGGATTACACTGCCTAATCGCTTTGAATGCAACAAAACAACATGTCGCTTTGTTCTGACACGTTTTTTTATTTGTCTCGACTAAATCCTCTTCAGCCGAATAAATGACCCTTCATGTCGGTAATGCCTCACGCTGTCAAGAGTCTCATTAGCATATCACGATTAGTGACAAGAATATAAATTTAGGGGAGACAATGCGGCTGCCTCTGATTTATGCTGAAAATATTAGGCTAATTGAAAGGATTATCTTCCTTTAGCTGGTTATGTTTACTGACCTTTGCTTGAACCTGAACTGACTTCTCTTTTTGATTGGCTTTGATCGAGAGCTAATTAAACTGAGGGTTTTACTTCAGTGGATGCACAAAAAATGGTATGAGTCATGCTCAAAGATAAACATAAATAAACAAGCCCGGGAAATAATGTTTAACGGCCCGCCTCCTGCTATGCACACTCTCTATTGGTCCCCACCCCCATCCTTTCTCACAACCCCAAAACCTTGAGGTGCAGAATCGTCACATGCTGTCTGAGAATTACACCCCCTCCTCCTCCTCCTCCTCTTCCTGCACGCCACTTCCAGTTTTACACACAGTGATGACAGGAAATGACTTGGTCTCCGCTTGCCTTAAAAGGAAGAGCACAGCCCTCGGACGCTCAATCAAAACGTCATTTAGGAGCTTCGGGAGCAAGGCATTTTTGTCGTGTTTCCTTTATGCTATCAAGTCACATTACACACTCATCTACCTACTTATCTACCTTCATATGTACCCTAACTACCTACCTACCTAAGTGCCTGTCCTTCCTTCCATCCATCTATCGTACTGTTTTTACTTTGTATTATCATATAGCACATCTTTCATTATGTCAACGTCCAAGTGGTCAGAAAAATAAGAATTTGTCATAGGAAACATGTCTCTCGACAGTTCGTATGATAATAAACACACACAATGCCACCATTTTTTGCTCAACTATGTTGTGGATGGGGATTGCATTTAACTGTAGGTGTAAGATAGTAACAAGTTAAGCATAACATATAAAGCTGATGCATCTCAGGGAAACACACACACAAGTTGATATTATAAATAGCATGCATAATTCATAAGGTTGAATATTTATTTTGGGCAAAGTAATAACATTGCTGCCATTGGGACTTAATCTAAGGTTTCGGTCTGATAAGCAGTATGGAGACAATATGCAGTGCAGTCACATTCATTTATGTCTACTTGGTGTGCCAATGTTTATTTCCACACCCGGCATGTTTGCTACTAACTCCAGATGTGTGTGCTTGTTTGTGTGTTTGTACTCACATGTCTGTTTAGTTACAAACACGCCTTTTCCACCCAAAACAAGATCCTTATAATTATAATAATGGTCCGCATAATTATTAAGGCTTCCCCACCCCCTCAGTGCAGCTGGTGAGCTGCCCCACTCCGGGGTATTTGGGAAGTGTAGTTAATCCACTGTTAATCTTGAGTGTGATTTATGCATATTACATCTTTAATTGGAATAGTCTATTCCACAGGCCTGTGCAATTATACTGTCACCAATTACTCTGCCGTAGTTTACGTCCCTTTTAAGAGATTGCCTCTCCCGAAAATGTGCCCTCACTAATGCATTTACCATTTAATATGATGAATTCATTAAGAGCTTCATTATAGGGATCCTATATGTAATGGAAAAGATTTAGTAGAGTTTACTGTTTTATGACAAGTCGTCAAACTATAGCGGCCATTCGTAAAGACGAGCACTCAGATTTCAATTTATTGCTATCCCAGTGTGTTATTGAAATTTGGTAGCAATCTGACCTTGTGAATTTTTGCTGATTAGAGTTTGGTGTTTTATGTCAAATCACTATTTTATTTTATTTTATTTTATGTAGAGACTTTAATGAATCCAACATGCATGTTTTTGGAATGTGAGAGATGCAAACTCCACAAAGGAAGACCTGAGCCAAGTTTCAAATGCAGAACCTTACAACTGTGAGGCAGATATGCCAACCACTAGTCCACTGTGCTGCAGGATGTTGTACAAAGGCTCATAACAGTAAACCTACAAAAGGTTTTCTCACCCGTGCTGTGGATGATGCTACCAATTATTTGTGTGCATGTGCGCATGTGGCCCCATTAGAATTTCAAATGCGTCCGCCGCTATGTGTCACACACACACACACATATACACACCATCGCCCACCTCCATCCAACTGCAGTCACTACCACCTCACATTGCGTCGCTGACTTCACACCGGCCGACTGAGGATTCTGTTTCTACGGCAACATACTCCCAAACCCCGCCCCGCCCCTCTCCCTCCTTTTCCTGGCACCGACCACGTGACTGTCAGGAAGGCTTCTCTCCCAGCTCCCCCTCTATGGTGATTAACCCTCTCCCCGCCGCCTTCCAAAGGGAAGCTGCTCGAATCTCCCCCCACTGTCAGATCAAAGCGGCACTTGATCTAAATGTTGCATTTGCATATTTTGAAATCACACCAGAGTGAATCATATACCAAGAGATGCACTTGTATCGGAAAAAATCACAATTGGTTGTGTGATGCAGTTTTGTTGTCAAGGTCAAAAGCATCCTCATTGAGAGGAAGCTTTAAGAGCCAGGGTAGGCAAACTGTGGATCCCGGGCCACATACTACCTGCTCTGTTCTTTAATTTGGCCGACTGAGCATTTGCATAATGTATTGTACTCTTAATTTACTAACGACTAAGCCCATCGGTCTGTTTTAAAAATCAAACAAAGGGAACAAAAGTTTTCCCGCCGCATTATAGACTTCGGCAATGATCTCACTTTATTTATTGTATGACTGCATCCTTGACTTCCTGTTGGGAGTGTTCGTACAGCATGTAGCCACGAGCACATCAAGTTTATGAATGAAAACTCTTCTTCCTGGGTGGCAGACAGGAGATGAGATCATTTTGTATCAATGGAGAACCCCCGCACACACACACACACACACACACACACACACACACACACACACACACACACACACACACACACACACACACACACACACACATTTCCCCACAACATAGTGTATATCCGCTTCACGCCAAACCGTATTGGATGGCGCCACTCTTAATGAATCCTCTCCTAGACAATATGGATGAGACATTGCTTTACTGACTGATCAAAGTCAAAGTCAAAGTCAGCTTTATTGTCAATTTCTCCACATGCCAAAGACACACAAAGAAACCGAAATTTCGTTCCCCCCTATCCCACGGTGACAAGACATGGCTCACAACAGACAAACAAGTAACAAGTATAACAAAAGCGTGTTGAATAAATAATGAATAAATAACACAACAATAAATAAATAAATAAGAGGAGCAGAAAAAAAAGGAGCAAGTGCGCGTACAGCAGACATTCCCGAAAATAGCGCAACAGTGCCACACGCTACGCAGAAGGGGGTAGCGAGTTCAGGGCCTAACAGCCTGGGGAAAGAAGCTGTTGGCAAGTCTGGTGGTGCGGGAGCAGGGGATGTCGCCCAAAGGTCAGCTTCCTCTGACATCAACATGCATTTACCTTCTTACTTAGAGAGACCACATCTTTCAGTTTATTCTGGAGACAAATTTTGGCCTAATCAATCATAATTTTCAGACATTAGACCTGAAGAAAGAATTAATACAATACTATTTGTCCCTGAAGCATCAAAACATAATAGATCTCAAGTTCCAGGGGCTCCATAGAATGAATACAAAAAAAAACTTTTCACACTACCCTACATCTCTTTTATTAGAAAAAATCTTTTACTGTCGATTTTCCCAAGCTGTGCGCTAATTATCGTTGCCACGTTCCTATAGGAACAGAGCCGAGTGGATGATTGGTCGTCTATTCAGTGGCGAGGAAAAGTGACAATTGCTGACGAACACGAGAGCCCTCAGTGAGGATCCATAAATAGCTTTCTCCAGTCACCACTCTGGACCCTGATAACCCCCACCCACCACCTCCACCATGAAAGACAACTGAGTTCATTTGGCACAAGACCTGGCACTGTACACTTTTACGCAGAGGCTTGTTGTGCACTAATCACGTTTAGACATCACAGCGTCCTTCACTGGAGGCTTTATGTTAATCTGCACCTACAGAATGGAAGGCAGTGTGCCAAGCAATGCAGCAATGTTCTCTGAGCCACTTGGAGGGGGATGCAAGCAGGCTGCATCCAATATGGCTCCTATGATGCAAATTTGGAGTATTCCTCCAAAATGAACAATGTAGGGCATGTTGTGTTTGGTCCATGTGGGATAACCAGAAAAGCCGCACTGATCTCCAAGCGGCAATAAATAAATCATGAGGAAAGTTTGGGGAGAAAAATAATACAAAAGAGTGCACAACTCCGTTGCCTTAAGACACAGTAGTGAAGTGGGTCCTTGAAAGCGCAACAGGAATAATTAAAGTGCCTATTTCGCTTTTTTTGACACTACTTCAACTGAGATTTCAACCACAAATATCCTATTTTGGTGAAGGATGTTGAAATATTCATGACTGAGAAAATGAAAGGGAACTCTTTTTTTGGTTCATTTTGTAGCAAATTATAGTTAAGGCAACGCACGTTAGTTTGTATAGCACCATTTGTACACATCCATAATGTGTTACAAAGACAAAGAAATAATCATTTAGTCAAATAAATAAAAACATTCAAATCACGATTAAACCTACGTATAATGAAACCAATTTTTTAAGGTTTGTATCAATGCTTGTCTCTTTGAAGAATTGAATTGGAACAAAATATCAATAGATGTGATACTTCCTCCTGGTGTAAAATATCAAAACAACATTAGAATTCCTTCCTCGTCATCCACTTGTTTGGTTTTACCAGAATGATTGTCGTCATTGTCAGGCAGGGTGACACTTATCACAAGCTAGCCCATGACACATGCAATTCAGATACTAATTCATAAACCTTGGATTATTGTGTGCATTGCAGATGTGTTATCTTTTTATGAGTTGACTTATAGTTTGCATTATAGTACACCAGACAATAACAATCTGGCCTAGCATAGTATAGCACAAAATAGCATACTGTAGTGTGGCTCCTTTTCAAAGTTTTTACATTTTTCTCATGATTGTTTTTTTTTTTTTAAATTTTTAAAACAATATGAAGGTTTGTAACCTGCAAAGCTAAGAACAAAATGTTTTACTATTATTATTATGTTTTCTTAGCACAATAGCAATGAAAGAGGATTTAGGTCAGTCCCTATTTCTCATGCGTCTCCTGTATGTTGTGTGTAGGTGTGTGTGCGCTAGTTAGGGTTTCCCCCACTGTCTCCAGGCGGTGCGATGAGGTCATTGTTGGGGTTTAAACCCAGCATAATCCAGGAGATAAAGGCTGGATTTGGATTTAGCACTCAAAAAGGGTCATGAAGCTACAACGATCAGACTCCCACACAAACCCTAAACTATTTAGACTGTTACACAAACAAGGAAAGGCCTCACTTTTATTTTCGGTCCCTTTTTTACAGAAATTCTATGAATGATAGGGAATGGTAGAATGATCCTTATTAATGATCTTTCCAACTAACTTTCAAGTAACTTTAGAGATCTGAAAAGTCTGCCTGACTGTGACTACATACATTTTACTTCTGTCTTGTATTTGACCTGCTAGGCTACTGTGTTCCTTTAAGTCAAGTATTTTTTTATTTTTTTTTAAGTTGGGAGAACCAGTGATCTAAATAATAATGAGAGGAGTGTTGCAATTGCCATAACAAATCCTTCGTTCCCAGTGTGGCAGACGGGGAAGAGGGTGGGGGTGTAGTTGGCTCCCAGATTATGCACCAATTAAACTCCATCCAGAGGGCGTTAATAAGGCTTGAAAAGGATTTACACGACCCTGTCCAGTCAAATGCTGCGCGCTTTGTGGATGACATCATTTGGATCACCTCACATACCAGCTGACCCGCCATTTACATTCCCCCCACCTTGCCTAAGAGTAGCCACAGGCGCATCAAAGCGTCTACCTGCACCGGCACCGTCTACGTCAGCGCGCATCTTTTCTTTGATTGGACGACAGCCTCCATTAAACCCCGCCCTTTATCCCCAGCTTCTTCCTCCGTTGCGCTCCCTCTCCTCTCCTCCCTTCCCTGCCCCTGTTTACAGACTACAACGTGAGCCGCGGTCGTCGTATATAATCCCGAGTGAGGCCGTGTAGCATCCTCAGAGAGGAGACGAGATGAAAAAGAAGGTGTAAGGAAACAAAACAAGCATTTAAAAAAAAAAGAAAGGGAGGGAGGGAGGGAACGGATTGAAGCGTGGATTTTGAGCGACGTCACCGTCAGTGAAGGTTGGATGCTGGGGATGAGGATGCGACTAGCGTGATACGTGTGGGGAGGAAAGAAACAGCATTCACTTGTATTTTTCATCATTTTCTGTTAAGTGGAAGAGGATTTAAGTCCACGAGGATGGACGTGCGCTCTCAACACTGAGGTAAGAGCCAGTTTACCCCGGCATTTAAGATGCGGCAGTCATGTTAGCATATATATCATAACCACGGGTTCTTAAAATGAAGGTTGGGAACCTAAAATAGGTCCTGGGCCCGTTTTTATTGGCTCCTCTATTGCAGTAAAATGTTATTAGCGCCTTATTCATGGCAACAGTAATTATGACAATACTTGATGTTACTGTGTTTGCGTTACTGGTGAGTGACAATTGAATTTATCAATTTGGTTTTGTGTTGGGCACTACAACAGAGTTAGCACCTTAGAGGTTCTATGTTCAACCCATCCATATTCTTAAAACATGCATGTTAATTTATTCAAAGACTCTAATGTGTCTCCGCGAATGACAGGAAAAAGCTCACCCGTGACCCTACCGAGGACAATTGGTTTAGAATATATATGGATTGGTTTTACCTTGCATTTGGCAATATTAGTACATTGTAAATACATAGTACATGGTAAATACACAGACACGTAACAAAAAAGCATTTTTCAAAATTAAAACAATATTTTGTATACAGCATCTTGAATGGAATTTTCCGTATTTGTGATGCAAAGGTGACACGCAAGATTCACATGAACTTGATCTAATATAGTTCAAGCTTTCTCTTTATTTATCCCCCTATGGAGAAATTTGTCTTTCCACTGGACAGCTGCATAATCCAATCCAATACAATCATACATCAACATCACACATTAACACCACATACATATCCTTTTGCTTGTTCATGTTGGTTAACTTAATTGAAGGATGAATGAGTTTTTTAAATCTGTGAACCGTTTAGTACATGCTGGGTGATCTGATCATATTTTTTTCTTCAGTAATAAAATGATTGAGCCATTACCAAGCCCAGTGTGTTGGATGTGCAATTAAGGCAGGTTGGAGGCCCCAGATGTGTCTCCATAATAGAATAATCAGCGTAATAGCTCACATTGTCACGGACGACCGTATTCCTTCATTTGTCATATAATTCATGTGTGCTGCGAGCATGTATGACTTTACTGGTGGCTCGGATATGGATGTAAATATAGCTATACACGGATGCCATGGCAACCGTGTGAGCTCCTCTCATAACTGCATCGATATGGTTCTTTTTTAAATCAGTAATTATATTACATCTTAAAAGGATGATTACAGGTCTTATGCTATGAGTCATTCTGGCAATATCTTTAGTTAGGGAGGAATTAAATGTTACGTTTTGGTTTTGTAAATCTTGTGTTTGTCTAATAGAAGAAGAAAAACAAAGAGGATAAGCCTCAAATCACTTTGATGCATCAAAGATTCTGCCTTAAGTAACACTTGCTTCATTGGTATGTGGGATTGTGTTTTTCTAAAGCAGTATAGTTTTTTTTTTTTAGCTGACCCAAATAAGACTTGATCTAGGGAAGACAAATGTGACATTAATTTAATTAATGTCATTTTCTTCCTGCCTGTTTTGCTCGACAAGAAACCCAAAGTTGGTGGCGATGTCTTTTATATTATATTTGCTTTCAGAGACACTTATATGCTTTGATGCAACCAAATTTGCATTGTTAGGACTAAATCTGCCATGCTGAGAGGCAATTATTCCACGCTGAATTGATTTGTAACACGTCCTACTCTCTTTCAAGGCTGCCTGTTCTCCAGTTGTTCCCCCATGGCCCTCATTCACGAGTCCCGCGCCCCGTCTCCGTCCCTCTCCGGCTTCAACACCCCTCTCTCCGACCCCCCGTCCTTTCGCCGGCTCGATGCTGAAACGCCCTGCACTCCTGAAATGGACCTGACGCCGACCCAATGCGTCCTTCGGAACGTCCTCTCTATAGACATGGGGGGCACAGTCGAGCCAGGGGGAGGAGGGGACGGGCCGGCTCCAGGGCCCCACCAGACGCCAGGCGATGAGCAACAGGAGCACTTTGCCAACAGCGTCCTCAAGCTGCACGAGCATGACGGCGGTTCCACCAGGACGGAGGGAGAGGGGACGGAGGCGGACGGCAGCACCGTGCGGCGCGAGGCGGCCAACGCCAGGCTGCAGTGCCAGTCCAACGGAGGGGGCGGCGGCTTTCTGGAGGGCTTGTTTGGCTGTCTGCGACCTGTTTGGACTATGATCGGGAAAGCGTACTCCACCGAGCACAAACACGACCTGGACGGTATGTTTACTCACTGCTTGCTTCCCCTCCAACCACATCATTAAGTACTCCGATAAAAGCCAACATGAGATACCTTTTTAATTCCACACTGACGCTTTGCTCAGCTAATTAAATGATAATACCCCCAAGATTAATTTCATTAAACAGTTGTAAACCAGGGGTGAGGAGTACTTTTCTTATCACTATATTAAATTAAGTCCTCCAAGGGAAATATCAAATTTATTAAAACAAAATGTGAAGCTCAAATACACGCTTTTACAAAATTGAGGCTTAATTGTTGAACTATAATTCCACAAACAAGTATAAGTAAGTATATAAAGGATGCCGAAATAATGATGATGAGGTTAATTATGTATCTTCTGCCGTCTGGTGAAATAACATTTTATTGTTCTGTATAGGGCCACAACAAATAATCGACTACTTTGATTCCCAAAAAAAAGTCAAGGCTAAATCTCTGTCAAAGCTTTGCAGGGATAATTTCGCCAAACAGACTAGACTCACATACAACTCTGTGTAGTACTAAGTTGGCTTCTAAAGGAACCAGACACGCCATCTTCGATTATATATTAAAACGGGTTAGAGAGCAGAATACAATGGCCATTAAATTGTTGAGGAAAAAAAAAAGAAGGGAGCGATGACGAAATAATGACGAAATAACGATGACGAGCGGGTACCTCTGATGAGCAACGGACCACCAAAATCTTTTGATGCGCCCACCTCTGGTCGTCATCATCGATAGAAGATACATTATTTTTCATAAATAAATAATACTCTTCAGCGCAATTAAGTGAAACTGGATAAATACAATACCGTGACACAGTGGTTTTAGCTTTCCCTGTTGTAAACAAACATTTTTTCTCCAGTCAGAGGTTGAGATCCACCATCAAAAGCTCCACCGGGCTTATTTCCACCCACCCCCATACCCATGTCGGCCTGCTCGTGCTCGTGCCCACCCCCACCTCCGTCCTTGCTTCCATCCATCCATCCATCCATCCATCCATCCATCCATCCATCCATCCATCCATCCATCCATCCATCCATCCATCCATCCATCCATCCATCCATCCATCCATCCATCCATCCATCCCACTGCAGCCCTCTAATGAAGCCGGCCCCCTCTGACGCACTGTTGTTTATGTCTGCAGCCACTACAATAGCGCAGCGCTCCCGTGGGACTCCTCTGCCAAATCTGCCTCATGTATTATGCATGGCCACGCTCTGACCCTTCTGCCTCTCATCTCTATTAACCTGGCACACGCGGCGCGTTCACGCACACGCGTACCCGAGCGCCAATAGAAACAGTTTAATAAGCAGCGCCTGGCGCAAGCCAATAAAGTGGCAGAATACCAAGTCTAACATGTTACACATCACTCACACGGGTGGCAGATTTATATCTAGCCTTGTCTTCATTGCTCGCTGATATTTTATCTCTCGCCTCTTTTATATTTGATTCCCACCACCATCCATTGCTCCTCCTCCTCCTCCTCCACTTCCTCCATTGTCTCATTTTTTCCCCTCTTTATCCCCTGGCCGTTATCGCTCCCAATCCATCTGCACCTTACAGCCCTCGCTCGCAAAAAAATATACAAGTAGTGTGACACTCAGCCAAGGTCAAACGAGCCAAATTTTCATCGGCTGTAAAATAGAATCATCAAAATAGTGTGTAGAAGTTCTTTTACCAAATCATATTTTAAAGCTGAATAAGTAAAGTTCTTAACTCATTTTAGTGTTAGCTTTGCCCTAAATTAATGCCATAATTTATTTTCTATACGTCTCTAATAATCAATTCACCTGTAATGCAAATTATATTTCTAATGTCAAAACTGAATTATTAATCTCATCAATGAATTTTCAAAATATGTGCAAAAAAACTAAGCTCAGCTTTTTTTGGGCCAAATATTTATTTATTTAAATTCATGAACAACAACAAAAAAAGTTGTATTGATTCAAAGTTATGCTTGATTATTTACTGAGCCTAGTTAGCACATAATCAAGATTGTTCATATTTCTTTAGATGAAATGCACTTTTTGAACCGAACTACATAGTAAATCTTCCTTCTTTATTGAAATTTCTCTCTCCTTCCTGCTCCAAAAAGGTTCAATGTCAGGAGCTCACGTAACTAAATGCTAAAAGTCCACATTAAAGCTCCGTAATTCTGGATGCTCTCTTTATGACAGCCAATCTAATAAACGTGGTAAAGTCTGCATATAGCTATGGAAATCAGCGAAGTGATTTTAAGTAATAGCCTCCTTGGCAGAGGTGTAAAAAAAAAAAAAAGAAAAACAGCAATAAATCGAAAAGTGCCTCCATGGCGACAAAGCACTCCTCTGAAGCAAAGCGAAAAAGCAGGAAAATTGCCCTTTATTGATTTGAAGCCACTGGGCCTGGATTTTTTTCCATTTAACACACAAAGCAGACCAGCGGAACCCTACCACACCATTTCAACCTAAAGACATTTAATTAAACGTCTCATTAGTCACGGAGAGCATTAATCATTCATAGTGTTCTTATTAATATGACAAATGTGTCTGAATCTTGTTGTATATCTCTTCCGCATTAACAGCCTGTCGCCGGCCGACCCTTAAGGGGATCCCCCTCACTTCTCTTTTACCCATCATCTGTATATCCAACACGAGAGCGCTCCAATCTTCCCCCTCCCCCTTCCCGAGTGCTGCACCCTTGTTTCGCATCAGCCCCACAAAGGTGCTAAGGAGGATTTGGGAGGCTGAGGCAGAATTACACGCAGGAGATTAGGAGCTCCAGCACTAACTTCACACTCATTACGTTCAATTGGATCCGCAAAAGAACACGATAGCGCCTTAAATGTTTTGCTAGCTTACTGTAATGTAGTATTACGGCCTACTAAATGACTTTTTGGGTGGGATTGATTGGGTACTTGAACATGCAACATACATACTTCCAGCCATTGATTTTCTGTAGCGCTATAAAACAATGTCATGAAAAATACTGTGCTGAGCTTGACTTCTCGCAAGCTTTACTTTAGCATCACACTTGTATTTCAATTCATTGACTTGAGTTACTTGACATACTATTTAGTCCAAATTAATCAGCAAAATGAATACTCATTAAAGAATAATGTGTAGAACGATTTAATACTGTGGGGCTCACAGGTTTGTCCATTTTTTCAGAGGCGTGGGAAGTCCCCTTTGAGGAGATATCAGACCTGCAGTGGGTGGGCAGCGGAGCCCAGGGTGCCGTTTTTCTGGGCAAACTTCACGGACAGGAGGTGGCGGTGAAGAAAGTGCGCAATATCAAGGAGACGGACATTAAGCACCTCCGCAAGCTCAAACATCCAAATATCATCACTTTCAAGTAAGTCGAACATTGTTGATGATTTGGGTTATCATGGGTTGGCTTGACGCTCACCCCCACCCCAAATGTTATTACCTATATTAATAGTCCTAATGATAAACCATAAACTGTGATTCCAAAACAGTTTTATATCATTTTTTGAATTATCTTCAGTCTTCAAAATAAAGGTTTATAGATTATATTTGTTCTGTCCAACAGAGGAATCTGCACCCAGGCTCCGTGCTACTGCATCCTCATGGAGTACTGTGCCCAGGGCCAGCTGTACGAGGTGCTAAGAGCGGGCAGGAAGATCACACCGTCGCTCCTTATGGACTGGGCCATGGGTGTTGCCGGTGGCATGAACTACCTTCACTTGCACAAGATCATCCACAGAGACCTCAAATCGCCAAAGTGAGCTCCACAGACCATCTGGAAAATAACGACTTGGGACACTTCTGACAAAACGTGTTGATGATGATTTCGCTTTCAGTATTCTGATCACGTATGATGATGGGGTGAAGATTTCCGATTTCGGCACGTCAAAGGAGCTGAGTGACAAGAGCACCAAGATGTCCTTTGCTGGTACGGTGGCCTGGATGGCCCCCGAGGTCATACGGAATGAGCCCGTCTCAGAGAAGGTGGATATTTGGTATGTAGCCTCTTGTCTTACCTAAATTCATTGTGTGCCACTCAATAGTGTCTTATATGTTACGTATATTAGAGGTTCTTAAATGTTTCCCATACAGGGGAGAACATTTTCATCCTAATGATAACATCAATTAAACATACTGCATGTACCCCTAAATGTCATAGGAATTAAGAAGCTGTCTATGTTTGAGAAAAAACAAAACAAATCTAAATAAATGATGAGACCAACGTTATCACAAAAGATAAGGAAGAACAAGCGAGTTTAAAAATGCAATTTTAGTCTGAAATAACACTTTTTTTTCTGAAAATTATTTTTTTAAATAAGACTATATTATCAAATAATAACCCTATTTTTTGAAACAAAATTGAGATTTAGTTCTAATTAAACGTCTTTTGTTCTAAATAAGAAAATCATTACTGTCAGGATGGCAGATTTATACAATAACTATCTTCAGTTCATTTGATAGGTAAAGTAAGGACGATTGATTTATTAACATATTTTCCCTAATTGCTGATATTCAAATTATGTTTCATTTCAAATTATTTTGGCTGACAAGGCTGACAAACCCCAATTTCAAAACCCCCGGATGAGAAGCTACTACTGTACAGAGCGAAGGATCTTGTTTCGAGAAAATCTATCATAAGATCTCATTACAAGAAATTCTATAGGCTCCCCGCCATGTTTGATGGTGTGCCCTGTGATCAACCCTCAACTCTCTCACTACTCATCCTTTGCTCCCTCCCTCTTCATCCCCGCTTTGCTCTTGCCTGCCTCGTAAAAAAGGAGCACTGGCTAATTTAATAATTGATTTGCCAGATGCTGCAGTGCTCGGGAGAGGCTGGAATAACCTTCCAATCCTGCGGCTGCTTTGGCCCGGGGCCAGCAGTGCATTAGCCGAGAGGTGAAAACAGGATTAAAAAGCTTTTCCATGCAGAATGGCAGCACATCATCTATGCATTTCATAGAGTGCCTCTTAATGTATGTAAATCACTAGATCACTGGTCACTTGAACATAAGAACACACACTTAGATTACACTTAAGTTTAAGTCCTTTAACTCCAACAAGCAACCCAGCTTATTGGACAAGACGTTTGATTATTCAAGCGAGCTGCGAGATGTCGACGTTACAAATGTAAACATGCCATCTGGATGCTGGAAGTGAGTGATAGTCTCGGCTCCTTGGATACATTGTCACCATAGCAACAGAAGGAAGGTGCCAACAACTGACTCTCTGTAGATTGCCAACCTTCCCATGGGGACTCATCAATAACAACAATGACTTTGGCGATACCAAAGAAATATTTCATCACTTCTTATCAAATTGCTAAAAATGTATCATTTCCACATCCAAAGGCTTGAGCAGCTCAAGCGAGATAAACTGTCCATCATAGATAAGAGTCGCAAGGAAAGCGAGACACATTTCCATAAAGTTTCAAGCGTGACATTTAGGTAACGCCACCTTTTATCTGTTCCTGTCAAATCTTATTGGAAATAAATATGCATTGTGTGTGCGTGTGTGCGTAGGTCTTTCGGCGTTGTGCTTTGGGAGATGCTGACGGGAGAAGTGCCCTATAAAGACGTGGACTCCTCGGCTATCATCTGGGGAGTGGGCAACAACAGCCTGCAGCTGCCCGTACCTGACAGCTGTCCCGACAGCTTCAAACTGCTCTTGAGGCAAAGCTGGTGAGCAGACAGCCAGATAACCCAAATTGTGCTTTGGAGATAAACGCGCACTTTCTGTTGCCGCAATGCTGACTGATTTGTGTTTCCAAACAGGAATTGCAAACCAAGAAATAGACCTTCGTTCCGACAGATTCTCCTGCATCTGGACATCGCTTCAGCGGACATCTTGTCTACCCCGCAAGAAACCTACTTCCAATCACAGGTAAAATTCTTCACCTGGAAAAGCCCACCTTTAAAACCAGTTCTAGATGGATATAATATAATAACTCAAAATTTAAAATAAAGGTTTTTGTTAATGAAATAAAATCAGCTTTAAAATAAATGATGAGTAACTAAAACTAAAATTATAGTGACATTTTCTGTAGTTTTTGTCAAGAATTAATTTGAAATGTATTTGAAGCCTCTTATTTGATTTCCCTCACGGCATTTCTCATTCTGATTAATGAGTTCAATGTGGCGTAGTATGCATTTGCATTTTTAATTCCGAAAATAGATTTTTACAGCTCACCCCGTTCTATACACCCTCCATTATTGCTTAGTCTCCTTCCCAGCGATGCTTTTCAGTTTTCCCCATTTTGAAGTGCACAAAAAGCTTTTAAGCTTATTCCAACGCATGCCAGTTTACACAAAATCCCACCAACGAGAAACAGGTCAATTAAAAGTGACTTCCCAAATGTTTATCCACTGGAAAACCCGTGAAGAGCTTCCATTAATAATTGGCTGTCAAAGGCGTGACATTTGTTTCCAGTCTGGTGCGGCTACAGCGGGGCACCCTTCTGGCCTCCTGGGAGCCTGCTAATGATTGAGCTTCCTTTGAGCCTTCCAACACACCGCTGCTGTTATTTCTTTGTGTTTGTCACGTTACACTCGCTAATTCCCGGCCAGCCTCCCTCATTTTAAGCCACTCGAGTGTGTCATAGCAAAAGGAGGGAGTTTGTGTGTGTGTGTGTGTGTGTGTGTGTGTGTGTGTGTGTGTGTGTGTGTGTGTGTGTGTGTGTGTGTGTGTGTGCGCGTGTGTGTGTGTGTGTGTGCGTGTGCGTGTGCGTGTGCGTGTGTGTGTGTGTGCCGGGTAGCCGAGAAAACACGCATTCACTGGATAGTGGCCTATTTCCTTTAAAGGTCACGGCGCAAAACCTCCATCAGGCACTCTCCACTTATCCTTTATTTCTCCTCGTACCCCCCAGCCCCCGTCTCGATCCTCCACGGTTTTGCTATAATGGGTTTTTCTCGTGACGTCAAGAAGAAGAATTTGCCGCTGCTGGAGTGTATTGATTTCTCTAATGGTGTGGAGCAGAGAGAGCGCAAAGAAGGGGTCCTGGCGATATTGAAGAGTGCACATTCAGTCCATTAGCTTAATAAGAAGAGCATCACTCACGCATAGAAAGAAACACACCCACGCACACACATATTTGACCTCCACGCTACGACAGGTATCAAATAACGGTTGGCACGATTCACCAAGCGTGTGTTATGGTGTGTTCGTGCCATGTCAGTTCATGTTCATTTTTGCTCCCCGAGTATTGATTGTCATTAATCGCCCAAATGGATTTTGTCTGTAATGTTTCTGAAGAGCTGAATGTTATTTTAATGCATTTGTGTTATCATCAGGCTATTTAAATATTGTTCTTTTTGGAAAAAGGTCCTTGTCACAAAGGTTTAGTGTTTTCACTGGGGTTTTTTTGTGGTTTGTTTTTAGGCCGAGTGGAGGGATGAGGTCAGGCACCACTTTGAGAAGATCAAGTCTGAGGGAACGTGTCTTCACCGCTTGGATGAGGAGCTCATCAAACGGCGCAGGGAGGAACTGAGGTCAGATCCCCTGCAGTGTAGCCCTGACCGCAAAATGCAAATACATGCCAGAATTCAACCTTCACGGTGGTAAAATTCAAAGGAAAGTGACATTATATCACGTACTGAAGGAAATAACTCCGAAAATAGACTTACGTGAACAGGTGCTGTTCCAGAGAGAGTTGGCATCGATCCCGGGGAAAGTGAAAGATGTAATACACATTTGTCGCAAATTGCTCAAGCAGTCATCAGTAAAATGTTTGCCACAAACTAACACACAGCTCGTGAGAGGTTTTGGCATATTTGTTGTATAAAGTCCAACCACAAGCCTTTCTGTGGCTTAGATGTAGAGAAAAGCAAAAGGCCTGCTCTACCTGTTCAGCGAGGTGGGTTAAAAATTGTGAGGGCGGAGTTAGTGGGATCAAACCAAAAAAGGCAAGGTTAGTGATGTCACAAACCACAAAATCTAAAAAAAAAAAAAAAATTAAATTCATGTCAGGGCCCTTTAAGGGAAAAAATAATGTGAAAAAAAAACAAGTGGTGTTTTTCATGCTTGCATTAATGCATTAAATTGATAAAAAAATAACAAAATAAATAAATGAATGAGAAAGTAAATAAATAAAAATGTCAAAAATCTAAGAATGCCTTATCTTGCAAAAGGCAGAAAACACTAACAAAATTATAATCATTGATTAAATCTGGGTGCCATAATCGTAATCATTGTAATCAATTAGAACAATAAAGATGTATGCAGTAAGTTTAGTCTCAAGTCAATATTGTTTCCCTCCAACCCCACAGACATGCACTAGACATTCGGGAGCACTACGAGAGGAAACTGGAGCGAGCCAACAATCTCTACATGGAGCTCAACGCCATCATGCTGCAGCTTGAGCTCAAGGAGAAGGAGTTGCTCAAGTACGAACGCTCACCTCAGCTCAGCTCACCTCCAGACGACCTGCGCTGTCCGACGTGGCTATCAAGTGTAAATTTACTGTGTGTTACCTCAGGAGGGAGCAATCGCTGGACAAAAAGTACCCGGGCTGCTTCAAGCACCACAGTTCCAGACAATCGGCCTCCTCCAACTCTATGGAGAAACTCATGAAGAAACGCAACGTGCCTCAAAAGCTGCCTTCTCACAGCAAAAGGTTAGTTAGCAGCAAAGACTATATCAAAATGTCATCTTCATAAAACCGATTATGAACTTTCCCAGGCAACGTTTTAGGTAACATTTCGAATATTTCTGAGAAACAAGAATGAAAAGAGGCTAATAATAAAAGAAAAACTAGTCCAACCGTTGAAGACAACCAGATGTTTGCAGGGTAATACTGACCCCTTGTGGACATTGCTGGAAGGAACGCGTTTATAAAACAAAGATAAAGCCTAACAGATTTTTTGAATGAAGTGCATCCTTTGTGTCCTTCAGGCCAGACTTACTCAAGTCAGAAGTTATCCTTCCCAAACTGGACTCCTCCATGACCCAGGTGACCATCCCAAACAAGGGCTCCACGTCGCCCGGCCGCTCCCGCCGTGGAAAGCCTCGCTACAGGAAGGCGGGCAAAGGCAGCAGCAGCGAGCTGGCTCAGCTGAAGGCCACACTGTCTTCGTCGTTGGCCATGATCAGCGCCACCACGTCGGTCCCCAGCAGCAAGCAGCGTCTGGACCCCAGCGCCGCGCTCAGGGGCCTGCAGCACGACCTGCTGCTCAAGAAGATGTCATCCTCTAGCCCCGACCTCATCTCCACTACGCTGGAGGCGGAGGGACGCAGGAAGGGCCAGGCCACCCCCGGCCTGGACCGCGCGGGCAGCCAGAGCGCCTCGGCCGGGCTAGAGGATGGCGGCCCAGACGCCGGCCCGGACGTGAGCGTCGAGGCGGAAGAACAGGCGGAAACGCCGCCGCGCAGCGACACGCCCAGCGAAGACGCCGCCTCCGTCCCAATTGCCAGTAGTCCCGACTCGCCGTGCGGCAGGGGAGCGGCGGCGAGGCGGCCGTCGTCCACCGGGAGCCCTCGCCTCCCTCAGGATGGCGAGGAAAAGGAGGAAGGTGCGGTGATCACACGCTCGCCCAGGAGTCAACGCCTCACGCCATCAGCACTGCTCTACAGGGCAGCAGTCACACGCAGTCAGGTGAGATGAGTAGAGATGGAGCTCAGCAGTAAAGTACATTTAGCACTTCCATTTACGTGTCATCACAGTTGGATGACTTCTTGAATGAATGTTTTCAACAGAGACGCGGTGTGTCATCCGAGGAAGAGGAAGGCGAGGTGGACAGTGAGGTGGAGCTACCCAGAAGATGGTAAGTGATGGTAACCTCATGATGGACATTTCGTGTGTGTGCTCAGTCAAATTAAAGTAACACATTTTCAAGAACGTAATAGTTGAAGCTGCTAGCACGCTTCACCTCACTTGTTAACATGAATATCCATCCATCCATCAATTTTTACTAATACGGCTTCCTTTGCGTTTGTTCTCAGGATGCCGGCGACCATGAGCAAATGCCAGTCGCTGTCCACGTTCAGCTCAGAGAACCTGTCGGTGTCGGACGGCGAGGAGGGCAATACAACAGACCACTCGCACAGCGGCACACCCGACGTTGTCAGCACCAACACGGATGAGCGTCTGGACGACAAAAGCGACGACCTTCTCTCGCAGGGCTCTGAGATCCCTGCCGACCCCGCCGCCTCTGACGGTCTGTCTGAGAAGGAGGCTGCCGTCCGCCACGTCAGGACGCAGCTGGCCACTCACGAGCTTAACTACGATGAGGTGAGTTTGAGGGCCGTACTCCTTCGGCCTTAATGTTCAAAGGTGCACATTCAGTATAAATCAATGCTCCTTTTGTTCTCATTAATGTACCAAAAAAAAAAAAAAAAAAACATGCCTTACCCCCTATAAATACTTGAGACTCGTTGCAGCTATGTGAATAACCGAGCAATTTATTTTATCTGTGTAAACCAGAACTAAAGGTCATTTTTCTTGGTTCTTCTCAAAGGTTCTCTATGACGACTCAGACTGCGACAGCGCTGAGCTGGACCACCCGGGCGTAGAGCCCAGCCAGAACTGGTGACAGCCACCAGCATCCCAACCCCGTACACGAGGTCATTGAATGCCTCGTTTTATCAAACACACACGCACGCGCGCGCACACACACACACACACACGCACGCACACGCACACACACACACACACACACACACACACACACACACACACACACACACACACACACACAAGGCTGGTCATGAAGATTATGATCAGACTGAACAAAGTGTGTGTGGTTTCTCACTATGTCACGTTACAGAATCCTATCAGGTTTTAGTTGGCCTACTTATGCACTTGTCTCTTAATTTATTTTTTACTTGTGTTTAAGAATGTTTACATTGTGTTGTTGTGGATTACGTTGCCATTTTCTACATGTACATAAAGAAAAGCCGCCAGTGTAAAATGAACAAATTTCTAATACGCGAGATTGTATCGTTTGAAAAAAGGTGCTGACATTTCTACTTGTGGATCACATGAAGCTTTTTTTGGTTTTGTTAGTTGAATGTATACTTGCTTGCGCATCCCAACGCAAGTGAACAAAAGAGTTATGTGAACAAAGAAGAAGCAATATGTTCATTAAAGTCCATAGCAGCGTTTACTTGACAATTTCTCTGGATGTATATACTTTTTTTTTAGATTAAAAAAAACAAGCATGATTCTGGTATATAAATATTAGATATTTATGGTTTAGATGGCAGGAGTTTTGTAAAGAGGAACCACTGAATGCGATACAATAAACATGGCAGATTTTTAGCAAAATGAGATCTATTTTTATTCCTCATCTTTCATTCCAAGCACACACACACACCTATTAAATGGCTGGTGCGCTCAGTAGCAGAGACAACCTCTATTTGTCCTATGATAAGAAAATATGCAAATTAACAAAGCTGTCAGTTGGCATGTCTAGCAAAGAGTAAAAAACGCTACAGCGCCCTCTAGTGCATCACGGTGCAGTTACTGCAAGATGCATGACCAAGGAAGACTTCACATTTGCGTGCCTATTTTTAATACTGCATTACAATCCACCTATGACGTCTAAAAGTAATATTTAATGCTAATTACAAAGGACAAACAGCCGAGAGAGTGTGTTTAGAGCATTTCACATTTTTATTTTTTGTAACAAATTTGTGGCACCCAAGATCTACAGTCTCAGAAAAAGAAAAACGTGCACAAATGTCCTTTTTTCCTGCAAATAATAATCATTAAAACAAAGAACTGAGCAAAGGAAAGAGCAGGAAACTAGTGTTAGCTTACAACCCCTTCTCTTTGCCTTCATTTTGTTTTCTTCGTAATAGCCTCATACCTGCTGCATGTGTCCCCCCTCCCGCCCCACTCTTCCTCCTGTCCTTTGGTAGTTAAAAAAAATACTTCTTCCATTTAAAACAAATATTCCAACTTTTTATGTCTTTTTATAAGTATTTAGCAGTCTTTACAACAACAAAAATCTTCCCCTCTCAAAAAACCCTGACAAAAGAATTTCCCAGCCCGGCAAAAACAAAACATGATCAAAGGAGGGGAATGACATCAATAGGGACCGTGCCTATGACGCATCAGCGATCGAATGTGCATTTACTACTCTGATGTGTAACAAAATACATTTTTAGGGGGATAAAAGAGTAACTCTATTCTTCTGTATTTTTTCCAAAGAAAGCTATGCTGTACACAACTAAATCTAAATCTTCTTTTGTGGCTGCACTGAAACATGGAAGCTGGAAAAGGGCATCAAGACAAAAACATAAATTTAAAAAAAAAATGTTTTAAGATCTCATCTCCCCAAAATCGGGGTCCTATATTCCTAGTTCATGGGTGGACTAAAACAAATTTAAAAAAAAAATAAATAATCATAAAGGCTGTGGATGAAGTGATGCTAACAATAAAGGAAGGAAGTGGTGTTATATAGGTGTAATATAGATTTTTGTTGATGTTGTTGTTGGTGGTGAGATTTAGTGCAGACTGGGAGTCTCAATCAGTTGGCTGCCAATCCGGTAGCCTCAGAAGAAAGCCTGGAGCGGGACAAATACACACATACAATCCTTGGTTGGAGACCAACACCATTTATATCCCACCAGGATTTTTTGCACAAGTTATAGTAGTGAACAATTAGAGCACAGGCGGACATTACGCGAGGTTAAGTACAACTTGTGCATTTACGTTGCCATGTCGCAGAGTGGCTGCGTCTAACCGTTGGGATTAAGGGTGTGAAAAGGCAATACGGTGTCATTTTAGGGTTTCCCCCCCCCCCCCTTACACAAAACCCCCATTGAAGGGAAACGAAAATCTACATTTGAAGAGGGGCTGCGCCAAATGTCAGGATAATAGGGTGCATGACATAAAAAATGCTTTTTTATTTTTTTAAAATCACAAAATCTAGGTATGATATCTATATGTATTAAACTGCCTCATGGGCTAAACAGACTAAGACAACATGTTCCTGTTCATTATGCGCCAGATGTCTTCATAGGGTGTGCAGTTTGACTTTATTGTAGTTTCAAAAGACAGTGGCTTACTTCCTTTACATTTTATGTAGGGCAACATTTAAAAGGTTACCCTAAACAATCATGCCAAGTCCTGGAACAGATAAAATATTTCCTAAGAGAAAAAAACAAGTGGCGTCTTCAAAGATGAAATTGTTTTAAGTTTTATGGAGTGGCTTGTTACAAATGCTTTACTATATTTAAGATGCTACGAACAAGAGTGGGCTAACTATATTTCATTTTTAGGTTGAGTGCATAAATGAATCGGTGATCTCTGGCTCACAGTGGGACACTGTAGTGGGACTTCCAAAATGGGACTTTTACTGATCTAAATCACGGTTGCAAGTTCAACAAAAATGGGGCAGTCCTTTCTTGCATGTAGCCTGATTATTCAACTTGCGCAAAAATACCTCATCTAGTGAGCTTCGGACATTGACAGAAAACTCAAAGTATGAGCTGTACACAATTTGGGAGAAGTAAACACGTATTGGAGGGGGATTACTACCCTGTTTTTTACTTTGATAATGCTTTCATGACAATCATTTGATTGGTATGATTTGAAATCTTAAATTAAAATTAAATCTGGTATCCAGTAATCACTGCCATACAAATCACAAAGATATCAATTCCAGAGTTTACCTCAAACATAAAACTTGCTCAATTGAACCTGTCTGATTGCTATAAAAAAAAAAACATGCACTTTAATGCTGGTGACAGATTGAGCATAAATGGCAATTTACATTTTATATTTGTGATGAGAAAAATTGTCTTTAAAGAAATTTGTTTTTGTGGAATTCAGCTCCACATTGGAAGTCCCACACTGCGAGCCAGACATCAACAAAACATGCTGCCAATCAATTACTTGTACACATGCGTACATCTACCTACACAATGTCTTGGGTGCATAGAGCCTTAAAATAGAGAAAGTGGCCAACAGTGGCCAGTGGACTGATGGTGAGGAATACAGACTTTAATTTAAATTATAGAAATTAGGTTCATAGAAACAACCCTCGGCAAAAAAAACAAAAACCCACAATGCTCAATTGGAATTCATAGTGTGTATACCTGAGCGTGGACTAAAGCTCCTTTATGTACATAGGGTGGGGAAAAAACAAAACAAAAAAAACCACTTGCTGTTACCGAGGTGATGCCTAAACAAATCACTAGCACAAGCATGACATCATCTTGGGAGAAAGAGCTGCTACCTGAGCACATCTTTAAACACACACAGAGGAAAAAAGGCTTCAGCGGACATATCCGCTCTGCATGCAAAAGTCACTTAGTTAGAATAGTAATCATAACAATAATCACACTTGACAGGCAAGAAAGTAAATTAGGCAGCAAACTGTGTGCGCGCGTGTGTGTAAGGTTGCAAAATTCTGGTAATTTTCAAAGTTGCAAATTTTTCACCAATGAAACAAATTGGCAATTCAAATTTAGTTGGGGGGGGAAATATATTTTAGGATAATACTGAAAGAAAGAAGTACAGTTGTTTGTGTGACTTATTACAGATTCAAAATACTGTACTGCAGTAAATAAACGGTCTTTCGTATTAACTAACGCTTAATCTGCCTTTACAATAAATGTGGACACGGACTTTGAAATTTACCGTGAACTTACCAGAAATCTTGCAAGGTGGTGTGACGTATGCGAGTGTGTGTGTGTTTAGTAGACGTGGCCAAAGCAGGTGTAGGCAGCGGACGTGTTAGTAAGGGGAAAGCCGTCGCCGCTTGGACTTGGAGCCCAGCTCGGGGGCCATTTTGGGCTCGGGGTTGGCGGCCCCGCTGACAACATGGAGGGCCAGCAGAGGCAGGGGCTTGAGTGTGAGGAGACTGGACACACAGGCGGGAGAGGGGTCGGAGGAGGATGTGGTGGAGGAAGAAGGAGGAGGAGGCCCAGGAGGTAACAAGGACAGAGGGATGGAGGCTGAGGGGGGCACCACACAGGAGGAAGAAGCAGAGGAGGTGCTAGTAGTAGTAGCAGCAGTGGTAGTAGAGGTGGTAGTAGAGGTGGAGGAAGGGCACGGGCTGCTCGGTTCAGGGTTCAAGGAGGAGGAGGAGGAAGAGGAGGAGGAGGGAGGAGGAGGAGGAGGTTTAGAGGACTCTACACTGTAGAAAAGGAGACAAGGAGAGAGAAAGAGGGACAACACAGTCGGGATGGGTCACAGGGCAGGTTGGTCAGTGGGCAAATGGCGGAAGAAGGGTAGGCTTTTTGTGGTTGATGTTGTTGAGGGGAGTGTGGGGGGGCCCGCGAAACTTGAGTGTGTCATGTTGACCAAATAAAGCGCTAGGTAAGCTCTGCTGCATGCTAATGCATGGTTCTCCAACAAAATGCATGCCAATCTAAACACGGGGCATTATCTACTCAATAAATTATTTTGTATTCATTATACTATGTTTATTAATGTGACTAATATGTGACGAAAAGTGAAGAAAACTGCCCCCTTGCATTAGTCTTTTTTTTTTTGCTTTACAACATTTCCTACAAATTCATCTATTGTGCTTTTTCTTTTCTATCTTCACTTCTTCGTTGAAAAAAATAAGGGAAGGAGCTTCAGTTAGACCACAGCCCTATTTACTAGCTTTGCCATCTTGCAGCATCTCTAGGCAATTCTAATTTTATTTAAGGCGTATCATTCACTCGCGGATTTTCTCCAAAGCTGATTGTGGAAATTTGACCAAAATGTTACCGTTCAAAATTTAATTTGACTACTTGGTGGAGATGACCGTCAAGTGGGGGTGTGTACTGACCTGGCGTTGATGAGGTACTCCGCCAAGCTGATGCTGGCAGGTGAGCCCGTGATGGTCACCTGTCGGTCGGTGGAGCCGTCCACCGGGTTCGCGATCTTGATCTGGGCGCCCGACATTTGTCTGATCTCATTGATCTTGGCGCCTTGGCGGCCAATGATGCATCCGATGAGCTGAAGAGGAAGAATAGCTGAAGCCACAAATAGTTAAACGTAATCCTGAAAATGTGTAGAAGTATGCTTACCTCGTTTGGAATTTTCATCTCATTAGAACTGGTCTGAGCGGAAGCATCGATTCCTAACAAAAAATATTTGAACAACATGAGAACTTGTCGCACGTCGACAACCTGGGTGTCCAAGTAGAAAGCACGTACCGGTGAATCCCTGGTTGCTGTGCGCAATGGGGAAGGGGCTCTGCTGCATAGCCAGCTGGTGAAGCTTGGTGAGCTGTGGAGAGATAGCAGCAGAGGAAGACTGTGAGAGGAAGAGAGAGGAGAGGGAAAAGGAGGATAGGGGGAAAACAAGGAGAGTGAAAAGGGGAAGGGGGGAAAACACGACACAAATCAAAGTCAGCTCGAAACATTCGAATGACACATCTGAAGGGAAGTACATACAACACAGCAGGCTAAGGGGGGGGGGTTGAAATGATCCTTCTGACCGTGTCAACCAAGTCCTAGCATGACCATCCAAGAGTGGCTTTTCACTGCATGGGTCAGGTCAAGTGACAATTTTTTCGTGTCACAACTGGGACATGCATCATTGCAGTATGATCAAAATAAACAATGGATGCACTTTCATTCAAAATGACATTCAGTGTCATTAAATGGGAGTTCTGCTGTGTAAACGCAGTATTTTGAGAATGCAGAAAATTTGATACAGCTCTTGTGGTGGCTATATGTTGGTGCACTTAAAGTGTCCGGCAAACAAACATTCTTTCATTGTAACACAAGTATTAAAATAGGAATTTCTGAAGACAAAAAGGGGAAGGATAATAAAGTCAGGTAGCAGAAGAAAATCAAGGGAAACAAACAAGGGATTATTTCAAGGAATAACAGAGTGAGCAGCAGATGGCCAATGATGGAGCCGTGGAGAGTCTGGACACAATAAAACTGGAAGGACACACTGACTGGACCATATTAGACCGTCAACTCGACCTATGTAAATG
Source organism: Syngnathus scovelli (assembly GCF_024217435.2). Lineage (NCBI taxonomy): Eukaryota > Metazoa > Chordata > Actinopteri > Syngnathiformes > Syngnathidae > Syngnathus > Syngnathus scovelli. Next base: position 10,969,954 of record NC_090857.1, on the reverse strand, counting down.
AGAATCAACTATCCTGCTTGAGAGAACAAAAGGTTCTGCACAAGTTCATTGGGTGACACGTGCACATCTTTCATTAAAGCAAGCACAAGGCAAAAAGATAGTGGGGGCGTTAATAATGATATAGTGGAGAACACAATAGTGAGGGCATCAATTAGCGGAGAAAACAATAGTGGGGGCGTCAATAATGATATAGCGGAGAACACAATAGTGGGGGCATCAATAATGATATAGCGGAGAACACAACAGTGATCAACAGCTCTTAAAATGCGACTTATAAAACGATTGCTCTTTGAAGTTAAAGAACACTTCATCTGTTTCATGAGCTGTCACTCGTGGCGCTTTACTAAACAGGGACTTTCCCGTTTCCTTCTAACAAACGCAAAACGAGGTAGGCAGCGTGACGTTTGGGAAAGGTGACATGAAGAGGGAATGGGTGGTGTCAGCATGGCTTATTTCTCTCTGCAACAAGCAGAAACTTCACTTACATCTGGCTGTGGAATGGCGTGCTGTCCTTGTACCGCATAGGCCTGAAACAAATGAGAACAACTTTCACAGGCCTTGCATCGGTCGCTGGCTAAAGCTAATAAAAAGATCAACAACAACAAGTCCTGTCCAAAGTCTCCACATTTCTTGCAAAGGAAACCTCTTTGGGGACATGAAAGAGAAATGGAGGAATGCCAGAGGAAGGCATAGCTTCTTTTCAAGAAATACGCCCAAACACATCAACGCAAGATGTCTGACAACTAGCAAACGAACGTGGGCGTGTACCTGTCCGCCTGCGAAGATGACGGGGGATCCCGAAGGTTTGGGTCTGTAGGGAATCGTGACGCCCTTCGGGGGGGACTGTGCAGGGGACACGCAAGACAGATGCATGAGCACATCCTCAGCAAATCAATGTGTTTGAACAAGTAAAGGCCAAGCCCATATCTAATTTAAAAATGATATGGTGTTAATGAACTTTACTTTAACGCACACCAACTTAGAGTCTTCCCTGGTAGAGGTTCCTCCTTACCTCGAGCATGACCACACAAATCTGCTTGACGCACTCGATGATCGACTGGGGCGTTCCAGCTATGCTGATGGCACGCTCCGTGGAGTTGGGCAGCATGTCACCTGCTACTTGGACCTGAGCACTGGTTGACTGACAGCACAACAAATAGAAGGGGAATGAGGCAGGGAAGAAGAGCAGGGCGGGAGGAAGAAGCAGCAGTAGCAGACTCTTGTTTGGCTACCTCTCGGATTTCCTTAATCTTGCAGCCACCTTTGCCAATGAGGGAGCCACACTGACTGGCGGGCACCACAATGCGCAGGGTCACCGGGGGCCTGCTGGCGGCTGTGCTGTTTGTCATCGAGCTGCTGATGTCCTGAGGGCACAGTGCGGTCCATTTAGAAAAGTGATTCCTCGCCAATTGTGTTGCGATGGATCATCAGGTGAGCTGCGCAAACCATCCAATTTTACTTGGTCTGGAAAATGTTGTATTTACTAAAAATAATCAACGTTGGCACCACTGTATTATTTTTTTTTTACAATTATTTCAATATGAGGTGGTAGCTTTACTGTAGCAGCCCCTAAGATATCACTGCATATATATTCTGACATTTTTCTTGGGTGATGTGCCTTGACTCAGTAATAGGTTGGGGAAACAGTATGGCTGTCCATCTGCAATTTTTTGAGCAAGAGCCCCACCTCTTCCAGTTTATCAATGATCATAGAGAAGGCCTTGAAGATGGCAGTGGTCGGCCCCGCCAAAGTGATGATTCTCTCGGGACAGTTGCCCTCGGAGATGTTGATGCGCGCCCCGCTCTGCACGGAAAAAACAAGTGAGGGCGTGAAAAACAACCACTTGGCAATAACTGTCACATTGTGCTTATTTGGAGAGAAGGACACGCAGGAAAGTCACCTCTTCACGCATCTTCTTCACAGATTCGCCTTTCTAAAATGCAGGACATAAAAATAAAGTTCAGTATCAGAAAACCCCCTTCAACTGAATTGTGCTCTGTCAAGTCTCACCTTTCCAATGATGCTGCCAACTTCCTGAAATGACAAAACACTGTTCATTAGGTTTCATCACATATTGGAGAAATACATTTGTAGTCTTAACGATTCTTTTTTTATCATGAAAACTATATCACGCCCATTTAATATCGAAGAGTATGTAAATACACTAGTTTGCACAAAACAATTCTTACAGGCTCCACTGTTAGGACTGCAATGCTACACGATCTCTCAACTGTACCAAGTCAATACCATGACTCATCACATCAAGTCCCCAGAGGTAGGTCATTCAGGTGAACGATGCCATTGCCTCCTGATACCTCACCTTGCCGTGCATGAGCAGCCTAATGGTAAGAGTGACATTGAGCCCTCCTTCAATCACACCGGAGTCCATAGCTGCAGCTGCCGTGTGTGGGCCTTCCGTGCCGAACTTAGGGGGGCCGGGTTGGTCTTTGGTCACAGAAAAAATCTGGAGGAAGGACAGCAGCATGAGTACCCAATGCCTTGAAATAAGGCCGCTATTCTTAGCAATAGATGGTATTGGCATTTGCCCATCAGTACCTAGGATGGAGATCAAACATTTCTTAAATGGCTTTGAAGCGAAGCAAAAAATAAAAAATAAAATCAGCTCTACACCAGTGGTACAAGTTCCAGAGTTTTGCTTAGCTGGTAATACGTTGTTAGCCTACATTTATGACAAAATTGTCCTTTTAGCATGCTAGTAAAAGACAGACATTCTACTAGTGCACCGAGCTGTCATACTAGCGGGGACAAAGATGAAATTCAAGGCTATCAAAAAATGCTCTAGCGGCTTTCCAAAGTTAGGGCATAAGCTATCTAGATAAGCAACCTCAAAGGACTCACAAGCACGCTTCCATATTATTATTGTGTAACTTTATAGTTCTAATATGAATATCAAAATCAAGTTTGTGTGAATATAATTTGAAGTTTAGCGAGTTAAGCAGAAATAAATTACGATAAAACGGCCAGCACCGCTTGCCGGCTAACAGTTTCGTCATCACTAGCAGCGTGCCAAGTCGGCGTCTGCCCCCTCAAATCCATTACAAAACACTTTTGATTTCTTCTAAAGACTTCGAACATAATAACTACGCAACTCAAATGTCCCCTAAATTAGGGGTTTGGCGTTTACTTTAGGATAAAGTACTTAGATTTGTAGAAATTAGCATTTTGGAGGCTTTTCAATCGGGGGGTTGGGAGGGGGGGAATGAATGGAGCATGCGCACGCTAGTTAGCATTGCTAACTACCATCTTGTATTTTAATCCCAATAGTGACATTTTACTTCATTTTGTATGATCTATATGATAGACTACACGCTGATCATCAAACATTTGAGGAAAACAATGGGATATAAGGGCTTGAAATAACCGTTAAACTTGACGTTTCCGGTGCAAGGCTGAGCTAACAAAGCTAATTTTAAACGGCGCACTCACCGTGGTCGCCGCGGCCTACTAGCACGATGCTAACTAAACTAAGCTAAGCGCAATTTCTTTCCGCTTCTTCGGACCACAACAACACGCGAAACATAAACAATTAAGCTCGGAGGCCGAACTTACCCCGTTCGAGCGCTGGAAGGTGACCGGGGGATGGGTTGGGGTTGTGAGGGTAGAAGGGGAGAGGTTCGGGAGGGTAGAAACCCAGGGGGGGAAGAGTTTAGAGAGGACTCGGGGGAAGAGGGAAGAGTGATGTGAGCTCGAGCTTCACTCTTATACACAAAGACAACAACATGGCGACCTCCGAACTTTCCCCTTTCACCCAAGCCGAACCTACATCCTGTGTGCGATCCGCCCAATTTGGAAAAAATACATTATAATAGAAAAGCGTTATATGTACTTTGGAAAATGGAAAACACACAGATATTTTTTTTTTTTTTTTTTATGTGAGTAAAAAGTTTTGCGTTGTTGCTTTGAGACGTTCACGTGCATTCATAAAAGTTATGCCTAAGGTCCTCTCTAACAAAATTTGAAACTTATTATAACACATGTATGTTGGGATGACTAACAGAAACGACTACATGAATACATTCAAATAAAAACGTCTCGTTTAAGAGGCGTAATATAATTATAACATTATAATTTAATGAGCTGTACTGTACACGTAGCCATTAACAGCACAAATGAGACACAGATAGCTTTTTTTGTACATTTATTGTAGTCAATCACCATTTTAAAAAATGTCATGCATTCCTTCCAAAACACAGTGATATAAAAGTGTAACATGTTAGTGGATGAGAGAAAGATTTCCCGAAAGATACAAAATACAGCCTATAAAATCATAACCTACATCATTGCATAATCTTGTCAAAGTAGTCATTAAATAGCTTTTAGCAGTAAGCCCCTTTATATTTAGATGGAGTTACAGTATACTGTATCCAGAGAAATCCCATAGTTTTTTTTGTGCTTTTTTTGATAATGCCTTTCAGCAGTTATCCACATTTTAATTGCGTGGTGGCATACAGTACAATTTATACATTGGATCATAGTCTTAGTCGCTACTACTGCTGCTGCTGCTGCTGCTGCTACTACTGCCACTGGAGGACTGTGGGGACAGACAATACGTTAATGCATGTTAAGAGGGGGAAAATAAACAATACTTAATTATTCATTTTTTGTAACAACAATTATGAGTGTCACATTCAAAATGTTTTGCTATTGATGGCCGGATCCACTGGAAATGAATTATAGTGGGTGTCCACATACTTGTGTTTTTTATTACAACATTTTATAAATTTTTTCTCAATGCAATTATAATGGCCATCAATTATATGCATTTTTGCTATTTGAGGACTGGGACGGTACCTATTCTCAAATATCAGGGGGTCCACTGCAACCCTAATACCATCACCAAGCTTGTGATTGTGAGTGGTGCCAGTCTCACCTTGCCTCCATGTTTGTGGTGGCCGTGCATCTTGTGCCCCTTCTTTAGCTTCTTCCCCTTCTTCAACTTCTTGTGGCCTTTATGTCCATGCATACCCATAGCCATGCCAGCCATACCAGCCATGCCAGCCATGCCAGCCATGCCAGCCATACCAGCCATACCAGCCATGCCCCCGCCTCCATGGAGGGGGTTGACCCCCCCATGGTAGCCTTTGTTGTGGTGGTGGCCCTTTTTTTTCTGGTGGTGGCCTTTTGGGGAGCGCGGGTACACTCCGGCCTGGACGCCTCCGACAGGGGCGACGGGATACCCGCCAGGCCCCACAGGATAGGAGTGAGGTCCCGCAACGCCAGCGTATGGCGTCACACCCCGGGATGCGTTGGGTATCATGGCGGGGTTGACGCCTCCTGGATACTGAACAGGCAGGTACTGTTGAGATGGAGGCTGTGGGTAGGCTCCTGCAGGAGGGACGGAGGGGTACGCGGGGTTGTAGCCAGGGGGGAAGGCTGGGTTGGATGGACCTAATGTAAACACACAATTATTCAAACATTCAATGCTGCCACTTTTTTGTACCCTGCAAAAACTGGGTTTGTATACCTTGATTTGGCCACATGGTTGGTCACACTTCAGGTGTTATAAAAGTTCTGGAAAGACATGAAGAAAAAAAATAATGGATTAATAATTCATTGGAAACCAGATGATTATTATTATTTAACTTTCTGTTTTTTAATGGAACAAACAGGGCAACATTGATGCACTGGCAGTGCCAATAATCTTTAGTTTGCGTTGATTACAGTACATGTTTTAAATTTGAGATTTATAGATTTTATTTCACTGGTGTACGAAAATTGTCAAAACAGCAAATGTTAGCAAATGTTAGGCACTTTCATCTATAAGGAAATACATTACTATAAAAAATGTGCTGTACGCTACTTTTGATTATTTTTAGATTTTGCGTATAATGCGATTAATTGTGATTAATGTGTGTGTGGGGGGGACACAGAGCCATCGCTGATGGAAAAAAAAAGAATAATTGCTGTTGACAAGTGTAAACTTAACGAATAATGATGTGTCCCCCTTTTTGGTCAGTAAACTCGGTCTGTTGGTTGAGACAACAAAATGGAACATTTTCGTGACATAACTAGGTGTCACTGAGTCCGTGTTAATCGTCAACTATTACGGTCACTCAACAGTTCTAACTTCGACTTTTTAGATAAACGCAGATTGTAACGTAAATATAAAGTAAATATTTAAATATATATGAAGTGATCCCAAGCTTACCTTTTCGTTATTTAATCGTTGTCTTCCTTATTGATTGACGCGCAGTCTCTGACGCAACTGGAGAGAAAGAAATATGCGCAGGACGAGGAAGCCGCACCCAAACTTAAAATCACAAGCACCTACCTCTACATTTACATGCAGAAACACAAAAGAGTGTTGCTTCAGTGTTTCCATACGCAAACAACTACTGTTTGTTGCGACGAATGGAGGAGGAATGTGGTGACGAGTCTGACGACGTAAACACTAACTCACTATACACTTGAAGTACAGTTGCACAAAATACAGTAGTTCCTCGCTTTACGACGGAATTCCGTCCCACCGGAATGCGTATTACTATTACTAAACCTAATATTTAAGTCACAACAGTTAGTAGTTGAACGAAAAACACTTACAGGCCACAAACATAAAATAATCAAATCAAAAACAATAATGTGCATGTCGTGTTGTATCGGTAATATCGTAAACCGAAGACACTCCAATTGGCTATTTTTTATTTATTTTGTATATATGTCAACAAACAAAATGGGGAGATTTTCCTCCGTTCACATCTTTTTACCTGATTGACTTTGGAAAAAATATACACACACTTTAAAAAGGTCATCACTGAATGGTGCGGATACAGTGGAAGTGAGGATAAGATAATTAATGTGGAGCTGTGTTGCACAACGATGCCAAAAACATTTCTTACTGACAAGCTGTGAAACAAGTGTCATACTAAAGAATTGGACTGAAGAAAGACTAATCTGTCCACGACACAATGAGCAGTCAGACGGGCATCCGGGTCCATGTCCCAGCATTCGGTCAGCAGATCCTGCAGCACCGGTCCCTGAGATGGGCCCAAGAGTAATTCAGTGGGAATTCAGTGAGGCTAGTGGGAAAGCATACCTGTCTCAGCTGATGCCAATGCTCAGGGATGGAGGGTCTTTTTCCCATGTGAGACACATAGACAATGAGTCTCTCCTGACTCATGTGGCTTCCCAGTTCACGCTCATACGGGAGGTGGTGTTGTGGCACGGTGCCGTCTGCAGAGGGAGACATTCACTCACTGCGTGGTGAGACTGGAAGAACCCCCAACCCAGCTCTCCTCTATGCTGGATTGTGCATAAATGTTATGGCCTGTCGGTGTGCATTATGAATTTTACCTTCAAACAAGTCAGAACAGCGCATGCAGATCTCCCACAGCAGCAAACTCAAAGCGTAGACGTCCCCGTGCAGAAAGCAGCTGCTGAAGAGGCTGACACAACCATCCAGGATCTCAGGGGCCACATAGCACAGGGTGCATGCTGCCTGACTGTGACGCTGTGGATGAACACAAATGTAAATGTAGATGTAAATCTTGCCATAGCAGACTTATAGAGTTGTCACCGTTAGCTTTCCCATTTGGCGATGGCCTGGGCATGAACACGTGATGATGGAGCTTCCAAAATCACACAATGCACAAGTGCCATCTGCCCGGACAAGCACGTTGAAGCTGCTGAGGTCTCTGTGGGCCACAGGCGGTTTGTGGCCCTCTGAAAAAAATGTTAGTGAAAAGACCATTACACAAATGGAGAGGAAAAGTAAAAAATCATGCCCACCTTGCGTGTGCAGATTGGTGTGGAGATAGGAAAGTCCCTGTGCTAAAGACAGGCACAACTTGAGTGACAACGGCCAGCTGCAGGTGTTCAGGCCCAGAAAGGAGTGCAAAGAGCCCTGAAAAGTACAGCCAAACAAACAAACGAGTTATTTTCCATACTTACAACCTGCATTGCCCAATATTTTCAGATTAAATTTTGATCCTCACATATTCTGCAAATTGCAGGAAAAGCAGCCAGCTGTTATCTTGCGACCTTCTCCCGGTACCAAGAAAGTGGATGATCCCGGCGTGCCTCATCAGCGGGAGCCCATAGACTTCCTTCTCGGAAGTGAACGCGTGCTGCGCGCCGGCGGGGAAGACTTTCACGGCCACCATAGAGCCTTGGTATGTTCCTCGCCATACTGTGGCAAAACGCCCACGGGCCACAATCTAAGCGAGACACAAGTATTTTAAGATTGGACCCGCGCTTTTAATCAGTTAACCTTTTCAAACAGTTTACTTGTTGCAGTTGAACATCAGTGACGTCAATCTGGGACGTTTGGGAGGGACTCACTGGTGCGATTGAAAGGCTCGCCTGGGCAGTCTCCTCTATAATAAACAAAGTCGATATCAACGTTAAAATGACACCACTGTGTTGCTATTGCTATTTGAGGAAATAGAAGAAGCTCAGGTGCACGAAGGGAGCGTTACAGCTGAGATAAGCACCAAGGTCGACAGTCGCAAGGTCAAACAAAAGCAGTGTGTGGGGGTGAAATACCATACAAGGCTCAAAATAACCCGTTTTGAAGTATTTTAGTAAACAAGGCTAAGTCTTCACCTCGTCAAAACACTAACAAGCCCTGGAAAACATCGCTAGGCATTTATATATGTTATAATACCAATTTGTTATTGTTTAGGCAAATCCATGCTTTAGGTACCTGAGATTAACCTGAAAAAAAAAAACACTCCTCAAAATTGGAAAATTGCTCCTTAAATGAAGTCACTGATTCGCAAACGTTCACCACAGAAAAAAACGAAACAATTATTTCCAAAACCCAGTGTTTTCTTTCATCTGCAATGTGGCAAATACTTCACACCTTAAATAAAAAATCAAAATCGAGTTAGAACACTCTCCCTTAGAATCGGATGAAATTATCTGATTCTGAAACTGAAAAATCTGTTACCTTTTTGTTGCGAGAGACATCTCCACTGCACGACCACCATCACCAGCAGGCACACAACCGGCATGGAGAAAACAACCATGAGCCGAGTTTTGCCTATAAAGACAAGCATTAGTTTCACGGAGAATGTTCCAAGTATTTTCTGGGATTTATTTGGACAATGGTATACAACATCCGTGGAATCTAGTATGTCATGCAAAAGCCAAGTTCTGGGGTTGCTGATGAAGATACAACAAACCCATGGAGCTGGAGGGCTTCGGCTCTTGTGGTGACACACCCCAGGTGACGTTGAGGTTACACAGGTCCGTGTTGCACACACACTTGACCAGCTTGTTGTTGAAGCGGCGCTGCGCCTTGCAGGTGGCATCGGGGCACGACTTTTCAAAGATATCGCAAGCTTTAACGGAAGATGGGATGAATAAGATACTGCCTGAAGGAGTCACATCATTGGCGAGATAAAAGTTTTAGTTCAGCGGAATGCTTATATTATTGACAAAAGGCATACATTTGAGACTGAGAAGTATTTTTATGGCTTCAATGAAAGTAGGTCGTTTGTATGTGTGTGTGTCTCCAAGAAAATGTCGTCTTCTTACCAAGAGTGTCAACCTCCAGCTGATCATTGACAATGAGGAAGTAGCCCACACAGCAGTGCGTGTTCTCGCAGACCTGAACGGAGCCATTTACGTTGCCCGCCTTCAGTTTCTCCTTGTTGTGCGCTTTGACCTTGAAGGCGCACTGCCTCCTCTCATTCGACAAAGGGCCGCACACACAAGGAAAGATGCGTTCTAAGAAGAGTGACAATTTAGGTGTAATATGACTTCGGGGTGTCAAAATCACCCCAAGGAAATTGTTGGGGTTTTTTTGCCTTCTACAAAGTCTAATTGCGCATCCACTCCAGTAGGTGGCAATGCTGCTGTCATTGTCAGAATGAGCTTCAAGGTGTGTTTTTGTTTTTGCACCAGCATGCACACAAATAACATGGAGTGACAAGCCTTTAAGAGACAATATGGAATAATATTTAACACTGAAAATAAAAGTATAGACCAAAACCCAACGTTGATAAAGATACTTTGCTTTAAGCCGATCTATTTTTCTTTTCCTGTTGTATTTAGTGTTGATGAGGCTACAATGTTTTGCAACATTGTATAAAGTACTGGTAACAATTTCATGGTCAAAAAGACAATACTATTTATGGTCATGGCGGGAAGTTGTGGGAGTGTCACTTTCATCTTCCTGTAACAGAAAATAATTTAAAAGCAATGGTCTACGCCTGTGACTTACTGACAAGTCATTTACGAGATGGCAGAATGTAGAATACAATTTTGTGTTTCCACTTGTTGCCATTCATACAAAACAAACCGCAAGCATTTCTCTTTCAAAAGTAATATAACTTTCAAAAGTTAAAATTATTTTTTTCTGCTACTTGAAATTCATTAAAAAAATGACACAAGGGAAAAAAAAAACATTGAGTAAATGATCAATGTCCTCATAGGTAATTATTGTGTGTATTGTATCCATAGCTCATCCTACTAGTATGATGACAATAAACAGCTATTATGGCCTTTAAATGAAAATATGAAAAGTATATAGTTTTATTAAAAAATTAAAGGCGACTCACCCAGCGCCAGCAGAAAAAGGGACCAGCGTCGTAGAAACATGGTCACTCAAAACCTGGACTGGCCGATAAGCAAGGCTGTGTGAGATTTTTTTTTTTCTTCTTCCCAATCTCAAGCAGTCATGGGAATGTGAGGGGAGTCTCAGACACTTCCCAGCATCACTCCCACAAGTGCACACCTGCAGTTTGCCACACACAAACACCATCTTTTCCAAAAGTTGCTTTACGGAGAGACACCTCCAATGAGGGAGGATGAGTGGGGAGAATGTGTTTTTTCTTTTTTTAATAGATTTTTCTGAAATACGGGTATTCGTGATATAAAAAGACCAACTGGTAACCAAGGCACTTTGGTTAAAAGTTTAATTCACAAAAATACATTGACCAATATCATGAAAATGTACTAAAATGTACTTTAATAATCCATAAACGCTGGAACATTGTAGACAGAAAAACACAAGAAGCATTATTCGAGTTGGTTTAGTATAATATATTTCAGCTTCAAGAGACATAGAAATCATTCCTTATTCCCCCCCTTTTATTTCTTCTATAAAAGACCCATTTTTGTCCGAAGCATTATGCAAAAAGAAAAAAAATGGCATTAGAATATATTATGGGAGCTATGAAATTCCCAGTGACTAAGTATAAAATTAAGTCACATCAGAGAGAGAAAGAGAGAGAAATCGGTAGATGAGAAGTCCATGAATGATGAGGTGTGAAAAGAAACATTAAAAAAAAATACAGATTATAGACCTTGATCTATCACTGACATGACAGGCATAGAGAAAATGTTTATGGCCATCCAAGATAAAAATCATGATTCTCACTTTTCCACTTGGTTTCACACATCTACAATTATGAACTGAAGCAACTTTTTTTTCATGCTCGTTTTTGAAGAACATTTATATTCACACAACTAAATGTATGTTTTTCAAATACGATATACTGAAAAAGATGGAAAAATACTGAATCCCATTTCTAATGTTTCACTTCTTAATCGTTTTTTTTTTTTTCTTTTGTGTTAAAATTGTCAAAAAAGAAGAGGGGAGGCCAGGCGGGGGAGGACTGCTGTTTTAGCTGTGTCTAAGCGGCTCATGGACATTTAGTTTCTTTTAACAGATTTCCTGCGCTGTTGTCATCAGTTTTGTGGCCTTTTGGTTTTTGGAGCAGAAATGAAGCAAATGTGTCCTTTCAGTAGACACACACGGGAAGAAGGTCCTCGAGGCCAGAGAACAGAGTTGTCTCTCGCCGACTGTCTTTCTCTTTGATGTTTTTTTTTTTTTTTCTCTCCGCGCCGTACATCGTCATCCTCATCTCGTGTAGGATAGAGCGGTGTGAGCGCTCAGCTGATTCACCGTTTGGGGCTGATGGAGTTGAGAGGAGAAGAGGAGGGGGGGATCAGGGTGGGCGGGGCTGTTGGAATGCTGGCACGTTCCAATCAGGGCAACAGTTCTTCATTACAGCATTTCTGCAAGGCGACACAGAGATTAAGTACTGAATTGCTTCCTCCAAAGGTCATGTGTGAAAAGCAACATAGATCTGCCAAAAGTTGTTAGCGCCCTCTTTTGGCCGGTGAGTGTTATTACACCTGCTTGTATTAAAATCATGGAGTGACTTTTTTTGCTTACAGAGTACAGCTTTTGCTGTCCGACTTTTGCTACATAGTGACGTCATAATTTAGCCCATTTACAAAAATACTACTCCCACACCTTGTTTTAAAATTCCTAATTGTCATACAAGTGAAGATAGTGCTCATTCACAGTGTTACAAAAAGAGGAAAAAAAAGGATCTCCTTGAAATTGACATTTGCTAAGCTCTACTGGTGCTATACCTAGTAGAATTACATAACTTTGAACTTTTTTTTCAGACTAAACTCCTGGATGCTTCTTGGGGTGGTTCCACTGTAGCGTCTCATTGCATTAAATTTGTGTGTGTGTTTTTTTTTTTTATATGCCCAGAGAGAGAGAGAGGTCACAGTGGCCTGGGAATGAGGACATATGCCCAAAAAAGAAACATGATTGGATGAACTGCCCTGTCGTGTTGCCTGATGAGGTCTCTCACTTTTTGAAAGTTGGTGAAAATCCTCAATTATTTAATGTACATACAGCCTGCTTTACTCATTGCCAAGTGCTCATAATGTTTCTTTATGGCCATTTATACGACTCAGTTTGAGACAAAAATTGCATTGGAGAAACAAGTCCTCTGGGGTGAGGGTGCCAGTGTGTACATGGCGAGTGAACAGTGGCACAGTTGGGATGTAATCCCGTTAGTGATGGGTCAGCGGGCCGGCCGGCGTGTGAACTCTCACATGGCGACCGGAGTGGGTGGTTATGGCCGCCACGTCTGAGCTGGGCACAATAGCGCTGTCTGTTGTGCTAATCCACGCTTCATGGCAGAACTTTGGAGAGGAAGTTTTACTCTCTACGCTGACAAAATGTGAGTGGTTGAAATCCAGATTAATTCCTCATTGATTTATTTTGCCACTGTAAATGTAAGAGGACCTGATAACAAATGTGGACTTCCACACAGAACTGGGCTGTGGTCCACAAGTGATTCCTTTGGCTTGTTGAGCAGTGGCTCATTCAGTCATGCAGGTGCCAAGAAGGAAGAGGAGGGAGCAAGATGTTTCCCCTCCACGGCTAAAAAAACCCCCACAAGACCTTATTTTTACCTCTGCAAGTCAGAGGTAAAATTAAAAAGGTATTCAATCAGTTTTGACCGAGTGTGTTGTACCCCTTTCTAACTGAGGGTGGAGCCCTTCCTCTCAAAGTCTTTTCCACAAGGAGGAAACAAATTGTGGGAATTTTAAAAAATGAGTCAATCTTTGTATGACGATCCCATTTCTGAGACATTTGTTTAAAAAAAAAAAAGCATGTCTCCAAACATACCTGGCTCAGAGCTGCTGCAGGGGCTTTAGGATGGGAGGGTCTTTAAAGCAGCACACAGTTGGATTTCTTTTTTGCCTTCTTCTTTTCCACTGGCGTTTTCCTATTTATCTGCCTGACCAGGTCATAGAAGATCTGGGAGAGAACGTACCAACAAAATCAAAACAAACATCGCATTTCCTCATGATAATCGATCGCACGTTCACCTAAATGCCAAATGCATTATGTGTCAATGTTTTATGTGATGTGTCCGGTAAGGCGCTTTGTTACGGCGACGGCTAAAAAGAAAGATGGGATACGAAAAATAAAAAGTGTGTGTGTGTGGTTGGCTTACATCGAGGACATTGATCTTTGACTTAGCAGAGGACTCTAAAAAGGCACAGTGGTTCCACTGTCTGGCCAGGTTCTGGCCCTGCTCCTTTCCCACCACACGCTCATCCTCCAAGTCGCACTTGTTGCCCACCAGGATCATCGGCACCTGAAGAGACAACAAAGAAATTATTTTTAAAAAAGAAAAATATAACGGAGTGCAAACTGGGGGGTGGGGTGGGAGAACGATCCAAACAAGATTAAAAAAATTTTTTTTTTAAAAATGATTATTAACAGCATTCAAAATTCATACAGTAGACTACTGTAATGGAGGACCACCTTATTGACTATTTTTGTATCCTGTTCACATGGCAAAAATATTTAAAAAAAAAAATTGTGGACCAGAACCGTGTCACAACCAGTCCTAATATCCTGTGTGATACCCGTCACATTGTGGGACAGCTACAAGGACGATCCAAAGAAATCAATGAGTCCCCCTGGGACAGTAAAAGAATCATTCCCGTTACATAACCGATGACCGTCTATTTTAAGAGTGCGACTTGTTTTGTTTTCCGACAGGCCAAAGCACCCTCTGAGAAAACGTGCAACATGGTAAGAAAATGCCAACACGCTGCTACTACTTTCCAAACTGCTGTAATTTTCCAGTAACAGGAGAGAAACGAGGGGAGGGGGGACCTTAACAGAAAAGGCGTATAATGCGAGCCTGGCGGCAACTGTGTGGTAGTGTCGGGATGCGTCTCATCCTGCCTGCTGTTTCCTGAGAGGCTATCTGGGGTCGCTTGCTGGGCTCGGAGGAAGCCGCAGCGGCCCCGCCCAACCGGGATAGCATCGCTTTCCTTCCTGAACATTTCCAAACATTTCAGCTGGATTCCATGATACGGGCCGCCCTCTCCCATATACGATGACAGTGTGTGTGTGTGTGTGTTTTTATCTCCCATTGTAAAGCATGTAAGATAAAGCCTCAAGTGACCACATGATCCTAAAATGTGTGGAAATGTTTGAAAGACTCCAAACAAGACATCTGCAGGAGAAATTGACTTGTGGTGGGCCTGTAACTACTAAATCATTGCGCGGGGATTCCTGCTTTTTCACTTAATGCCTGGGAGATGTGGAAAAACTGGATATTAGCGGGAATGTGGAAGCATCCCGACTTGTGCTAGCTTGCAGTCCTACGCTCTGGCCGTTTTCTTCTGTTAGAAACACTAAAGTGGCGCAGGAGAACTATGGCAGGGTCCATTATTCCTCTTCCCAGTGGGCCTGAGGCGGACGACAGGAAGCTGGGATATTTGTATTAAGTCCGCGGAGGTCGCGACTTGATGTTTGATATCCAAACAAGCCGCTTGGGTACTGGACTGCCCAACGACATTTCTACCAAGGGGTCCTGGGAGAGCCGAGGAATGTGCTGCTAACACAAACGTCGAGCCAAGCTGTGATAAAAAGAAGGATGAAGAGAAAAAGAAAGAAAAAGCAAGCGGGCTGGTAGGACAGAAAAATGTTCAGTGTCAGCACGAGGAAGTATTAGCCCGCTGAAAGAGTCCACACGGGCCAACCAGGACTTGCTCAGATGCCGCTAATATGCTGCAGACAGGTCCTATCCCGCCTACTGTGGCATTCTTTGGAGATTGGATTGCAGTTCCAATGAACACAGCCAGCACTTGCAAACAAACAAGAGCAGTGAGTCACGGGAACCGGGACGGGGGATTAATACCGTCCTAGACGCACTGGCAGAGATGCTCCTGAGAAGTCATAAGACCCGTTTTGGCGTAAGAGCACTTTATTAGTCTTTTTGGCCCCGCTGTGCTCAAAGTGGACTCATTAAAAAATCTGGTAATTGCGCACTGTAGGAATCTGGTGAGCTTCTGGAGCGGGACAATATACTACAAACATGCAAGTGCTTTTGCAATGAAGCCCATTGAAGACTTGTAATTGAGCTTAGCGATATTAAGAATGTCTGCGCATTTTGCCAGCTCGGTCCTAAATGGCGCGTGGAGAACAAAAACATCTGCAGTCGCGATCGGGCAACGTCGGCTCCCCCAGCTAGCGAGGCCTTGAAAGCATTTGACAAATTTGTGCTAGGATGAAAAGGAAAAAATATCTGCCTCATCATTTTGCTGTAGTGAGTCAGTAAAGCAATGCGTTTTTGGACTATGTATTCCTTGCTGTGTGACTTTTATAGGCTACACCCAAGGCTCTGATTTTTAGAGATGCATTTTTCCAGGTGACCAGTGAGAGGCAGTCAATTTCCCCACCTTGAATCGTGCAATCCAAGCTAGCTTGAGGCGAACCTTGGCTCCCAAACCATAGCTGCCCTAATAAAAACACACCGCAACCTCACAGCTGAGTGTAACTTTAATGAACTCGGGTTTTCTTGCACATCAGTCCAATCATTAACTGTGCCAGACCACAGAGAGGCCACAAGGCCCTCTGGCCATAGAAAGGGGAAGGAAAAAATGATGGGGAGCAGACACTGAATAAAAGTTGGGTTAGGGGGGGTAAGAAAAGACAGACAAGAAGTTTTGTACCGCAAAATGTGATTACGTGAAGTTAGAAGAAGGGAAAAGAGGGGTAGGATTTATTCTCTGAAGAACTCCAAAAAAGGACACCCTTGAGGCGCTGGCGTGATGTGATCCCTGCCGCAGCACAACACCAGCAAGGCGATGATGGAGCTTTACAGTAAAAAGGCCTCTCGAAATAACAAATGAAAAAGCGGCGACGTGGAAAACGTACAAAATTGTTATCTGACAGCAGTACAAAAGTTCCAGCAATATCCTTCATTGGCTGAGTATTGTGTGAAAGTCTAAGGCGGGATAGCTGTGGTAATTTTGTTGGACCGCTTTTTGCGGCTGCTAATTTTATTTTTATGTTAACAATTACTCGCGAAATCTGAGGTCACATCCGACCAACGCGAGCTTCTGTAGAAAAGGGCATAGCTGGAAAAATATCAGCTCATTAGTTGATACGGCAATTTACTTTACCCGGCTAATGAGATGCTAATCAAATTCTGATGCTAACAATTAATCACCAGAGCAGAGGGAAAGAAATCCATTGTTTTCACTGGGATCAAACCAATGGGCTACAAGGGGGATGGGGGGGGGTCCACATATGAGAAACAGTCCCAACCCAGAGACGTGCACTGCGCAAATGATATGCACGGTGGACAAATTGCACTGTGTGCCCTCGCATTGCTTTCAACACACAAGTAGGACTGGGACACCACAGCCTCCATTGTTTTCAGCTAATACGAATTTGTAATTGCCCTGCATAAGATGCTTGATTTTCAACGTTGAATGGTCTCCATAGAAACTGAACAATGTAGGCGGCTGAGAACAAGGAAGCACGGGTGTGGTGTGGTGTGTGTGTGTGTGTGGGGGGGTATAATCTATCAGCTATAATCTATCAGCTCTGTGCTCCACGAGGCTTTCAAGCACAAATCAAAACACAAACGAACTTGCCGCGAGGAGCTGACAGAACACAGAAACACTCACATCCTCGGTGTCTTTTACTCGTAGAATCTGTTCCCTCAGGTCCTGGAGGTCGTTAAAGGTGGACTGCGCTGTGATGGAGTAAACCAGGGCAAAACCTTGGCCGTTCTTCATGTACAAGTCCCTCATTGCCGTGAACTGTTCCTAAAAGCGGCAGGAAGAACAAGCGTGATGAGTCTTGATCAGCATACCCGAACTCACACTGTATTGCTGTATTAAACAAAGTATTAAACAAAACAAAAAAAAACGCAAACAGTCCAGTGGCTCAGATTAGGCCGGGGCAGGCTGGCAGACGTCACTTAAGCAAAGTGCCGTTTTGGAGATAAATGCTAACCAGCTAGCACACCAACAGCTGAGGATGGCGGGAATTAAATGAAGGGAGGCTAAAGCCGTGATTATTTCTCATCTGGGATCAAGTGAGAATTGCATGGAATTAACTGGTGGCATTTTTACAACTGCAGATGGGATCCCTCGGAGCACCACGGAAGAATTGTTTTTATCTGAAGCGATTCGAAGCCAAGCTCCGACAATGAGTTATGCGAAGAGCGCATGGCTGGTTAGAATCAATATTTGGAAAAATAGCATGTCCACGCATGAGGACAATGATCCTGATCATCATAGAATTTTCCTCTCCTTTAATGCTTTTGTTAGAATTCCATCTGATATCAAATCTTGACTTACTGTGCCGGCTGTGTCGAGAATTTCAAGCATACATTGCTGTCCGTCTACCTCCACTTGCTGTAAAGGGGAAAAAGGACAGATGGTTGATCAAAAATGCATGATAATAGGCAACAATTGCTGTCACGTTGCAATCAGCGTTCGGTAACGGGTCAAACGTTTCAGGAATGAGGAAGGAAAAGAAAAAGAGCAGGCAGAAGCTGAAGGACGAAGGGCGTGACAGCACACTGGAGAGCAAAACAACGCCATGAGTAGAAACGGAGCAGCTGCTCGCCATCAGCCGCCGCCGCTCCCGCCCTTTGGGACACACTCACCTTTCTATACGAGTCTTCTATTGTCGGGTCATATTTTTCCACAAAGATTCCCTGCACGAACTGAACTGTCTATAAAAGAGAAGACAATGTGCGATCAGTCACGGGTTGTCTGCCAAAGATGGGATTTCCCCGTCTATATTTTGCCTTTGGAAATAATACTGATGCGGATGTCGTAAAAAAAAAAAAAGAAAAAAAGAAGGTACATTGTAATATCAGGAGATTAAAGTTAATCCAAATTACTGTAGTGTGGTGTTGTTTTAACATAACTATGGACTTTGGTGGACAAATTAACCAAAATCAATGATGGTAAAGAAACCTACAAAACTAACTCGTCGCTCCTTTAATTTGTGAACTATTTAGCCGTGTTGGATGTGTTCCCTCCTCTGGCCTGAGAAGCTTTATTTAATGCCTTGCAGACGGGCTTTGCCGTGTCTGTCGCTTAGCACTGGCTGTCAGCAAAATATTTCCAGATGACACTGCGTGCGTCTTTGTTTCTCGGACGATCCGCAGGAGTGTACTTTTCTTTCTCTCTCGGTCTTGCACAAGCACTGAAAATGGCAGCGCCCACTTCCAACAGGCATGGAGAATGCGTCGATGCATTTAAATGATATAGTTCCCAATAAAGTAAAATGAGATGTTTTTCAAATTTCACGCCACGGACAAAAGTGTTACACTCGCCAAATATGAAAGCTGAAAAAAGTAAACTCCAAGTGATGAAAAAGAATGCAGTTGTCCCCGCTCGCTCCGCTGAATGTTAAAACCACAACCAGCTGACAAGTCGATGCTACTTTCTTTAAAAAGTGGAAATATCCTGCAGAGGTGTCGTCGAGGGGAGTGGAGATATTTGAGAGGGAAAACTTACCAGAGCGGACTTGCCCACACCTCCGGAGCCTAACACCACTAGCTTGTATTCACGCATGGCGGGATCACTTCAGCAGACAGCCAAACAATCTGGAGAGAAGCACAAAAAGACAAAACGATGTGAATATTTCAATCAAGACAAACAATCCAAAAGGTTGGAATTTCCCCACTTTTTTCCATTGCAGATTGTAGTCATTCCTGGATGTTAGGGCCAAGAGGCACAACGCAACAATGGGGGGCAACACCCATAAGTGGAGCTCCTTCGGGGAGGAGGTGGTGAAGAATACGTGACCTCGGCTTAACACAAGCCAGCTGTGCAGCGCAGGAGTGCGCCGTGATTCATGGATCCCGCTTCTATTCCTCACAATGGCACAATCGGCTTGCTTTCATGCACCGCGGAGTACCCTAGAGTCCTTTTTTTGTGCTCAATTACCTCCTCGAAAGGTACTGCGAAGCTTCAACGTGTTGTCTTTTTCCAGCCAGTGATAGAAAGCAGCTGCCAGTAGGGGAAGTGCGGGTCATAATGAGGAAGAAATTGTGCAATCTCTGGAATATGGCTTTAAGGGCTTCCAATTGCTGGCGCGCATTATGGCGCTAAGTCAGCTAGGTTAGCCAAGTGGGTCACCGCCGCAGTGACGTTGACAAGGAACTGGGCAAAGTCAGTTTTTTTTTTTTTTGAGGACTTTGTATCTTGACCTGCATACTTCCTATTTTATCTGATTTTTTTGTTATTCTCTGGGCGGGATCCTATCCCAGAGATGAATGATGAAAATCACAAAGCGGCTAATATATTTTGAGCCGCAATGGAAACAGAAGGGCCGTATGATAATCAAGCATTTTGCAAAGCATCAAAAGCAACTGTGGAGCAGATGACCAACCAAGGCGCTGCCGGTGGCCATGCAATCAAATGGTGTGGGTAATTCGCAATCGTTAATCTGCTATTGCCAGGAAAGTTGTCCTTGTACCATGCACACCCACACACAACACACACATCTGCCTCGTCCACTAAACATGGTGACGCGAATGTGTGGCATTCCAAGTACAGAGCACTGATAGTTACGTGCCAAGTGCGACAAAGGCTTCTCCACTGTTTATTGTTGTCAAGGTGGCAAAGCTCAACTAAGACACAAATACTTTGGCCTGCACTTTCGACTCAAATGCAATAAAAATACAAAAACTCATTCAGCTCATGGAGAGTTATTACAGTTTGGAAAGCAAGATTTTTTTAAAAATGGCAGTATACTTTGAAAGTGGGGACGGACCATGACTACTCTGTTTTGTCAATTTCTTGTCAAGTAGCACAGGAAACAAAAGGCTCATACAGACAAGTAGAATCCAAAAATAGTAAGGCTAGAGTTACACCGGATGGTCTAATTGACAACATTACAATGTTTTACAGTCACAGAATTTGTGTTAACACAGGCCAAGACATTTTTCTGAAAAGCAACATTGTACTTTGACAAAGCAATCACACAAAAGGCCATTTAAGGACATGTGTCTTGAAGCAAACCTCGCCCTGTTTCCACTCGGCTCTTAACAACAGTGTCATTGAGAGCAAAACAAACGCTCGGCTCGTCGGGCCCGGCAAATAAGGAGCGAGGGAAGGCGGCGTGCCAGCGAGCACACGCTTTGCGGTGACATCACTCACCCTCTGGGGCCAAAAGGTATGTGTGTCCATGTAGGGCTGCGAACGGCATGTGTGAGCAGCGGCGGGGCAACGCGCTACGCCAAAGTACATTCAGGATTTCCTGCCGCGGGCTAATCTGACATAAGCGAGGCTGTCACAGCTGCTGACTCAGCAGGGTGGGACGTTGATTGACGGCCAGCCCTCTTTGAGAAGGGCGCGCATCTGTTAAGCCGAGCGGCACTGGAGAGAGTCTTCTTCTTCTCACATCCACTTGAGGTTTGAGGGTGGATATGTTGTCCTTCTGGCCAAACGTTGATAAGATCGGCCACTGCGATAACCGCACACAAAGCGACGCAAAATAACGCGACGCTAACATGGCAAAGCGAGCTCGAGTCAAGCGCAAACGTAATGACGTTTAATAAGACGAGAATTTGCAATCATAGCGGGAAAGCGAGCCTGTGCAATCATGGTCAAGACTGTTATTCTGTCTTTGAAGTGGGAAAGGCAAATTGCTCAATTTCATTTTCCAAAAGTCCTAAAAACAATGTTTGAGTGATTTATTGCATCCCGGCGGAATATGAGAGATTTACAACTATTAGAGTTTCAATGTGCAGTACACAAGTGAGGTTTATGTGGAACACATTTACATTTACTTAGTTACTCTTAATCAATATTCTAGTAATACAGAAACAAATTATGAGGAGCCAACGATTTAAAGCTGTTTTAACAACTTCTCAACAAGGTACAGCACCTAAACTCCAAAAGCATCTACCCCAGTCTGTGGCAAAGTTCTTCCTACCGCAATGACCAAAACCAAATTGCTACAAGTCACCTTCGTCCATCACTCACCCACATTAACCCGGGGCTAAGGTCAAAGTTAGTCAACAGTGCTGACCAGACCAGAGTGTACCCCACTATTCACACCTAACAGGCTAACAGTGAGCTAGTAAACAGCATTTGGCAAAAGCTAAACCGAAAATGAGCAGCAATGACTAAAGAATGACTATTTTTGTGACGGACAACGACATCAGCGGAATGCATCCAACCATCCGGTCAGTGGTGTTGTGACCTGTAACCACATCCTCTTTCCAGAGACACAAGAAGGCTTCACGCTGGCCGCCCAAAATAGCCTCTTCCACTCTCTGTTCCTGTACCAGACAGCAGACTGACTTAGAAGCGCGTGTGTGGGGAGGGAAGTGGTTGTTTCAAGTCAGCATCTCATCGTTGTAACCATGTTAGGCCCCACAGGATGGAGACGATAAGAGTAGAAGCCATAATTGCACAAGTTGTTGGAGAAGTATGATGATTTCTCTCTTTTAAGCCTGAAACATATCTCCAAACAAACCATTTTGATAACACCAATTTCAAGTCTTTCACTTTTGTGATTCTTAACAGCTAGTCAAAAAGTACATGGTGTCCTCAATTTCACACCTTGTGGTGTTTCAATCAAATTTGAAGGTGTTTTTAAACAGATTTTCTATAGAATACTTAACACGGCAAAAAAACATCTGACATGCAAAACGTAGCTTCCCTAGAAACCATCAGCTGATTCTCAAAACTTGGAAGTGGCAATTCCAAGTAGCCTCAGCAATTTGACTGTCAATTTGGGGAAATCTTGTCATGTTGCTCTGAAAAGCACTTAGGATGTTCTTAAAGGCAATTTTTCAACTTAATCTTTCTTTCTCGTTCTGCACCTCTATACAAGTTAGGTTGTTACAGCTGTTTTAGTCGCATCAAGGTGTGAAGTCGGCTAATTTCCCCACAATATGGACAGTACATTTATTTTAGCACGTCGTATTTCAACACAATTGCGATACGGAATGCAATGTGGGCTTGAATCAAAAGCAATTACCAACACTTCCTTTCAGTAACATGAATACAATTCCTCCAGTGAAAAAAACTTTGACAGATGAGATGAGGTGGCATTAATCTATAATCCCGCTCAATGAGATAAACATGTCACTGTGTGGACGGTGTGAGCAACACTGCTAAATCCCGTTACAAAGCTCGTTAGCAATAATGAGGCTAACTAGCTAGCTTTAACGGGCCGCTAGCGGAGGCTAGTTAGCATGCTAGCCTGTTAGCTCGCGGCACACACGTCCCTCGCTCCAAAACGGCCCAAAACAAGTAAATATCGCCCACAAATGGTCTCCTGCGCCAAGAAGACTTTGACGCTTTACGTCAAGTGCCAAGCCGAGTTGAGGTTTATGACCTGCGGGGTGGGGTGAAACGAGCTATCGGTGCTTGCGGGGTTAGCGTTACCTGCCCTTCCGCCTGGCCTTGACTAGAATGGGAGTGTTTCGGGAGCCACTCGCGGAGCTTTAATGTCGTTTTATCCGAGCAAAACAGGTTAAGATCCAAGAAAAGCACGCCACCCGCGGGGCGCGGCACGAGTGTCGAGAAGGAGAAAGTCCCAGCGGCGGTAAATGCTTTCCAGCCCGCTATCTTATTTTTGGTGTCAAGTAAAGTTTGCGCTCACCGTTTGTCGCTTCGCTGTCTCTGTGGGCGCTCCGCAAAGTGTCAGCTCGGTTGCGCGCGCAGCCCACACGTCACTCCTACTCAGCTCCGACTCACACTTCGGCCTTTTTTTTTTTTTTTAAGTATTCTTCTTCTTTAAAGAGTAACTAATGCACACAATTTATTCTTCAATTCTACTACTACTACTAGTTCGTTAATGTATTATCTTTTAGAGTCCCATCCTAACCCTATGCTTTTTGTATTACAATTACTTTTTCAATGTGTTTTCACTTGATCTAATTTACTGTAATTTACATAGATTTACGTGTTTACATGTATTTGTTTCTTCTAATATCCTTATATTTACTTTTTTTCTTTGCATCATTATTTTTAGATGTTTCTTTCAGATAAAAACTCAAACGGAATCAATGTCCGGATTGTTATATGTTACTTATTTCGGTGTTAGACTGTTTCCATTGCTTATTATAAAAAAAAAAAAAAAAAAAGAAAAAAAAAAGTCAGATGCTATGAGGGAAAATTGTAAGCAATGAGTCTTTATGACACATCCATGAGTTGCTCTCAAGTCACTGTGACACATTTAAGTATTTTTCTGATTGAGAAATCAGTCAGCAGTCCTCAAAGTGGAACAAAAAAAGGAAGTGGGTCAAGGAACGAGACAATCTTTTTTTTTTTTAAATACTGATAAAAGTGTCATTATATTAACAGAGGTCTACAGAGGTTTATGGAAAGCCAAAGGACCTCAAATCATCACAATGCGAGAGGAAAGTTGAATGCTTTTCTACTTTTTTACAAAGAAAACTAGAGACAATCCTCTCGGTTACCAAGTCACGAATTTGAGGTGACAAACTGTTTGCGCAGCTGTAGTTTCCATGCAAATATTTACTCTGATTAATTTAGCCAGAATTAGCATTTAGATAGAACGTCACTTTAGGAACCTGTCACGTTGCTTACTTGCTTGTGCACTGCAGTGTTTGAAATAATTAAAGACTCTCAATTACCATTTACACCGTGCACACTGGTTTTACTTAATTGTTTTGTATGTATCCTGCAAGAGTAATTACTCCTTTACTGCTGCTTTATCGTAGGTTATTGATAAAACAGAAACTCGTTCCGATTTACGTATCCAATTTCGCCGTGAAACATACCCCATGCAAGTTTTAGGTACCAGCGTCCTCTAGTGGTCAATTCGGTCACATCATCATGCCAGGAACGGGAAACCGTTCACCCCTGCCATACTAATCAAAGACACATTAAAACACATTTGAGTTTATTGTCGTTTGGTACAATCACTCATACAGATTGAATACAGGATGTAACGACCCTCAGCATGAGTGGAACCATTGAGTTGTAGTGATTATGCCTCATATCTCTTAAATTTTGAATGGAAAAAGAACTTCTGCATAAAACATCCAGTTGACTCTTTACATTGTAAAAATAAATACATGGTCGTGAAGCCAACTGGAGAAGTCGTATTGTATGCGACAAGAGGCCCCCGCTAGCTCGAGCATGTGTTCTATTAAGGCAAATACAAGGGGAGCCTTTAAATATGTACACAGAACACTAAAGTATTATAAATTATCACGCTTCTTATTTTTTTTTCTTCACGTCCCACACTCAACCAGGTCACCTGGCCTTCATCTGCATTAGCTGGGCTACAGGAATTCATTTAAAAAAAAAAAAAAAAAAAACCTCCCAATACAGAGGAACCTTCAAAAATGAATGTGAATTTGACCAACATTCCCTGGAAAATGGATCTCAAAATTCAAAAAGAACTTTTTGCTTAAGCATCACAAAGGCCATAAGTGATGATAACCATAGAAGTGGAAATGGAACTTTCATGACGAGTTTTGGATGGCCTGTCTGCTCACCAGTCCGACATTACATATACAAATTAGTTATTGTTATGTTTCATTCCAATCATGTTTTTGGTCAACGCCTAGCATAATGGTATATTTTCTAATCAAGCAATTTTTCTCCCGTTTCCATTCATCAACACAATGGATCGCAACGAGTCTGACTGCTCAGTGCAATGAGCAATAGAGTTGCGAATGTAAATAAAGTGTCTTATGGCAAGCAGTAAGAGCGTGGGCTGACTTTTATGCTCGATGGCCAAGGAACCAATTGGCAAAAATGTTTTTCCCTTTTTAATCAAATGCCATCCATCCAATTTTAATTTCCACCGCACCTAGGAAAGAAGAAGCCAAAACGTGTATTTTGTACGAAAATGAAGATGTCACTGTGAAGTCTCAGTTCACCATGTGGTGGAGGTGGGGGTGTACTTGTCTCTATAGTTACGGGTGTGCAGGTGTGTCATCTCCATTTCCACTTTGTGACCCCAGCAAGGAATTTAAAAAAAAAAAAAAAAAACTAAGAAAAGCTTGAGGCAATCAGTCCTTTTACTGATATTGTCGGTAGTCTCCAAAAGGGGCAGCGGGCATGGGTGAGGGGGCTGGCTCCTCTGTAAATTGTGGACCTGAAAAACACACACAAGGGCACACGCACAATAAAATCAAGATACCTGTTTGTTGTCTATGTTGTAATTACAGGGATGTTAGTTATATAGTAAGTCAAACACACCCTTGGGAATCCATCCATCCATACATTTTCAGAACCGCTTAGTCCCCACGGGGGCTACGGGCGTGCTGGAGCCTATCCCAGCTGTCAACGGGCAGTAGGCGGGGAACACCCTGAACCGGTTGCCAGCCAATCGCAGGGCACACAGAGACAAACAACCATTCGCACTCGCACTCACACCTAGAGACAATTTGGAGTGCTCAATCGGCCTACCAAGCATGTTTTTGGGATGTGGGAGGAAACCGGAGTGCCCGGAGAAAACCCACGTGGGCCCGGGGAGAACATGCAAACTCCATACAGGGAGGGCCAGAGGTGGAATCGAACCCGTACCCTCCTAACTGTGAGGCGGACGTGCTACCCAGTGCCCCTTCGAGCCGCCTCCCTTGGGAATCATGAATGTTAAAACCAAATATAATGAATGGTGGTCAACTCACCTGTGGGAAATTGTGACGAGGCAAACCTTGACAGCATAATTCCAGCGCCCTCTATTAAGGCTAGCAGGATGCCCCCCATAGCTGCCGAGCCCACCATGGCCACTGGTCCATCTGCATAGAAGTTCAGTTAATGACCTGATCACACGTGTTTGGAGACCAACATAGGCTGATTTGTTTAAAAAATGTGCTGACTTCTAGCAGCAAGAATGGCTCCCGTCATGGCGCCACTCGTGATGGAGTTCCAGGGGTCCTCCTTCCCGCGGACCTTCACCAGGCCACAGTCGATCATGGAGAAGAGGCCTCCCCACACTGCGAAGCTACCTTGAAACGCCAGAGATGGAGTTATAGATGGAAAGGGCATCAAAGGGTTTGAACTACTCCGTTCCGGACAGCGCTATAGAGCTCTGTACGCCAAAACCAGCAGGCACAGCTTCTTCCCCCAGGCTGTTGCTCTGATGAACTCACACCACTCTGAGAGTCTCAGAGTCATTGCTGTGCAATAACATCCTGCTCTCTACACCTTTTTTGAATTGTCTACATCAGTGGTTCCCAAAGTGGGCGGTACCGCCCGGTGGAAAGATCTGGGGGGGCGGTGAGGACGAAGGGGGCGGTAGAGGGCGGTGAGGACGAAGGGGGCGATAGGGGGCGTCAGTCCGAAGTCAGAAGTTGAAAGGGGCGGTAGGGGGGCGTCAGTCCGAAGTCAGAAGTTCGAACGACAATTTGTACACAACATGTGCGGTTGTGGGTGGATGGACGACAATTTGTACACATGTGCGGTTGGACGAGTCAGTCGACGGGGGGGGGGGGGGGTTTCCAAGGTTTCTCATTTCCCCTAGCTGGAGTTTTGAGTTTTTCCTTGCCCTCCTGGGAGTTTAAGATCAGGGGATGTTTGAGAATATTTGTCATTTTTCACATGTCCTGAGTGTTGTTAGTCACCTAAATTTTGAACAGAGGCTGTGATGTACCTAAGTCAAATTCCTTGTTTGGCACGCTCAAACATGGCGAATAAAAACTCTTGAATAATTAAATAAATAAAATAAAAATACCTCCAAGCTGTGGCGCTCTAGTCTTGATGGCAGTCATGCTGCCTCTCATTCTGTGATTCATTCCCTGCAGAGCACAAGGTCAACAATTAATTGAGTCACTGGTAGGGCCCCAACTGATATAGATGTATTTTTTGGCTGATTCAAAATCTGTCAGTATCTAATTCTGATAACCAATTAATCAGCTGACTACCGGAGTATCGTTAGTTCATTTGTTTAATGCCTATTTACTCAATGTTGATGAGGAAGATGCTCAAGAGTTATAAAATTCAAAATATTGAGGTGAATGCAACAACTATGAATTCTGAAAGTTGTCATGAGATTGTGTACAGTGTTGTGTGAGTGAGTGGTCCTACCGAAGGCGCGTTCCTGAAGCCTTTTACTGCTTGGAATATTCCACCCCCAATGGCCCCCATGGTGAACGCACCCCCACAGTCGTCCACAATCCTCCAGGGACTGAAAACAGAAAGAATTTCATCTCTAATTTTTTAGATGCAAGATGAGTTTGAAATGTTATCCACGAGGTTTGGGTTCTTAGTTTTGGGGTACATTTAGAGTTTAAAGGGGATTTTTTGGGGTTACACTTTAAACTTGACCATTCACTCATACATTATGATAGGGAGTAGCACGGAAAATAGTATTAACGTTTATATCCAAGGAATATGTATGCATAGCAAAGTGACTAATGCGCAATATATAATGTGAGCAAAACTGTATGACAAGACGTGACTTGCTTGACATTGAGTAAAGACTCGACTTGACTTACTAAGGACGTGCATGAAAGTCTTAAGTTATAACCTGCACAAAAATGACATGCCCCCACCTCTATTAAAGATATTAAAGCGTTACTGACATCTTTTAAATGTTGCGCAATCAGTCCCTCTCCCCCTCCCTCCCTTGCGCCTATGGTAGTTTGCTTATCAAATAGCTACAGCTAACACGTACTCAAATACTCGTCAATTTAATAACTCAATGTGCCACAGTCGTGATAATCCCGTAACCCGTTTGAGACAAGACAGTGAGCAAAGTTAGAGGAAAAAAACGAGATGACATATTGGAAGGGTGGGCAAATCCGCAAGGTCACTACAACGTGCTTTTTGGCACGATGTCATGTGGCTAGAGCAATATAACGTCATTTTAGCATCCGTGCTAAACGGCGGTAAACGAGCCGGTTTCCAATAAAACAGAATAAAACTATATAGATATTCCACATCCTCGTTCGAGTGACATGATGTGTTATAGGGCGCTGGAAAAAAAAAACATTCAATTAATTATTTTCACCCAAAAGACTTACCACGGCTCTCTAGCATACTCCTCCATTTTGTTCTGCCGTACCGTGCCGTAGCCCGAGTGTGACGACAGAGTGAGGTAATGACGTAACGCGAGGCGTTCACAGGCGCATTCAGGTGCACAAACAATGGTGGGGAAAAAAACAATCGCCATAAAGTCACGATGGAAAACGGATCCAATGACAACATTATTATTATTATTATTATTATTATTATTATTATTATTATTATTATTATTATTATTATTACCACCATAGTTGGATGTCATTTTTTAAATATAGTATGTTACTTTTTATTTTTACTATTCAGCCAATATGATTTAAAAAAAAAGTGTAATAATGTATTTTCCAACCTCATTGATAACTCAAGTATTTGATATTAAATACCGAGAATTAACAACACACATTTTTGTGTGTGCATATTTTGACTGCATACTAAGTCACAGCACACAGACTCCATGTTAAAATAAAACCCTCATGTTTTCATTCCTTTGCAATCTATCATTGCTGCCGGTCAGTGCAGCAGCACACAGAACGCACACGACAGAGAAGTCGAAAGAGAGCTGGACAGCAGCCTGCTATTAGAAACCACAAAGGAATGAATTACAGCGTCAGCCTCCATAGAAGAAATGACCAAATATAGACATTTGCTGAGATGTAAACTAGCCTTCTGCTGATGTTCTTCTTGTCTCCCCACTAGACAGCTTCCACCCTGTTCCCTTCAACAAACAAACTTTGCAAACACATGGACGTAATAATACCAGATGTGAAACCTCAGAGCCCTTCTGGCTTGGTGGCGGTGAAGATGAATGATGTATAGCAAAGGTATGCATATTTTGTGCAATTTCCTCAAAAAGTGCAGACAAAGTCAGAGATTCAGTCACTGAGCCAAAATGTAAATTAAATTAATTTGTTGCAATGGAAAGCACATATCTCCATTTTCCCGATGCAATAAAAAAATGTTTTATTGACATTCTGAAACATGTTCATATTTTATAATGAATTGCTTTTGTGAGTCAACAGAAACTTAGCAAAGCATTTTATTGAAGATGTACAGGCTTTGTAAGAAAGGCGCGTGTGTCATTGCAAAATGAAAAAAAAAATACACAGAGGAAGTGCCACGCAATCCTTGAAGAAAAGACATTCACTCAAAAGTTATCAATTTACGATATCATCCTTAAAAACACATATTGTAGCTGTATTGCATTAACGTTACATACGATTATCAATCACGTTAGCTAGAAACTTTCTGTACAACATTTCTAAATTTGTACTTTCTAATCACTGCCATGTAATGATTGCCAAACTAAAACTCCATAGTGGCAATTTTCCAAATCAACTTTGCCTGAGATTTATTGACATGAGACGCATAATCCAAGATGTTCTTTTTCTGTGGTGTAGTTTTTCTTTCCTTGAAAACCATCAGGCCATCAATTGTAAATGCTAAACATTCTTTGTTGTTTCTATGTTGTTTTAACTCCTTCATTAGTGCAAATAACAAACAACCAGCAAAGAGCGATATGACGGCAAAATGGACGACTTGCAGACACCGTCGTGGGCCCTGTTCTCCACAAGGGTCCTTTTGGTCCAGTATTCCGTCTGACGGAATACGGCGGCCTCGTAATCAAGACTGTCATACTCGCAAGATGGACCCTCCGCCCGAGGGAGGGTTTGTCACCTTGCGGCGAGATGTCCGTTCAACCATATTCTTAAGTTCCAGATGGGAAAACTCACTGCAGCCACTTGGGTATG
Organism: Syngnathus scovelli; assembly: GCF_024217435.2. NCBI lineage: Eukaryota > Metazoa > Chordata > Actinopteri > Syngnathiformes > Syngnathidae > Syngnathus > Syngnathus scovelli. The sequence goes on along the minus strand of NC_090857.1, from coordinate 10,939,690 downwards.
GGCACCTGTCGGGTGAGGAACCAAAAATCGATGAATGGCCTCGGCACGTTGTTGTTATTCAAATACAGAAATTGACAGAGGCAAACAAATTCCTAAACTAGCCCACACATAAAAAAAATCAATAAATGCTTTTTCAACCCTAATTTGCATGACTTAATAGCGGTCGTACCTTCTTGAGTTGTTCGATGTTGCTCCCCCTGATGGAGGCAAGCAGCTGGTCCCTGGAGTTCTTTGCCCCGGCACGACCCTTCCCGTCCACGCTCCTCCGCGATACCGGCGTCAAAGAGTTCCTTAAAGAGTCCACTTCTAGCATGAGAGGGGGAGGAGGCGGGGGCCCTCCCACAGGTGGGGGCGGTGGGGGTGGAGCAACCCCGGCTCCCCTCTTGGGGGTCAGCTTGGGTGAAGGGATCGGTGAGGGCATCGGTGATGGTTTGGGGGATGCCTTTGGAGAGTTGAATGTGGTGGAATTCCTGCAAGAGAGAAATCATTTCTTAAACTCAGTCATTGCAGCAACATGACAGTTTTCTTAATATTTCGTTACGCACCTCGGGGAGCCTCCAGCACCCAGCTTGGGTACCTCCAGAGTATCCTTCTTGTCGGTTCCATTACCGGCCTGGGCCTGCTTCTGCTCTTGCAAGCGCCTCTGACGCTGGCGGTCCATGTTCCGACTCAGGATATTGGTGGTGGTCATCCTGGGCCCCGCCAGCTCAAAGTGGTAGCCCAGTTTAAGCAGGGTGGTGTTGTCCTTCAGCACCTTGATCATCTCCATCTCCGTCTTGCCTCCGCAGATGTGCCGCTGGTTCTGGAAGCGCAGCTCGGTGAGGGTGGCGTTGTAGCGCAGCGCCTGGATAAGGGCCAGGATGCCCTTGCCGGTGAGATGGTTGGAGTCCAGATTGATGCTAGTGACGGTGGCATTGTGGCGTAGCGTGTTGGCGACGGCGTACGCCACGTGGTCGTCGGCGCGGCAGTTGGCCAGCGCCACCTTCCTGACGTGGGTGTTGCGGCGCAGCGCCTCAGCCAGCTCGATGAGTGTCTTGGTCTTGATCACCTCTGAGTTGTTGACGTTCAGCTCCACCAAGGACGGGTCGTCACTCCGGACCTGCTCCAGGAGCTCGTCGAACATGCTAGCGTCTTCGTCGGCGGCGTCTTCCTCCTTCGTTTTGGTGGTCGGGGCTACGCAATTAGCGAGTTTTTCCTGGTTGTCCACGTTCTCCTCTTCTGCTTTCTTCTCCAAAGAGTCGCTGTGGTTGAGAAGTTCTTCGCCTTTTCTCGTTCCCTCCTCCTTCTCAGATGCTTGTCGTTGCACTCGACAAGCCGCCTTCTTGTCCTTCTCCTCATCCTGGTGTTTCCTCTCCTCGGGAGTTGGGTTCTCCTGGGATTTGTTTTGCTTCTCCAGCATTTTGGAAACCAGGCCCTGCGTCCTGAAGCTGTCGGATCGCCGCACCCGTTCTCTGCCGCTTTCCTTCTCGCTTTTCTCCCGTAGCCTGGAGATGATGTCCTTGGTCTTGGTGTCTTCCCTCCTCCTGCAGTCGTCCCTACGGGTCTCTTCTTTCTTCTTCTCCTGCAGCTTGGAGATCACGTCCCTTGTTTTGCTCTCTCGGCTCTCTCTTCTGTCTGTCATCCTGCTGTCTTCACATGTCGATTTCTCTTTGCGACTGTCCTTCAGGTCCCCGGAGAGCTGACTTTGCTCCTCTTTCGATGATTCTGGAGCTTTCTCGTCACCGGGTTTAACCTCGTTTTCTCTTCGTCGTTGAACTCCGGTGGCATTGTTGCCCTCCTGGCTTGTCTTCCTCTGGTAATCCTGCCTCCGGTTTTCCTTCTTGGGTTCAGCCTGTGAGAGGAGACAAATATCAGTGTTAGCATCCACAGCTGAACCAAACAGCAAAATGTAACGCCTAACCTACTGTAGACAAGTATCCATGTTTAGCTTTTTAACTTGGGGTGTAACAAAAAAATAGTAAAATCAGGATACCATTTCTGATTTGAAGAACCAAATATTCTTCGTGGTGAGATTTTCATTGATTGTCCCAAAATTGCAGTCTTTGCAATTTTCAACTTGCATTCTCCTGAGGATAATCCAATAATTAGATCTTGAATTAGGTCTACAATAATTAAGTCTTTGATTGCAGAAGTGAAAAGATGCTTAAATGTCTGTCCTGACGATCTGTATTTATATACCTCACTTGGAGCGAACTAAACCGCGTCCCTTTATGACCATCCGGCTCGCCATCCGTCTGTAACACAGCATGTGTTTATAGCGGCCATCTTCTTCTCTTTTTTTATTTTTTTTTTTGGCTCAGGTTTGCCAAGTGTTTAATTTGCGATCCCTGTGGCGAGCCAGGCTAGAGGACGCATCCTTAAAAGGCAGTGAGAGTAGGAGCGATCAACCGAGGAATTCCACCAGGGCCCGGGATTAAGGAACCGTACGCCCAACTGAGTACATAAAAACTCCTTGACAGTGGATCGCTTCGAATCAAATCAAACAAAATGACATTTAAAGAAATATCATCTCTCAAAAGGAGGTTCTTGCTTGCGAGGAATTGAATGTCAAATGTAATCAGGCCTCGGTGGGATAAACAATATTTTTGGCAGCCCCAATGAGGAGCTGATGGATCCAGCTGGCCTCTTGCTTCAATCCGCTCTCACAAACAAGCTCATTAGATCTCAATGTTACATTCATCGTCCCATTTTCTATATGGTCTGTTAGGGTTATGAGGTAGCTGGAGCATCTCCCAGATGACTTTTGCCAAGTGAAGTGGGATCCACCCTGCTTTGGCTGCCAGCCAACTACAGGTCACATATTGACAACTAACCACTGATGCCGCCTGACTTTTAACCAGAGAAGTGGAATCCACCTCCAGTCACAGGGCACACAGAAAAAAAAAACTTTGTAGATGAGCTAGAGAGAGAAGTGGGGTATGACTTCAACTGGAAGTCAGCTATCGTCAGGTTTTCAAAGACTGGAGCTGAGACTCAAACCCACGACCTGAAATGTGAGGCAGACAGGCCAACCACTAACACACCGTGCTGCCACATTTCCCATGCAAGACTTTACCTGGAGTGTGTACTCGTTGCGGCAACTTTTGGCATCCTGGTGGTTGTTCTTGCCTGTGGCGAGCTCAGCTTGAAGGGTCACCTCGCCGTCATCCGGGTTAATGTCGGGCACCTTCATCATGTCCTTCTCCAGCTCCTTCATCTCTTCCGGGGAGAGCGTTGACAGCAAGGTGTCCAGGTCCGGGTCCTCGCTCACCTGTCGCCCCATCCGGGTCAGGCCTCTCACCTTCCGTCTGGACATACTTAGATTGCGTTTGAAATTACAAAAAATAAATAAATAAATCTGGGTCAAGATATCAAGCAGCTTTGTGGCAAAATATTTCCATAGGTCCCAGAAAGAGCGTGGCGTGGATCTCGGTCTGACTCACATGCTTGCAGAGAGGGCGGTCAGTGACAGAAAGCTGCTGAGAGGCTGGGACATTCCTTGGAATCCTGGGAAAGTGCATGTCCATGTTTAGAGGACGGCAAGCTCCTTTAAAGGGAATGGGAAGGGCTGCAGTTTATTGAGGTGCCAGATGAGAGTTTACACACAATTACTGTTATTACACAACTGCTATTTTTGTTCATTACTGGTTTCCTTTTTTTTTTTTTTTTTGGAGGGGTGATCAATAACATTTGGGAATGAGCAACAGCTATAAACACAAGTTTAATTTGTTGCATGACCAACTCGTATCTCACAACATTTATATCTCAAATTGTCTTGTGCCTTTGAAATTAACTGAAATATTTACCCATCCAAGCCTCTTAAATAAGACCAATAAAAAATGCGTAATGTGTTTTTAAAAAAATAAAATAGAATTTAAAGAGGTAAATTGTTCATACCACATTTTTTGCTTCATTTAAACAGTGCTTGGTCTCATTGACACATTTTCTCCTAATACTGGTGAATAACACTTCATAAAGGCAAAATATATTTTAAAATGTACAATACGTAATGGTAAGAATGAATATTTATGTTCATTCGAGTAAAATGTGGCCAATGGTCAAAGTATGACCACTTAGAGGTGCTAATAAACACAATTCACAGGTTCTTTATAATCCGAATAAAACAAGACACGGAAAGCATACATTCCAAAGTTAAATTTTATGTCATTAGAAATAAAATCTCTTCACTCATATTATACATTACAATTACAAAACATTACATTTTAGTTGTTTTCAAACTCAGTTAAGTTTAATTAGACACACGGGATCAAGAGGAAGAAGAAAAAAAAACAACAAAAGACACAGAGGAATTCCAAAGAGGAAAGCGTTCAAACATTTCCAGTGTGCTTTACAATGGCTCATTAACTTCCGACACAACACGGTTTTCTCTCACCGGCTTAAAAACAAACAAAGATCAATCACATGAGTGGCAACGTGAATAGGCGAGGAAAAAGCAGTTTGTCTAACAAAGGGGGGGAGGTCAAACATTTTAGATAATTGATCCAATAGCCAACTAGATATCACTTTTATTATATTGGAAAGCTAAGAGTAATGACAGGATATTATTTTGAAAAATAATCTTATTAAAAGACCAAAAGGCAGATGAGGAATGGGATTACAAAACTTCCAGTCCGAAAATATCACTTCCTATTTTTTCCCCCTTTTGCAAAACTTGTCACTTTGAGCCTTGCAGCGTAAATCCAGCTTTAGTTTCATGGCGAGAGTGAGGCGGGATGTTGGGTATCCAGTTCAAAAATTCAAAGCAGCATTACCGACCAACAACTCCCCTGACCTGATGTTTCACCAGAACTAATAATAATTTGAACAAGAAATATTCAACATGGACATCACGCTAACACATTTTGACATCAACGTAAACGTAGTTCTACTTCGTTTTGGAAAAGGAGAAAAGCAACAAAGTGGAGAACATGCCGAGGTTGGTACAAAGTGCAGCTAATAGGAATGCTAGCTTGCGATGACAAATGGAAAAGTAACAGAGTGTTTTAACTAGCGAGAGAACTCAAAATTTATTAGGTATTCCGTATGTATCGTCATAGCAGCGCCACACTGGAAAGAAAACACTACAGCAGTTTAAAGGTCACAACTTCACATTTTGTTACTTTGGTTTTGAAAAACCAGTACTTTTTATTCCATAGAGGAAAAACCCTGAATTTATTCTCATTTTTCCTCGTAAATGTTAAGACTTGTTCTTGTGATATTCTTGTGACATCACAACTTCTGATATTATCGTTCACTACAAATGACAACTTAAAAGTGTTTTGGGGGAAATGACTGAGTAAAAAACTACAACTCCAACCTGAAATTAGTCGTAAAATTTTCAGGAATAGTTTTGAACTAAATCTAGTACTCCACACATGAACTTTTTGCATCATGTGCGGACATATAAAATTAAAACTTGTCTTGAACTTCTATGTAGCTCCTTGTGAAATTAAAAACGTTCTTGTGCTACTTTTGTAAATTTTACAACCTAACATTTTGTTCACGGTAATATTTCTACTTTTTGTTGAACTGAGTTTTTGGTGTAATTGTACAATTTGTGTTGAAAACACTTTTTGCCACCTAAAATGATTTCAAGGGAAATTGTGACTTCTCTCATAACATTTCAACATTGTTTATATGACGTTTCTAAAATGACCTTGTACTATTCCAATGCATATTTCCTTCAAGTGAATGACCATGTTTCTGGTCATTGTAAAACCCGTAATAGAATTAACTATTCAATATACATATATACTATATATAATATTACATATACAATATTACTATTTCCAGTTCAATGACAACCTTTGTCATAGTACAAAAGTACATTTTCCCCCCCCAGTAACTTTACCAGATTCTTCTTTTCATATTAACGGAATTCTCATAATGCATCTTATTTGAGATTATTTTGAGGACCACAATTTTACAACAAAAATAAATAAATAAACCTCAGAACGTTTGTGACTTCATCCCTCACTGGCTTTCTTCACTTAAAATGACAACTTCCCCCAACAGTTGTCTTGCTCATGTACAACCTCTATCTGGTAATATTAACTTAATTCTCATAAAAAAGATATATACTTTCCTACTTGTTCTTTTTTTAGCATGGCACTTAAAACTTTGCTTTGTACTAAATACACATAGCCATTAATCTAGAATCAAACATGCACCGCTTGCACGGAAATTGCAAGTTTTGCTCATAGTAAAAACCAATAGGAAAAAAACAAAAACAAACATCATGTAATTCTACTTGTGGATCAGTCACAGTGTGTTACCTCATGCCATATTAAAACTACTTGAAGCAAGTGTATTTGCGGAAAGGATAAACGAGAAATAAAATATGATGGGATGACAAAATGTACATACCTCTGAACCCAATAGTGTTGTAGAATTAATCCTTTCCATTGGGATTTACGGTGGCTTTCGCCAAAGAACGAATCTTTTAAATGGCTGACCACACTGTGCTAACATGCTCGCACACTTGCCAAATGGAGGAGAACACAAGTGAAAATAATGTTGTTAGATTTTAAAAAAACTATTATATAAGTATAATTTTTATGCTGGATGAACACACTGAAGTATTTGTTTGTTGAGGTGTGTGAGAAATGTTGCTGCCTGTCACTCTTTTAAAACAGTCTTTTCTCCCCCATTGCTGCTACTCACCACATTTCATGAATGAGTGTGTGCAAGTGCGGGTTTGTCAGTGTTTTTAGCTGATCAGTGACCAGGATATTGTGGAGGAGAGTACGGTGGAGGGGCTGAAAAAGAAAGAAAACATTTACAATCAGGTCAGAAGCACCCATTTGAAGTTATGTGAGGTGCTATACTACGAGGTGTCAATGCCGTGTGTGGTGATTACCTTGGCTGTAAGCAGGATCCATATTGGGAGGGGGATATTGTCCGGGCTGCATCATGGGGTACTGTGGAGGCATGCCTGGGTACTGAGGCGCCATGGGATAGCCCGCATGCGGATAATCAGACGGCCCGAGTGGTTTCCCGTAGGCGTCGTAGAGAGGCTCAACGGGGTAGCTGGCCATCGGGATGTGCTGGGCTGGGGGGCCAAAGATGTTCGTATTGTGGCATGAGGGAAGTTTACTGCGCATTGTGGCATGAGGGAAGTTTACTGCTTCTAGGATTCGTTTTAAATAGAAAATCTTACGCTCATAAGGAGTCCTGCCCCGCTGTTGCCTTCTCTGGTAGAGATAACAGCAGGAACACATGAAGCAGCACACCATGGTGGCGATGATGACCACGAAGAGCAGGATGGACGAGGCGATGCCAGCTAATGTCGTTGGACTGAAAAGAACCAAACGACACACGTGGAACAATAGAGTAAGCACCCTGCATGTTTGTAGTAGCCACCATATGGTTGTCACTTGCGTTAAAAAGTACATGTGCGTAATATCTGATGTTTACGTTTACAAATGGGGACGAATGTTCGCAGTTCAAATCTGGCAGTTTATTAAACAAAATGCCGCGCCGACCTGAACTGGAAAAGCATGCAGCGCTTCTGTTCGCGTTCTGTGATCATCTTGAAGGCGTCGAGGCAACAGTAACGCCGCTGACAGTTTCCGCAGCAGAAAGTGATGAGAGGGCAGTCGAAGCCGTTGTGCCACGTGCCATTCTTGTCCACGTACCACAGGCAGTCTTCATTGGCTCCCACTACGGACAAAGATGCAAATGCAAAGTTATAGGGGAGTTATTCGGGTGATTATGATGGCGCAAAACTGCTCTATGCCAAACTAAGAACACGATGTTGAGATTGAAATGTTTTCTCTTAAAAGCAGCAACAACTGGCATCCCCACGTTGTCTGTAACTGTCAGAGAAAGTGTAGTCACAGCAACAGTTCCTATAGAAATAAAACACTGTATCTAGTTCCTTCCACATTTCACTCAAATGATCATGGGGCGTGGGAATAAGGTAGACAGAAAAATTTGCTGATTCATGACTCAATGCATTTTGAAATGGACACAAATATGTCACGATATGCTAATGAAGAGTTTATGTGCTACCTTACATCATTAGTACACAAAATACAAAAAACGCCGGATGAACTTGCAATTTGATTAGCTTGTACCAATCTCAATATGGCGACCATTTATTTGCGTCAGTGATGCTATAAGTACCCGGATGTTGAATTCTGTAATTTTACGTGTTACTTAACCAAACACTGTTTCAAAGCCCAGAAACGCGATAATTGCTTTGAAAAAAAATGTTTGCACGCATGGATATATGCATATACACACACGCAACTCAGATAACACTGACTGTCTACGCGCAAATGTACACCCGAAATAACGGAACGGGTAACTTTTGTTATCAATCATTGGCCGCGGCGTGGCCTAAACGACAAGGGATTATCTTCAAAATCTTACCCGGAGAAGAGAAGAGGACGACGGCTAGTATCGGTAATAACACGGTCGCTGTAGTCGCCACTGATGAGCTTGTGCCCGCGTGAAACCCCATTGTCGTCCCTTCTTCTGGAGCGAGGCGATACAAAAACGACTTAACTTCACGGTTGTCACATATGACCCGAGCTGGGAAGGAAAGACAACACGCGTCGGCTGGACTCGTGGTGTTTTATCCGTCGAAAATGACACACAAGCCGACTGTGACGTCGTTCGACCCTTCTCGGATGGTGACGGTGCGTTCAAGTGCTCCGCAGAAAATGTCGGAATTCTCGAGATTCATAATACAACGGGGTTTTCAATACAGAATGCGAGATGGTTTAATATAGTGACAAAACAATGATATCAAAATTTCTGTATTTTATTATCTTTTGAAAATGTTGTGGACATTTTAATTGGTGCTATTCTTTAAAACGTCAATAAATACAAATGTTTGTCGAATGTGAATGGGCAGTGAGCGCAAGGCAGTCTAGAATCTAGATGTGGGACATATAATTATGTTGAGTGAGGATTTAAGAGATTTACATTCTCAAACAGTGGGATTTACGACCAAAATTATAATATTTGTTCCACGTTTACCCAACCAGATCAAACAACCAATAAAACAGTTTGTCATCAGCTGCTTTCCTTTGACCTTACTGTTATGCAACAGTGTGAAAAAAACCCATGCATATTTATAGCCTTTGAAAGTGAAATATAAACCTGGAAAAAATACTTTCAGACTTTTATTTAGAAATATTTTTTTAATACCCACATTTGTGTGGGCACAAGGAAACAAAAAGTCTGGTAATCACCATGGAAACAGTGACAAAAAAGCCACAGTAAAGCAGAGACATGAGTGCACTAAGAGCTTTACATTGCATGATAAGAAACAGTCACTATTTCCCGGGAGAATAAGGCCTCCAATCATAAAGAACAGGCAGATATGTTTCCTCTTTTGTTGGGTGGAGGTGATTCTGTCTGTGTATTTCTCAGAAATAAAAACAAAGCATTATACACAGAACTTGGCAAGCAGTTCATCGGTCACAGTTCACCTGGCCCATTGTGAAAGCTTTGACCTCCCATTTGAGCTTCACGTTCAGTCTCTTGTGTGTCACTGAGATAAAGTCCTTTTTACAAGTGTGTAGAACCAGGGCGTCATAGGGAAGTGAGCTTCCATCTTTTCACTCTGGCGTCAGCATGATCGTCATTCTTTTTCCCAGGGCAATTGACGCTGTGAGCGTCAATGATGAGACGACAGGGGAGAGGAAAGCAGGAAAGGTAGCAGGGAAGAAATCAGCAGGGGCTAGAGACCTATAGACTGCAGTGTTTGTCTCTCATTGTTGTTGAGGTGGCCTGAGAACATGCTGTAGCACGGCTGATGGGCAAACTGGGTCAGGAAGTCGGTCAGGTATGCCTAGGTGGAAAAACAGGAAGCGTATTAACATTTCATTATGTATGTCATAGTAATAGTTTCTATGATAGTGTTCATGGTTGCAAAATACTGGACACTAACTGGTGGATTGTTGTCCGTCTGAGTAGCGTAATGTACAATAATCACAGCTGTAAACCAAAATGGTGTTTATAACATCATTCTTATTTTGATTGTGTCAAAACAAAGGTCACTGTGACTCAAACTATTTTTTTTTTAAACATATAAACGTTGCAGGCCAGCTGACTTTTGGAGATAGGCAGAAACTTCAGTCTTTAATGAGCAATCAGAAGTGGGACCAAACACAAGCTTTAATGCTTTTGGATGTACCTGCAGGTCAATCTGATCTAAGGGATCATTTAAGGCATCGGGATCGTCGTCGTCCTCATCGTCGTAATAGTCATCATCTGAAAGAGAGAATGGTGCATGTACAAGACACAGTCATCGAGGAAATAATACCCAGGACAATGTATGTGTTGTGTATACCGTATTTGTTGGAGGAAATGAGGTCTGATATCAGCTGCCCTGCCAGCCCTTCTTCATCCTCCTCCTCCTCCTCATCTTCATCCTCCTCCTCCTCACACATGCTGTTGGAGTCTAAGACCAAACACAAAATGGTGACATAGGCTGGATTGAACCAACATCAGCGACAACAATCCCGAGTCTCTCTGGTTACCTTGGGTCCAGTCAGCTGGGTTGGCACGGCTAGCGTTAGCCTCCACGACGGTCGACAGCTCATTGATGATCAGTTTAAAGATTTTCACCAGCAAAGGAATGTTGGTCCAGCGCTCCGGGTCTGCCAGGGAGCATTCAAAGCAATTCATCAAGAACAAGTCTCGCTTCAAAGTCAAGCTTTTTGCATTGTTTGGTGTCTTACTTTTAGCTGTCTTGGAGCGAGTGCGAATGCCTTCTGCGGGATTGTAGATCTCTTCGCCCTTCACCATGATGTCCTGGAGACGTTTGTCGTCTGAGTTGAGGCTGTACTGCAGAAGTTTACAAAGAGCCACCGTGCTGCAGAAAACACAACATAACCAACATAAATATCGCTGGTGGCGGGCACAGTCCTTGTTCCGGAAGAAAAAGAGAAAGTTAGATTTGCTGATCCTTCTGCTGTGAAGTTGAAGTTTTGGTTTGATTTATTGGGCATTATTTTTCATTAACTGGAAGTTGAGCTGCCAGGTTTTGGGCCAACTGTCTTTGAAGGTTGCACAGTGTAGCGTCAAAGTAGTCCTGACCTGACTTTCCCCTCGTACTGTCCATAGAAGAGGTGCTGCCTGCTCATCCACTCCGTCATGACAAACTCCAGAGCGGGTTTTCCCGTGGGGCCGGGCAAGCTGCAGAGGAAGTCCAATAGGGGCTCCAGTTGGGAGTGAACCAGGTGGGCAAACACCATAATAAGAGACTGCAGAGAGAGCCACAGAAAGACCAAGGAGAAAACGTTCATCAATGCCATTCTTTTTTTTTGTGTGTGTGTGTGTGTTCCTTCGCTTACCTGCATGACACTCAGAGTCTCCGCTTGCTGCATCTTGCTCAGGATGGCTCGCAGAATCTGGTCCAGCTGCTCGCCGAGCTGTGTGCCGGCCCGGGAGATGAGCGTGGAGACCAGCCTTCCGACGAATATGGCCGTAAACTCTGAAGTCCTGGGGTCCAGCAGCAGGTTGACCACCTGCATGACGTACCACACGCCGCTGTTGCCCTGGTCGTCACGCCACTGCGCTATTTGCTCCAAGGCGACCGAGACGTACGCCCGCAAACACTCGCCACCGTTCTGCAGAAACAAAGAAGCCATTTTGCTCGCACAGGTCCAATAAATTGGCAGCTGGAATTCTTGCTTTGTTTACCTGCATGACAGTGTTGTCGTCGGTGCGTAAAGTGCACTGTGCCATTACGGGGAATGCCTGGCACACCAGCATCTCGGAAAGAGGCGGTTTTGTGTTGCGCACGACTGTGGTCAAGGTGTCAATAGCCGTCTGTAACGTACACCACAATAAGATTTTGAGCAGCAACTTTTGTTCACTTTGCTTTGGATTAGAATGTTTTCAGCTGTTTTCTTTGTAAATGATTTTAGGTGTTGTGCTTTTAATTGTGTGACAGAGCACATTTGGTTACCTTGTGTAAAAAATGTGCCATATAAATATATTTGACTTGCCTAAAGTTTCAATCAAAGAAACACTTCAAAATATTAGTATCATTGCACGTCTTGCAAACTTACAGCACAGAGTCCAGTCGGGATTTTGTCGGCAGGGGCCTGCATGATGCTGACCAACGTGGGGATGAGGCGTATCTGCATGGGTCCCTGACAGCCTTCGATCTGAGACAGTTCCTTGAAGATGCCCTGAGCCAGGGACGCCACCACCGGGTCTGAGAACAGCAAAATGAAATACTGTGTACACGTGTAGCAGTCATTCTGTTTTCCACTTAATGTCTTTAACCATGTGAGGTACCATGTGTGAGGAGGCTCACCATTGCTGTACTTGAGGAATACGGCGATGGTGAGGGGGCAGATTTTGTTCTCTGCGCTGGTGGTGAAGGCCGGGTCAAAGGTGCACACAATGCACAGCGTCTCCATGACCAGCGCCAGTACCTCGGAGTTGAACTGCGTTGCTAGCTGGACCAGCCCTTCCAGGATGCTGGGAAGGTAAGGCTGCAGGATATGCGTGTTCTCGGATAGCTTCAGTTGGTCACAATACCTGGAGGAGAAGTAATACATTTTATTCATTAAGTAGCCCAATTTTGATGTGGCTCTGAATATCAGAGTGTAATTGTGCAAAGACAAAACCACTGAACGGCACTCACCCCCAGATGGCCCTGACTGAAGATACGCGCACTGATGGGGGCTGGCTGTCATGGAGACCGCTCACTGTGGCCTGCAGGAACTGCTGGATGAGCTCAGGAGACATGGCAGCGGTGAAGCGACTGGCCGCCCACAGAGCACGACCAAGGAGGAACGGCGACACTGCTGGTTGAGAGGAAAACAGGAAAGAGAACGGGATGATGTTTTCGTCAAGCCAAATAAAATGATGGTCAAAGTGAGTCAGACTCACCTGCCAAGTTGAGGTCAGCCAAGACGACACCGGCCAAAAAGCCATGCATGTCAAATTGGATGCGGCCGTTTTTCACGTTCTCTGTGATGATGCTTTTGACCGAGCCGAGTGCTAGCATGCAAGCTTCGTGGATCTTCCACCTGTATAGGCAAACAAGAACACCCAGAAATCATAAAAATAGTCAACTTTTCACTATCGGGATCCTACATAAACAAAACTTCATGTCCACGCCTATTAAAAACATCATTCCACACATAAGAGCCTTACCAATGCTGATTGCCGCTGTTTTTGGCTTGCTCCGCCTCCTGAAGGTGTCTGGTGGCTGCCGCCGCCAACGCCGCAGCGCTCTCATTCTGGAACTCGGCAGCAACAGCCTGCGAACAAGGTTTAAATTCAACCAGCGGGAAACACACGGGTTCCCATTATTTATGAAGCGCGCCGGCCGTTTCATCCCACCAGCAGCAGGTCCTGAGCAGAGATTCTAACGGTGTAGGACAGGGTGTCGTCATCCTCATCCTCCACAAATTGGTGAGGGTTGGATGACCACACTTTGATCTGGGTGAAAGCAAAGCAATCAGTACCGAGTGACAAGGACGTGGCTCCACACGTCACGTCTCACCTGGTCCTCCGTCATTTGCATGTAGAGAATGATGTAATAGATGAGCTCGGGCAGCGCCTTCTTCACCGTGCTCTTAAACTTGTTCTTCTCCATTAGTGTGTGCACAAAATCAAAGATGCTGAAGACCAGATTCTCAAAGCCTAACACTTCACCTGCAATAGTCAGCAACAGCCCATGAGAAGATGTTCTGGAGGATATTGCGCTTTGTTGCCAGTCTCACCGTCTGAGTCAATAGGATTGTCCACTTCCTCTGTGTAGTTGACTTCCGTTCTGACATAAGTGGGCATGTTAGTTAAGGAATCTTTAGCAGATGAAGAAACTTCAAATCTAGTTTGTTATAGCGTTGTAATTAAAATGACAGGATTTCTTTTTCCATCAATGGTTCTCAACTGTTGCTACAAGAGGATCTTTATTTTGCTATTGTAGGCATGACTAGGCATGGGCCAGTTTGACAGTTTACCGTGTTTCAAAAAAACAGTCAAGGTTTCAATAACAGATAAAACTCTGTCACCGGCCCACTTCTCGGCTGGGTAGGAGTGAGCCGTTTCACCCACAGAAGAGGGAGAGTGAGGGAGCAAGACGAAAGAGCGACGTAAACTCCAGCATACACAATTTATTTATTTTTTTGGTCTGATAATGAATGAACTGAATGTAAGCAATTTATTGTGCTTTTCCATTTACCAAGCAAACTATTCTCCCACAAATCTGTTCAAAAAGGATATAAAGCTGCACTTTCAGTGAGTGTATTCCAAACGATGGGCAAAATCTGCTGCATGGAAGACACCATGGGCTTTGGGAAGTTCTGAACCAATGCCGTTATTGCCTGTGAGAAGATGTCGAGCTCGTGGTTTGCATCACTGACAACACGTAAACACGTTCATGGCTCTATTTGCAACCACCCCGTGTATGATTATATTTTACCTTGAGGACCTCCATCTTCAGGCCGCTGTCTGACGAGGGTCCGTCTGGCATCTGCAGGGCTTGCACAAATGCTTCTGTGAACTGCTGCACGACGGGAAAGATCAAGGCTTTGGCTGCACCCTGAGAACGCACAGGCAAAACATTGAGGGATAGTTGGCTGATTTTCAAGTAGTGCAAATTATTTTCAATTCTGAAAATGCCCTCACCTTTTCAAGCTCCTCAATAGCGCAAATGAGGTTGGCACAGGTGGTGAAGATCTCCACGGCTCTAGAACGGGTACGAATGCTGTACACCTGTCACAGAAAGAAATACCAAGACAAATTCATTAGATTAGATTAGTTAGATTTGTGGTGGTGGAACGGCAAAATGCGTGGTTACCTCAGCCATGGTGAAGATCTTGTACATCTCAGGTAAGATGACGGGAGCCACCAGCGGCATTTGTGTGTCCGTCACTTCCCGAGTGAATTCTGGAGACGCAACAACAACACAAAAATAAATGTAACTTGACAAAATGGTTGCGTTTTTTTGCTTACATTATATACAGTACCGCTCTGTAAGTACTGTGTGATCATTCTTGTGAGCGTACCTGTTAGGACCCTCATGGCCCCGTGCACGGCACTGACGTCGCCGCTGACCAACATTTCCATGAGTAGGGTAAAGAGCTGCGGCCAGGCTTCAGGCCAGTCCCAGTGGGCGATGCCGGACACGGCGTACGCCACGCTGGAGCGCACCTTGCTGATGGATTCACGCAAACCACTCGGCAGCAAACTCCTGATGGCTGCTTTGGCCTACAGAGGCAAGGGGAGAAAGATTTATGAGTGGGCTATTGACTTGTACTGGCACAGAAACGGGATCTAGTTGGTACCTGGTCGTTGGTTTCGGGGGGGCGGAACTTCTCCGAGTGGGAGCACCAGTGAGTTTCAACATACTGCTTCAGGATGACGGACGCTAACTGAGAACAAGGTGAGAAAGGTTGCGTGGTCAGGAGCTAACATGCAGCTGCAAAACTGTAGATTCATTTGGATGTAAAGCGCCTCCATCTTCACGCCAACTCACTTGGCGGATGGCGAGCGCTCCTTGAGGGTCGACTGTGAGTTCTGCCAGGTGGACGCCAAACTCTAAACGAGGGAAATAAAAAGAATGCAAACCACATAATTTTTTACAAATATTCCAAATATTCATGCATCTATAAAAAATGAGATGCCCAAAAACATTTAGAAAAAATATGCAGGAACAGGTACGTGTTTGTTTGTAGATGATATTGTCACCTAACACTCACGGTGTTTAGTAATAAGCGTATCCACAAAAGCATCTGCTTGGTAAAAACTTAAAAAATAATAAATAAATAAAAAGTAATCGCAACATACATATATTTTATTAAAGTGGCAAATTACAGTTTGATGGTTATTATTGTGAGAGTCCAAGATCATAACAGCGGCTTTCATCCCAAAATGACATGAGGCTGGGGTGGACAATGTTCCTGCTGACAAGTTGGGGGCCCGCTGAGTCCACTTCAAATGCTGTACCAACTAACATGAAAATCGCAGACAATGGACACATGCAAAATGCTGTGAGCCCCCGTTACTGTAACCGCTCTTTTCAAGTGACAATTGTTTTGTCGAGGCTGCTGTTTTAGCTCGGCCGTAACAGAGCAGTCGTAGCAGAGGTGAGACAATCGAAATGAATCGAGCAGAACCCGTGTGCGAGGAGGATACATCTTGTGAATATAACCCTTATCTGATTTAATAAGCTACTCCATCAGTAATCACATCAATCACATCTGAGCTTTCACCGCATCTATTACTGAATCACCTGTTGTAATCTCTATTACAGCTGGTATTCACTTTCCCTTTTCTTCATGTAACAGTTTGTTGACTGATGCATCATATTCAAACCAGAGCGGTAGAGAAGCACCTCTGCCTTGGTCAAATGAGACGTAAGGGATTGTTCACTAATAGTGACAGATAAGATTGCTTGAGCATCTGCCACCCGGAAGTGTGCGTGTGACGTCATGCTGAAAAGGTCTACTGGAAGAGACTTGGGTCCACACCCAATAGAGAGAACCTTTTGCAGGAAAACTTGTCATACTGAGTGGTTTCCATGGCAACCGTGCCGTTAAAAGGAATGCTCCGTTAAACTGGTTAAGACCTTGTTTCTCCAATTCACTTCACACTTTTCTTTGACATCTCAGGACCTGTTGCTAAATAAGCCAATAGAGAATGTTGTTTCCATCAGAGCTATAAGCAGAGTTAGCGTGGTTAACTTGTAGCTACCGTGTTAGCCAACGGAGACTGGACTAGTCTCGGCTAATGAGTTAGCCGAATAGGCAGACAGCTTGTCCACATGGCGCGTGGTGTCTGTCCCCCTACTGTCCCCTCCTCCCCACGCCGTTAACCCAACGACAACACCAGGGGCCCGTCCGGTAGTATCTCTTCCGATCGGCCGCCACTTACCCTCCGTCACTTCCAACACTTTAATCTGTTCCTCGGCGGCGGCGCGCACTTCTTGAACAGGAGACAGGATGGCCGTCAGGGTCTCCATGAGAGCCTCTTTTAGCCCCTGCTGGACCGGGCCGGCCACCGAACCCGACCGAACAGCACTCATGCTGGCGACGAATAGTTTTGTTTTTGTGATTCTCCTCTCTATGGCCGCTACTTCAACTACTACAAGTAATACTACCACTAATGGAGTGAGTCGGTCCACCAGCAGCTGTCCGAGGAGCAGCAAACCTCAGCCACGAAACGCTAAGCGCGCCAATGCATGGAAAAGCCGGAGGTGGGGACTTTTTTCTTCTACTACTATTGTTTTGACGGTAGACTAATAGGTTTAGGAGCGCAATACTGCCATCTAGCAGCCAGAAGTGTTGGTGAACTGGAACTATACGAGCAAAAACTGGATATTACAAATCAGTGAGCACCGTTCTTGTTTTTTCCAGGACAATTTTCAGGAAAAGAGGGCATGCTCAGTTACCACAGTACTAACTATTTTTCATACTTAAAGCTTAAAAGTGTTCCACATGAGAATATTGGCTGTAATTATGAGAAACTGTCATGTGACCTGCAGCTGACTATAGTAATTCATCCTTGGTGTAACCTACTAACTAAATTTGTTGGGATAGAGTCGACACAAGCATGTTTTAGGTTCATCCCGTCTTGTGTGACAGACTCCAGCTCGAGTTTGCAGTGAATGTGAATGTCCCTGTCAAAATAAATCAAACATTGGAAACAGCTTGTTATTGTTTAAGCAAAAACAGAATTTGGTTTATGTAGAAACAAGCAAATGTTTTGCAATCGTATAGCTCCCTCCCCTGCAAAATATTAAAGCTAAAGAAAAAAACCTGCACCCATGTCTTCAGAAAATGGAAAATTGGTGAGCACTCACAAAAAGGATAATGTGTACATATACATATATAAAATATAAAATCTGACATTTTATATATATTAACTTGTTAAGGTTCAGTATTTGTAACTACACAGCATTAAAGTGGCGTGACTGCCCCCCCCCAAAAATAGCATTATATAAACCAAAGGTGTAAAACAAAAAATGAACAAACAAATGTAAGGGGAGAGAAAAACAAAAATAGAAACAAAGCGACAGACAAAAAGGCCTCCGCCACGGCCGTCCAGCTGTACAGCGCAGTGAAAACATAACTTACATATTAGCTCTTTTTTTTTTTTTTTATACACACGTACAGTCGTGATCAAGGCACAGGGATCTTCTACAAGTCATTTTTCTTCGTCGTCATCATCGTCGTCGTCTTCTTCAATATAGTTGTACAAAATAATACATTTTACAGTCTGTACAAGAATAATAGTCCAGCAGTAACATAAAAACACATGAAGCCAGAGGCGAGCGGTGGTAAGGTAGGGGGAAATGTGTGTGTATGAAGGCAGGAGGTGTGGGTGGGGCCATTTTTTTTTTTATGTCAACAGAATATTTCTGCATATGTATATATACATATTTATATACACTCATATATAAATATCTATATATACTGTATATATTTATCTTGGATTTTCTTTTTTTTTCTCTTGTCCTTCCTCCATGAGAATTGTAGTCCTATCGGTCCACCTCCTTGCACCCGCCCCCCTTCATCCCAAATCATCTGTTTCTCTCATCTTCTCCGGGTCCTGATTGTTGGTCAGCACGCAGTGAAGAAGCAAACTCAGAACTATTAGATCAGGTCTTTATGCGATATTAAAACTGTAGTGATTTGTGTATGTGTCTGTCTTTGTGTTCCTATGTCCTCTTCCTGCATCCAGATTCTGCTGAATTATGGATGCCGACAGGGCTAATGGTACGTGGGAAGGAAGAAGGGAGGAAGAGGATCAGAACTAGGAGACGGTGAGCGAGTGGTCTTGCGGGAGTCGCCATCATCACAAGAGCTCGTACTGCCGTAGGTGCATCCTCTGGATGATGTCGCGACAGTCGCTGAAGACGCGCCGGATGTTCTCCGTGTCCACGGCGCAGGTGAAGTGGGGGTAACAGTAATGGCGGCCGTCCCCGCTGGCTGTGCTGATCCTCTGCGGGCAGGAAAATGAGGTCAAAGAAACAGTTGTTTTTTTTGGTTTTGATTTAATTGCCTAAACAGTTCAGGAATCGAACTCATTTCGAGATTCAGGAAAGCAATGTTTTCCATTCCTGTTATAAATCGAATCAGAAGATGGCAGCGTTTTGCTGTACTGTTGGGTCACCGGCCAAATGCATGTTTCATATTAAGACTAACACATTGAAAACTGTCAAAAGTCTGATTATTTATGACCCAAAACAGCTAAATCAAACAAATAAAGCGCTGGCAAGGCAAAGAGAATGAAAGTGAACGAGGCAACATCCAACAGGTAAAACCTGAAGTGTGAACATACCAGAAACTCATCCCGTATGAAGTACTTTGCCTTGGTGACGCGCGGATCTTCGCCCGTCTCTGGTATTGCTGTTGGACGATAAAGCGACAATCATTCTTGTTGGCTAAACACCGGTGACAACTTCACACTGGTCTTACTTAACAGCCTTATGAGTTAGTTTACTCTATCATGGCAAAATAAACATTCTGAAATGAACAACGGTTACTATACAACACTTAAGTCTACTTGGAATACAAATTCATGTTTCTAGAAATAGTGACTGTGGTTGTTTATCTAATTGGTGTAGGCTTTGAGTTGTATAAGAAAAACATTTTTGAATTGAAATCAAATAAATGCACAGGAATTTTGCAGTTCATGGCGTTCTTACCGTCGTCGGGTGTCGTGTAGCGTGCAAATTCAGGAAAATAGTCCTCAATCTTGGACTTCCCTGCCAAGACCTTCTCAGCGAGGAGGTCCTGTTTGTTCAGGAAGAGGATGACAGAGATGGTCCGTAGCCACCTGCCGAGAAGGGGAAATGGCAAACAAGGTGAATTTTTTTTGCCGCTGATCAAAGACCATTCATCAAGTACAGACCTGTTGTTCCAAATGTTCTTGAAAAGATTGAGGGCCTCCTGCAGTCTGTTGGTCTGATTGTCCTCTCTGATCACCATGTTGTAGCTGCTGCTCGCCACCACGAATATGATAGCCGTTACATCTGAAGGCACAAAAATGAAACCAGCCGATGACAAACCCAGAGAAGGGGGTTGTGGAGTCATGGTGAAAGGGAGCGACAATCTTACCGTTAAAACACTGGATCCATTTTCGACGCTCATCCCGCTGACCACCTACGTCGAACATACTAGCAGGGAAGAAGTTGAACTTGATTTAGCTAATTACATTTAATCATTTCCTGTTCCATATGCAACAAATTTGTGCTAGTCGTCCTGATTTTCTTTTTCCCCCCCGAACGTGTACTTACTGAAAATTGACTTTGTCGATTTGAAATCTTGTCTCGAAGATGCCGGATGTCAGCACTCTGCATCTCAGCAGGTCCTGAACCATAGCGACACATTCAAATGGTTAAAAGATTATTTGAAGAATAACTCTTCAATCCAACTTATAGTAATTGTTTAAAGGCGCAATCAACTATTTTAGTGCACATATACGACCTCAAAACCATTGCTACATGTCTGAATTAACAACTGCAAATATTAATGGCCATCTCACCTGGTCGGTCGGCGTGTAGTCGTGTTGTCGAACCACATCCACTCGGTCTAGGAAGCTGCAAGAAAGAGAACGGATTTTTCATAACACGGAAAATCGACGGTGCATGTTGACAACAGCAAGATGTCATGATGGCCAACAGGGGGCGTGTGCTGAAATTCACAGTGAGAAGATCAGAGGCAGCCGCTGTGAGTCACCAGCAGCATTACTGTCAGACCAAGGAGGAAAGTCAATGGAGCCACTGTAGTGAGTGTGTGTGTGTGTGTGTGTGTGTGTGTGTGTGTGTGTGTGTGCATGTGTGTCTTATGTGCCTGGGGTAGGTATGCACGCCTACAATGAGTTTAGAATGGCGCCTACCCAGGAACAAACCACCAAATGTGTGTTAAATCCTTTGACAAGGCGGCAGCTGTTCAAAGAAGATGACAATGGCAAATGCATGAATCGGGCTAGCCAGGAGAGATACTGCTGACAAAAAAAAAAAAAGGAGCTAAGGAAAAAGTGGACAGAACAAAGTGGAGTACTGTAGCTCACAAGTAGGGGTGGGACAAAATGCCAATACCGCCA
Organism: Syngnathus scovelli; assembly: GCF_024217435.2. Taxonomy (NCBI): domain Eukaryota; kingdom Metazoa; phylum Chordata; class Actinopteri; order Syngnathiformes; family Syngnathidae; genus Syngnathus; species Syngnathus scovelli. Next base: position 10,918,678 of record NC_090857.1, on the reverse strand, counting down.
TATATCATATTATTAGCAGCAGCATTGATACGCCAACAAGTTATTTTGCATAACTAAATTAATGTAATAATAAATAAATAAAGCTCAATATATGTTTACAATCTTGTAAGTTAAGCTTTGCCATTCTGCGAAGTACGTCGCTGAACTCTGGATACTTTATTCCCCCCGACTTCCCAACTCAGACCCCCCAGTTCAAAGGGGTGTTCTGGTGCACTTTTCATAGTTGGAAGTCATAAAAGTCCAACTTCCCACTTTCCTCGAATGCTGCATTATTACATACATCAGTGGGCAAGAGACAGCTGTCGATGGAAATACGCAATTGTGCAGGTCTCCTTTTGTGTGTGCCCACTGCCCAGCTTTGGCTATACTGGAACTCCAGACTAACTTTTGTTTTATTACGAGCAGAGTGGCTCTTACTGGTCTGGTACCTTCTGTTCTTCCAGCCAAGAAAAGGGGTCATGACCGCCGTTTTTGGGGGCAGGTATGCAACCCCCGCTGGGGTAAGCAGGAATGTGGCAGGCAACGGTGAAATGTGACAAGAGGGTTGCAGGTAGCACACAAGCAGAATGGTGGGAGCGAGAGGGTGATGCTAGGTTAGGCTAGGCTAGGCTAGCTGCCCCCCCCCAAGATTAATAGTTTTCAAATGTTCAGTAAAAATTGTATCTAAATTATTTTGAAAACCGTTCTAAAGGCGTAAATACAAATATATCGTACTTGCAAGTTATGTACAACCGAGACGTACTCAACAAATGTATCATCGTGCTGGATTTTAATTGAGTGATTCATTTGTTTACCACTAGAGGGAGCACAGATACCGCTGATGATACTTGCGCCACACTGTGACATTGCACCTAGGAACATCCATCCGTTTTCTATCGTGCTTGTACTTGTTGGATTTAATTTGGGTTTTTGAGTTGGGTTTGGGTCGAATCTATTCTAGCTAACGTTTCGCAAGACAAGTGGGGTACACTTTGGATTCACACTCATCGATGGAAATTTCTCAATCGACTTGTGATGAAGCATCCAAAGACAACTTGCAAACAACACATAAAGTTTAAAGCTCACGTTGAAAGCCAGAACTGCAGACTGTGAAGCAAACATGCTAACTCCTAGCACACTGTGCTGCCACCAAAGAACAAACACGATAAAAGCGGCTGGAAAGAAGACATGGAAAAAAGAAAAACATGACCCAGGCTCCATCTGCATTCTTGTTTATCCCCAGCCTGCACACATAGGACAAACACACCTCTATATTCTTCTTTTCTTAGCTCTTCTTCCTATTAATAGCAATATTAAAATTGTGGCTGCTGCGGTAACAGAGCGTAAAATAACCACCGTATATACATGGCGGGATAGAGTAGCTTTTATTTTTAGCTTTCAGTGTTGTACTTAAGCTTTTATCTTTTGGGCTGGCGTACTGGCTAAACAGAAACTTGACAGAACATGAAGACAACTAAAACAATTTAGGTTGGTTTATCGACAGTGCTCCGAAAAAAGTATTTGACCACCAGCCATAAACAAACGATACAGCAGCCTGAAGGGCTTTATGTAAACTCTTTCAATTGCTAAAAATTGCAAAAATATTTTTTCTATTTATAAGCGAATTAACAGTCGAATCAAGAAAGAATAATGTGCTAAGACTCAAATGATCTATTGCAAACCTTTCGTTTAAATAAAGAATGCACGCTTGGCTCGGTAGTGGGAGATGTTTATGTATGGACAAATTAGCATTAGAAGCTAAGCTCCCACAATGTCTAAGCACCGCAAAATTCAGTCGCGATTAATTTAATGCGTTTGTCATGACAAATTTAGCACATCAGCGGGGGGAGTGCTTTTTTCACACATCAGCCTGACTACGTCATCGAAGGAAGGAGGGAAACACTAATATTGGTTCATGGCTTGCTTTGTCACGTTCTGTTATCACCTGGTGTCTGAAAACGGTGACTAATCATGACCAAAATTCATTTGCACAACTCTACCATTTCAACATGGAAAAATATAAAAGCAATGGACACAATATTTTGGATTTCATTATGACGTTAAAGGTGGGCCATTACCATTATTACCACCACCAAATCCAAAATATTGTACCCATTGTTATATTTTGACAAGTTGAAATGGACAAGAGTAGGTATGAAAAATGACCGCGCACTTAAGAGGACAACTCCTAGAAAAGTGTTTGTAGTCATATCAAAATAAACACCACATTCAAAATCCACCCAAAAGGCTTGTGTATTAAATGAATAGCCAAACACGACAATGAAGGCCATTTTCGCAGTTATTATAGTTACTTTTAGTTTGTTTTGTAAACATAAAACATACTTTCAATTAGTTTTTTGGAAAACAGTTTTGTTTTTATTTGATTTCGTTAAGCATATCTTTTTTGATTTTAGTTTTAGTTATATCAGTGACGCATGCACGCACAGCACCGATGCGTGTCAATAAGAGAGGTAGAGACAGAAGAACAAAAGAGAGCGAGCGAGCGAGAGAAGTGAAGAAAATAGAGAGGTGGTTGTGTCTGACATTACAGCGCGGCTCCAAAAATAGCTCCCTGGCGCCCTGGCCTCCAGCTTGGTTGTCATGGCGACAGAACCACACGCTATAAATAGACAATCGGCTCCAAATCTTGTGCGACTGGAGGGAGGCCAGCGAGAGGGAGCGACGGGACGAGAAGAGGAACGGCGGGGAGGAAAAGGAGAATGGAAAGGGGGCAAGCGGCAAAAGCCACTCACGCTGGCTGAATGAATACACAGAGAAGAAGCCAGATAATAAGATAATAGAACAGAATATCTGGACATACAGTACAAGGCCTGGTTTAGGTGATTCACGCCAAGTCCATCCCCTGTCCTTGCAAACATACCACATTACAGCCAGGGCCTGAAATTATTATTTAAGGCCAAAATCAGATTTTCCTTTTTCGCATGTACGCTTAAAATGACACATCCAATATAGCCGTGTTTGTGTTGCAACATATCACATTAATTTGAATAATCTATCAAACCACACCAAGGTGTTCTATAAATTGTGGCATGCACATGGAAGATAACTTTTGGAGTTCTTTGCATGGCTGGTGAGTTTACTGTAGCGGTAGAAATGGGGCAAGTAATCATAACGAAGAAATTTGCAATTGCATTGGATAAGCGAAACGGAGGCACTCGGTTCTTATGTAATGGGGCTGCAGGGTCTTTAATGATGGTCACATTTCAAATTTGCATCATTAGTTTTGAATCACAGCAGTTTATTTGTGTCGTTTGTGCGGACAAAGGTGTCTTTATGTCACCAATCAATGACGTCAACTTTGCATTAATGGAAAATGATGATCGGTGTGTTTGTGCGCAGATATCCACATTTGGAAGGGGCTTGGTTCTGATCTGAAGATCTATACCATGGTTTTTTTTCTATTTCGATTGCCTTGATGTATTTCAATGGTTAAACTTGAGCAAAAAAAAAAAAAAAATAAAAAAAAATTGACAGTCATTTTAATCCAGCCTAAATTAATTTGCGAAATGTGCATGTCCGTTGCTCCACAAAAGCATGTGATAATTTACGTGCAGAATTTAATATTTACAAATGATGACAAACACGTGAAAACTGTGAATGTATTTGTGGATCTGAAAAAACGTGTGAAAATCACAAATGTATTTGTGTAGATAACTTTGACACAAATCTCTCCCCCATAGGTTGTCCCTCTCCCGACACGCTCGCTCCGTCTTTCTCCTCGCGAAGCCCGCCTGAGCTGAAAATAACTCTCCCCTCGCTTGTTCTCTCTGCTTCTCCGTTTACATAAGTACAGAGGAGGGGTGGGGTGGGGGGAGCACACTTCCGCTCTGGCCACCCAGCTCAACATCCAATCCATATGACGAAGAGGAGGTAGAAGACACGAGGGAGGAAGAGCACCGAGGGGAGTGAACAAATTGGGCCTTTGCTGAGCACTTTGTTTCACTTATCCATTAAAGCACAAATTACATCTTAATTTAAAAAAAAAAAAGTGTTCTAAAAGAGTTAAAGGAAGCAGGAAGTTGAAATCAGAGTGCATTTGTACATTGGCGCCTTGAAATACGAGTGACTCCACTTTTGAGATATGAGCTAATGTTGATTAAATTTTCAAAATTATTTTTATTTTACAAACACACTGCCGCAATACAGTATGTACTTTAATATTCACAAGGCTTTTCTTTTTATTTACAGCTTCATGTTTCCTCTCTACTATGTTTTATTTGATTCCAGCTTCAATTTAGCAGCAGTGTTCAAAACAACTCCTTGGTGGAGGTAATCGCATGCTCGGAAGTGACATAAATCTTTTTCATTGACACAATCTTTTCGGATAAACGTGTGGCCGTGCAACGCAGACAAGGACGCGCAAAACACACAAGAGGAACGGAAATTGGCAACCTTGCGCGTGTATACTGTGAGCCTCCGCCCTCAATGTGCTTCATGTGACCCGCGCATGCTCTCATGGGTAGCACACAGCGGAAACATTTCATTAGCAGCTCGTCAAAAGAGGCTAATAACAAGCACAACTGTGACTGCAATACTCCGCTTGTGCAATACGTCTTCAACTCATTGAGTGATAAAAATGAGAGTGAAGGGTTGTGGCTAAGTTACGATCATTCCAGAAAGCGTTTACATAAGATCATCGATTTTCTATAGTGTTTATCCTCATTAGCAACGTGTAGCGGCCTAGCTAGCTACAACAACACCCTGAAAATTAGGTTAGCTTCAGTTTGACGCTATAAGCTAATGGCACCGGATGGTAGCAACATATGAGGAACACGAGGACACCCCAAAAATTCATATCTAAGCACGAAAGTTCCCAGGATGCATCGGAGTGTAACCATGGGGATGTGCACCACACTGTGACACATTCGCTGACCTCTCCTGACGACAAGTAGCCGCATTAAAATTAACACCAGCTGTGGAGATGATTCTCAGTCAAGCTGCAAACAAGCTGCTGCTGCTGCTGTAAATAACTTTTCCTCAAAACCTGCGCTGAAAATAGCCCCAGACCAAAGGCACTATTAACCCGCTTCAGCATGCCTTGCCTGTTAAGTCGACTGGAACGCAAATCACCATCAAAGACGCTGTCATGACATAGCACAAGATTAGCTTCGATGCTGCACATTCAACTCACAGCGCCGGGCTAAGCCTCTGCGCTTTAATTCATCGCAAAGACTGTTTACATGCCTCTGGAGCGACTGCTGTTTTGGTTAGCAACATAGTTCAATTTTACAATTACAAAGTATATTTTTGCAAGAGCAAATGAAGAGTTTTCAAAGTCCATCAGATGTTAACTTGTGAGAGTGCGCCATATAATGCTGTTAGATAATCATTTTCATGATGTAAGCTGTTTTAGATCCGGCGGTGGCTGAAATCAATTAATGCCCACCTCTAAATTTTGCCCTGATTAGGCAAAACAACATCATTTCACATTTTACCAACCCTGGTGAAAATGCAAGCCTGGTACGGGTTTACCTGAACCGAACTTGGCAAACTGAACTTGTACTCCTTAGTGGAAATGAGTCAAATGTTGATAAATACTTTTCACCTTTCCGTTCGTACAAACGAGTCCAAACACATAGTCTATCATAGTCAAGGTGGCACGGCACTCACGGCCGCACTAATGAACCTTGACTTCACGCTTACGCAAAGCAGGCAGCCAAACACTTGGCAGTGCGTAGGTGGAGTGGAACTTGTGTAGAAGCGAAACTTACTACTGCGCACAGTCGATGAGTTGATATTCATTGGACCTTTCCCAGCAGGCCCGCACGCCATCGTCCTGCCAGAGGATCTTTGAGTGGTCATAAAACTCCTGAAAGAAAAAAAGAAAAAAAGAGGGTCGGGATCAATGAGGTGAAAATGACTACAAGCAGGGGTTGACATTGTATGGCTCCGCCCACATTAAGACTTATTAGACAGAGGCCGTGTCCATCTGAATCGCCAGCGAACGGGAGAGGAGCGGGGCTCTGGCAGAGGCAGGAAACAGAACAGTTCATTGGGTTCATGAAGAAACCAAGAGCTTTGTGCTGACACAAAGCTCGGCTGTCACTGCGCAAGGGCCTATCTCCTCGCTATGATCTTTAGATGCTCACGTACAATGTGGGGGGAGCACAATTAAGCCATTTTCAGTGGTCGAGGGCATTTTTTTGCAAGTCTGGCAGAATTCGCCTCCGTGTACTGTCGAGATGAGGCTTCTCGGATAAACTTCTCAAAAGTCAGGCAAGCACTCTGCCTCTGCCACATGTAGCACAACAACAGCAGAGGATCGCCTGAAGCAGCTAAGGAAGACATCTAGAAATCTACATCCCAAAATATACTCCAACTTCCAGTTAAAGATTACTTAATGACATTGTATATGGCATTTCTGGCAAAACTTATTTGGCACGCTATTATTAGCATGTTTTGCTGTCATTTTCTTTGCTGATCTCAACCTCAATAATTTCACTAACTGAGTTCGTGCTCTGGTGGTAGAGCCCAAAGCGAACATCACGGGATGTCCTGTTGTTTTTAAAAGAATGTACTTTCGTCCATTCATTTATTAAGAACCATTTATTAAAAAAAATGTCTAAATGCTGCTCTGGATTTTATCGCAACGTTCCTCCCCCGCTTAAAAGCAGAGTCAACCAGTTCAACTGGTTTCCAGGCGGCCCTCGGGCCTTGCGAGAGGGGTGAGGGGTCGAGAGACAGAGTGTGGTAGCAAGAAACGCAGGACCAATCAGATGAATGTTAAAAAGTCAATTTAAAAAATGCTCCTTTTCAACCTCTCTCCACAATAAATTTGACTGATCACAAATTTAAGCGTCGTACAGCATTATCGTTAGCGTTCCGGTTGAAAGCCATCATCAGAAAACATCACAGCATCGTCTTCCCCTTTGCTTACACACAAACTTACAGTAGGCTACATCAACGGAAACTATGCTCATTAGAACAAGTATGACTCATTTAAATGCACTTCTGTTCAAACAACTTTACCAGCACCACCTGTGGTCCAATCAACTGTTTATGAGGGGGGAAAAAACATGCCTCAAAAGTATAACAAAACCATCATGATGCATGAATTGGCAAATCATAAACTGTATTTTTCTTTTTTGTTTTTTTTTGCGTGTGACGTAACCACAGAAAATTACCATTGGCAGCAAAGAGGACAAATGTAATTATAACCATAGAGCAGGAAATGGAGCTTGATAAAGTGGCTCCTACCTGGAATGGATACGTCAAGCTGGTGAAGATGAATCGCTTTTAGTTTTTTTTTTTTTTAAATTGCGATGTAATAAATTTAGAGGTAAACCAGGTTGGGTAATATTGGTTCTCCTTTGCTTCATGTACAGTGACCAGCACATATTTCTTCTGTCTGATTTTATTTGTGTTTTTGGAAGTTTTTCTATTAAATCTCTATTATCAATTGTATCACTACCACATACATCTCAATTGTCACGTAACATTTCAGAAACCAAATCCAGGAAATCCACATAGTAAAACTCACATCAACCTTTTTGCAAGAAATCACCTCAAATTTCAGTTTTCTTCTAACGAAGCCCACCCATCATATCCAGATTACACGCCGCAATCCGGGTGGCGTAAAGCGGGATTAACATCAGAATGGAGGCAGGATTAACAGGCCAACACGGGTTTACAGAGCAACTAATCTGGTACATCCTTTTTAAGTAACGCCGCACAAATCATAAACAAGACAGCACGTATTGGTTGGCACTCAGAGTGTCAGAGCGACGCTCGCTGAGTCCCATTTGGGGTCATTACAGACAACTAGTGATATTAGGCGCTCTCAGGTGAGAAACTCATTCAATAGACAGCCTCCTCCAGCGCCTGCTAATTTGGGCGGCACTCGGGGGAATGCTGATTGACTCACCTGCACACACCTGGCCAACTATCTGCACGTCAACAGCGCTATTGAGAACCATTTTCACATTTCAGAAAGTGTCATTTTTTTACTTTCTGGTCACTTGCTAATTTGATATCATTCCATTTCATATTTATCCGAAGGTGGAGAAAATGTTCCAATTGGTCCCAATTTTTGGTTTTGATGCAGCCTTGCTTTAGTTGTGCTTACCGGTGAAAACTCGAAATCCTTCTGGTTCATTTGGTGGAGGACGTAGTCGATACGCGGCTGGTTAGCAGGGCAGGCAAGCTGGCAGGGTGGCGTGAGTGTACTCATGGCGGACACGATGGTCTGGTTGGGGGGCGAGGGGGGGGCAGCAGAGGTGATCTTTAGACAGAAATTACTAAACAAATTCATCGTTTAAGAGTGCCTATCTTACCTCTATGGCTTCTTTAATGTTGTTTTTAATATCGTGTATTTTCTGCTTTTTCTCCCTGTGAACATAACAAAAGAATCAACATCTCATATCAAACAAAATCATTTTCTTCCTATTCCCGCCAACTTGATTTCTGACCGACTGGCGTCAGCCATTTTTGTTTTTCGGTTTGTGGAGCACTGTGTTTAAACTTCTTCGTTAGCTTCCTGCACTAGTGACCAATACTTGTGATCAAAAGGTGTGTTCTGTGTTCTGTGTTTTAGCAGCAAATTAAAAATGGCAGCAGCAGTTAATATCAACACAAAATAGCCGCAAAGCAGACAAGCCGGGTGGTGTAGCGTTGCGAAGACGGGCGCATGACAAGGCTTTCGAGGAAAGCGCCGATTAAAAATAGAAAAAAAATGTGACTTTTGGTGCCGCTGAATCAACGCGGTTTCCAGTTTGAGTTCACAAGATGAGGATGAGCAGTGTTTGTGTTAAAGCGCAAACAACTAGTCCTTTCTTCTCAGGTCACGCTAACGACGCCCATTTCCTCCAAAACATTTTGACTTAGCTATGATACTGTCTTGAAGACAAGCAAGAATGACTTATTTTATACCAGGCAAATGTTACATAAGGTTTGTGTCATCACATAAGATAACACCACACTTATGTGTTTTATGAGGATGCTTGCGATAACTTCTTGTGCCGCAAAATCGGTTGTCTATCTAAGTTCCTGTCTTGAGGCAGCTGTTATGATTCAACCTTAAAATAACAACTTCAAAATCATGCCGATGTTCCCCGTGCTTGTAAAAAGCAAAATAGCATCTCTGTTGTTATCACGGCCATGCCTGTTCACCTACTTTAGCAGTCCAAATCAGTGGACTAGCCAGGAAACCTGCCCAGATTCATTTATTCCTTGTGTTTGTAAAAACAAACTGGGGAAGAAGTCCTTAATAAAGTAATTAAATGGCAATATTTTTCCTAAATTAGCCAGTCCTATTTGAAAGCTACACTGAATTTTCTGGAGTAAAAACCTTCACCTGCTATACACTGGAAATAGACAAGTGCTTTGCTGATAATGTCAAGTAAGAGTTTAAATCACGTTTGTCTTCTGTGCAATTTTTTGGGGAAGAAGAAAAAGTCACGCAAGATGCAAGCAGGTATACCTGAAGATAAAATGAAAATTAAAGTATTAGTGAATGCAACTTACTCTGCATTGAAGCCATTGACGTGCAATATTCGCATCTGCTTGACTATGGTGCTCTTCCCGGATTCTCCGGCCCCTGGAAACAGAAAGAGGAACATAAAAGTTAATAGTGGGAGAATGTGAAATTAACTTTAAGATTGAGACCAATAGTCAGCAACCTAAAGCCCACAGGCCAAAATTGGCCTGCCACCAATTATATTTTAGCCCCCAGATGACATTGAAGGGGGAAAAATAAATTATAATTAAGGACGTCACAATATTTGCGGGAGTGGCTCGAAATCGTCATGGTCTTGTTTCTGTACAAAAATAATGAATAACAATGAAATGATTCGGTCCTTTCTCAGGTTGCATTGACCTCAGTCTTGAGCATGCGCCACACTTCTATGATTTGTATCTTTTTGATTAATTTCCCTCAAAGGATAAATAAGGTATGTCTGTCTATATCTACATCCTCCACTTCTTTACAGTTCTGGAATGCATCTGAGGGGGGGAATGGAAGGCCAACTACTTCTCTTGGAGACGCTAAATAATCCCGGTTACACACAGGTGCCTTTCCGCCTCACTTATGGTATTGACAATTTCAACCATGTTCCAAATTTCCTTGCGACAAGAAAAGTACAGGCGAACAGTGGGTGAACATTTGAGAAACATTTGCAACCTAGAACGAACCCTGACGAGAACACATCATTTCGAAAAAACTTGCAATTGTTCAGTGGGACCGGGGCTTTACGGACTCTTTGTTAGGTAGTCCACCTATTAGTTAATGTCAGACGCCCAAATCCTGGATCAATTTCAGATTAGGACAAACGGGACTCAGCTAATCCCAAAAGTAACCCTAATTTGCCTGCAGTCCGAGAGGATTAGTGGGACAGCATCCTCGGAGTGGAAGATCATGATATACGATGAAGAATGCGTTCCTCGGTGATGGCGAGTGACCAGAAATAAAGGTTGGTGATCCATGATATCAAAGCAGCATATAGGCCTGGAAGTTGTCCACTGCCGGCCGGGTCACAGCGACCACATTTGTATCAACACCTACACAAGAACACACAAAGGAGCACATTTAATGAGAAAAGCTCACCTAGTAGTAGAAGCCGGTGTGTGGCCCGGTATAGCTGTTTGTCTTTCTGGAGCTGCTTCTCAATTTTCTTGTTGGCTTCCCTCTGGGCCTTCTCCTCGTTGCGTTGGTCTTCTGTCTTGCTATTGCCGAGACAGCCCATCTTCCCTCCCGCACCCAAGAAAAAAAAAAACAACCTGAAAAAAAATCCCAAGGGCGAGACAGGGTGGATAAAGGTAGGGTCAGGAAAATGAGTCCTAAATTCCGAGACGGGCCCAAGAGTGGAAGACCCGGCTCACAACGGGAGGCATCTATGGGGAAGGATGGATGGATGTGGCTATTTAATGGCAACAAGAGTCAGGACAGCAGCGCCGTGTTCCCACTGTGAATCCGCAATGAAGTCATCAACACTGCTACGAGAGGATGTGAAATTGACATGGATGTAGAGACACACCACCACTTCCCTATCGATTTTGCCTTAATTTTCCGGACAAATCATCTTGTTTTGGAGAGGGTAGGCGAGCACTAAGTTCAAATTTCCTCTTGGGGCTTCACTGGAGCGTGTCGTCGTCGATAAATTCCCGTTTTGTTGTATTTTTTAAATTTTTTTTTTAGATCCTCTCGGCGTCAATATACAAGAAGACCCCCTCTGAAAAAGGCCCCTTTCTCCGGCGTCCTTTTTCCTCGCTCTCCTCTCCCCCGTCACGTTAATGTGCGTTTCTCCTCACATCGGTGTTTTTTATCCCCCCCTCTCTCTCCTCTCCTCTCAATTCTTTAGGCAGCTGTGTGTCCTTGAATGCAGCTCGACGTCCAGGTGTTTTACGGATGGCAATCCCCCGCTTGTCAAGCTCCCTCGGCGGCTCGTAGTCCCCCGTTGCTGGACGGTGGTTACATGTGCACCAGACATGGAACCTACCGCCGTGTTTTCAAGCCCTCATCCGATCGTAGACGGCTTTTTTGGAGGGAAGGTGGTTGTCGTTGTTTTTTTTTACAGCCGAGGTGGGGGGACTGCTTATCTGCCTGTATGCCTGTTGCCGGGGACCGCTGGCATATTTAGACATCTAATTGTTCCTCGGCGGCGTCGCTCCGCGTTATTTGTGCCCACTTTTTTTCTCGGAGAATTGCACGTTGAGATAGATAGCGTTGAAGAGGTGGGGTGGGGCAAAACGGCTCTCACGGAACCCTGGGAACGACGGGCGGCGGTTAAGGTGTCGGAATTGTGCAGACTAATTTCCGGCTGTACCTTTCAAAATAACACCACTTCATTCACGCGTTACTTTTCTATTTTCTGCCCCCCCCCCCCCACACACACACACATAAACACTCCGCGTAACATCACCAACTTTCAAATTCTGAAAACATTTGTTTTTATTTTGGAAAACAAAGATCAACATATTTGCCTATTTTCTATCACTTGACAGATCGACTTATTAACTGAATCAAAATTTGAAAAATGTCAAATTTTTAATAAACGAATGGAAATTAACATATTTTTATCTGATTCGTTGAAACTAAACGTCAGATTAATCAATTACTAAAATAATTGTTTATAACAGCCTTAAAGTCATGCAACATCTGTTGTCGTTTTTTTTTCATTTATTTATTTTTTGCATTGCAAATGCGAACAAAACTAAAAGCGAAATTTAGTTGAGCCTGACAAGACACTAATGAAGACAGAACAGGAAGGTGTTTGAAGAGCAATACTGTCACCTAGGGGCGTTTAGTATGTACAGCTAGAATTAATAGAATATATTGCAAATGAATCGCATTTTCCATTTTCACAGCAAAACCTTTTCTGTGATCACAGTTAAGTTCAATTTCCTGTTCTATAATTCACCCCTTTCCCCCACCCCATTTTCCAGAAGTAGCCTAAATTTTGTTATCTAGCTGTCACCTGAGCAGAAACAGAATGGTTGCATCACACATGAGCTTTCCCCACAAAGGTAGACACACCAGTAAACAGACACACATACACTCAAAAATGCATCAGGAAGTAACAGGAAGGAGCTCGAGGCAAAACACATAAAGGTCAGTGCAGATGAGTGGTGCAGCTGGCGAATGACCCATGCAGACAGTTTTATGAAGTTGTGACGCAACTCACTGAGGTGATAATTGTTTTCTAAAGGCTCAAGTATACGGTAATACAGAACATATGAGGATTGTTTAGATGCACAGAAGATGTCATCTCGACAGCACTTCACTCCACTTTGTCCCACTTGAACAACACTGAGAACACCTGAGAATACTGTTCATTGACTTTAGCTCAACATTCAACACCATCATCCCCAAATTGTGCAACCATCGATCCATTCCTCTGAAACTGGATCATGGACTTTCTGACCAATAGACCCCTGTCTAACTTCCTCCACCCTCATTCTCAACACCGGCGTCCCACAGGGCTGTGTGCTAAGCCCACTCCTCCACTCCCACTTCAACCACGACTGCAAACTGGTGCATGGCTCCAACGTCATCTTCAAGTTTGTAGACGACACAATGGTGATGGGCCTTATCGTCAACAATGAGGACTACAGGGTCGAGTCGAGCACCTGGGATCCTGGTGCGCCGACAACAACCTCTGCATAAACACATTTAATTGTACAGTGGAACCACACAAAACCATGCTCTGTTGACTTCCAAGTTGCTCTAAAATGTAATTAATTTGAGGGCTAGATGGTCTGAGCTGTCATTGTATAGGCCGTGTTTTAAGTCATATTTTAGAAATCCATTAGTTAGCTATTAGTCTATATCACAAATTCATAATGTGCACATCTGAAATTGGAGCATCTTTTGGGGTGTCCCCCGTTGAGGCTCCCTCCCTCCTTGACATCAGTGATGACGTCACGAGTGGTTACATATAACCAGTTGGAGCCCTCCAGCATATCAGAGGCACCCACCCGCTTAACCAACTGCAGTTGATGCCCGAGTCATCATGCGTGAAATTGTACATCTGCAAATTGGTCAATGTGGCAACCAAATCGGCTCAAAGGTAATTCAATTATTGTTGTCCTGTAATTACTACTATGTCCTAGTATTTAACAATCAGAATGATTACACAATGTGTATTTTAAGTTTAAAAGTACCTTATGAATGAATGATATTTTTAAACAATAAATGCATGAAATAGATGCACTAAACAAAATAGACAGTTGAGAAAAAAATAGATACTATATATACGAATATATATCGTTTTTTGTCATGTATTCACAATTCTTTTGAATTTACATTACAGACAGTTAAATTGAGAATAAAATGAAGCTACGTATTACATCCAACAATAGCAATATGATGGTGATGTTAATATAATTCACATTGATTGCAAATGTTTGATTTCATTTTATTTTTTTAAGGTAACAATTCATTTTGAAATTGATTTCAAAATAGACACTATTTATTTGGTATATTCTCATATTCTCTACATTTGGAAGAAAATTCCATTACATTGGGAGTTGAGACCATCCCGGTTCTCCACCGATATTCAGTGATACTGTAGCACTCACTGTAACTCAAATTGTGGTATCACTGTTCCACGAACAGTATGTGACGTGGGTGTTTTCTGCCGGGCATTCTGGGAGGAGATAAGGGCGAAGACTAGTAGAGGGTGGGTCATTCTGTTTTTATCGTGGCCAACGCAAAACAAGAAAGAGGAAGGACGAGATAATAAGCCACACATACAGATGTCAGTCAAGTGTGCTTGCCTAATAGCATAATCTAAATTTAACGTAATATAAATTTGAATACTATCAAATTACAATGGGATGACTAAAATGGCCCCCAAAAAAGTAAGACACCCATATGTTCAAGCCAACAGAGTCATTACAACATATGCCTTTTCCTTATCAGTTCTGGGAAGTGATCAGCGCAGAACATGGAATCAGCAAGACAGGCATCTATGAGGGTGACAGCACAGTCCAATTGGATAGAGTCAATGTCTACTTTAATGAAGCACATGGTAAGGCATTATCACGAGACTCCATGATGGACTTGCTAATGACAAATGTGTCTCCAGGAGGTAAATATGTGCCTCGTTCCCTGCTGGTTGACCTGGAGCCCGGCACCATGGACAGCATCAGAGGGAGTCACATCGGTGCTCTCTTCAGGCCAGACAACTTCATTCATGGTGAGCTGAATATCCAAAATATCCAAATATCCAAAGTTGTGTCTCCAACTTTTGCCCTTCTTTTGTCAATCCAGGCAATTCAGGTGCCGGCAATAACTGGGCAAAGGGCCACTACACTGAGGGGGCGGAGCTGATAGAGCAGGTCATGGACCGGGTGAGGAACGAGAGCGAGAACTGCGACTGCCTACAGGGCTTCCAGCTGGTTCACTCCCTCGGTGGCGGCACGGGTTCCGGCATGGGGACCCTGATGATCAACAAGATCCGAGAGGAGTATCCCGACCGGATCATGACAAGCTTCAGTGTCATGCCCTCACCAAAGGTCTCTGATACTGTGGTGGAGCCCTACAATGCCACCTTGTCGGTCCACCAGCTCCTGGAGAGCACGGACGAGACCTTCTGCATCGACAACGAGGCGCTCTATGACATCTGCTTTCGCACGCTCAAACTCACCACTCCCACGTATGGAGACCTCAACCACTTGGTGTCCATGACCATGAGTGGGGTCACCACCTCCCTGAGATTCCCCGGTCAGCTCAATGCCGATCTGAGGAAGCTGGCGGTCAACATGGTGCCTTTCCCCCGTCTCCACTTCTTCATGCCCGGTTTCGCCCCACTGACGCCACGCGGCAGTCAGCAGTACCGCGCCCTCACCGTACCCGAGCTCACCCAGCAGATGTTCGACGCCCGTAACATGATGACGGCCTGCGACCCCAGACGGGGACGCTACCTCACGGTCGCCGCCGTCTTCCGCGGCAAGATGTCTACCAAGGAAGTGGATGAACAAATGCTGGCCGTCCAGCAGAAGAACAGCAACTACTTTGTGGACTGGATCCCACACAACGTCAAGGTCGCCGTGTGCGACATCCCGCCCCGAGGCCTCAAACTATCTTCCACGTTTATTGGCAACAACACGGCCATTCAGGAAATATTCCGCCGAGTGGGCGATCAGTTCGCCTTGATGTTCAGGCGCAAAGCCTTTCTCCACTGGTACACCGGCGAGGGCATGGACGAGATGGAGTTCACAGAGGCTGAGGGCAACCTCAACGACCTGGTTTCAGAGTACCTGCAGTACCAAGACGCCACGGCCGAGTTCGAACCGGAGGACGAATACGAGCAAGAGCCGCCCGTCATGGCTACAGCCACGAGGATTCCGTCTCGGATGGAAGTTACGACGGAAATGGTGACAGAAACGACGAGGGAAACTGCGGATGAGGACGTACCATGAAATGTTGACAATCCAAAATCAATGAGAAATTGGTGCTATGAAATATTTACACAAATGTACGTTGGCTATACACATTTTTAAGTTGGATTGCAGGTTTATTTGAATAAAATATGTTTGGCAAACGGGCAGCAAATTGTGGTTAGCACATCTGCCTCACAATTCAATTTTTTTGGGGCTGGAATCTCAGTTTAGGGATTCTTGTGTGGTGTTTGTTCTCCCCATGCAAAAACATGCATGTTAGTTTCATTGAAGTTTTTAAATTGTCCACTGGTGTCAAAGGTCATTTGTCTATCTAGTTATGTGCACTGCTGTTGACCTGACGGACAATGGGAGGGATACTTGACTTTGTATTAAGGCTTCACTGTCTCTGTCTTAATTCATCTGTATTTCATTTAAATTTGTGATTAGTTATGTTCAAAGTGTTTGTTTAAAATGTTATGCAAAAATTAAGGAAAAATCCTGATGTGGTAACACTGCGACTATAAATTTACTTTTGTTTGTATATAAAGTCAGGGTGTTATGAGGAAAAAAAAAGTTGTATTGCTATGAATAGTATTACATAGTATAGTATTAGCATTTTTCTTGTAAAATAAAAATGTTATTATTGTAATGCATCTTGTACAATTCATATTTCTTTCACAGCTTTATTTCACAGTAATATATTTGTTTCTCTCGTCTTTACTCTTGCACGGCGCTTATACTTCTTTGTGTAATCAACAAAACTTTTTTTGAAACTATATTAAATTGACTTGACTTTGGAAGATGGACCGCATTGATGCTGATAAAGTGTGCTCGGCTGTCACTTGGTTTCCTCCCACTGTGAGCAGCCTGGGACTTTGAGATTACGCATTTTACCGCCTTGAGTCTCTGTGGAATCTGATAAGTACAGAAATAAAGTTGCATAAACTCGTGTATTCTGTTGTGGCTTGTGACAATGCACAAATTATTAATGCAATTTTTGTCGTAGAATTTTGAGTGCCCAAAAGTTAGGTTCCATGAGTAAAGCTATGAAATTATGGTCAGCTATACCTATGAGAATAAAGTCATCATTTTACATGATAAAAAAAAAATAATAATTTCGTGTAACAGAATCAGAATAGCCACTGCAGTGTCCTTCTGCTAGCATGGAAAAATCTAATGAACTGCAACCAGACATGTATTTCTATAAATATCATACTGTTGACACTGCAGTCAGCAGCCTAAACTGTGTTCTTGGTCTTCCAAGGTTGCATAGAACTTTCAGCCGTCCATGGGGGACAATTGTATAACACTGAAGGTTATTTAAATAATACAGTACTCACTAACAGAGGACAAAAAAGAACTACATAGATTATTGTGACATAATAGAGGAGAGGCCAAAAGGGGGGTTATGAAGTTAGGAAGGTAGAAAAGTAACAAAGAAAGGACTCATTAATAAAAATTGATTGGAAGAAGGATTGAAGAAAAAAACGAAAGGAGGATTTGAGGGAAGGAAAGTCAGAAGAAAAGAAAAAAATACATAGATATGAGGTGAAAAGGAGTTAAGTGAGGCAGGAAGGCAGAAAAGCAGGTAGAAGAGAGGGAAGGAAGGCGGAATGATGGAAGGCAGAAAAAAAAGGATAGTTAGGAAGGAAATAACAAAAAAAAAGCAGGTCAAAGGTGAAAGCAAGGAGATAAATAGGGAATGCAGGAAGCCACAAAGGAGGTTTTAGTAGTGGAAAGGAGGATGAAGGAAGCAAAAAAATAAATAAATAAAATTTAAAAAAAAATAACTTAAAGCAAAAGTAGGAAGTAAGGATGCCGAAAAGCCGAAAAGGGAAGGGAGGAAAGAGATCCAGAGGGGAAAAAAACTTGCAAATGTGGAAATATTATACGGCTTTTGGCAAACCCTGAACACTCAAAAAGGCTTTCCTGTTATGTATGTCACTCAACGCATAATAGACCTACTGCTCGAGAAAATAAAAATGATTAGCTTGAAAAATATACGTTTTTGACTTCATACCTTAAAATGACTATTCTTGTAAATGAGCGACTCTTTGTCCCAAAAAAAATCCTGAAAAATATCTGCCATTTCATTCTTTTGTTTTGTGTTCATTAATGTTAGGTTACCAGTTTATTTTCAGATAAGAAACATTTCATTTAGAAAAGAAATAAACATTTAACAAAGCCATTTGGAGGGAGGGTGAATCCAGAAAAAATAAAACTTTTGAACTGTAAAACTTATCATTAGCCAACTTGCAAAATTGCCTAAGTCATTTCACAACACCAACAAAAACACCAGTGTGCTTGCCAAACATTTAGTTTTTTTTCTTGAGGTCTGTGTCGATTGTCATTCGTCCATTGTCATGATAATCCACAAATCTTGAATTGAGGCAACCAGACTGTTTTTGTTAAATTTATTTTCCCAAAAACATTCAAATACGACTTGGGCAACTCTGCAATTATTAGACTAAATTTTTATAATCGTAATATAATTTTCTACGTGACCACAATTCTCCCTCAAGTCCTCTGAGGGCTGCATTGAATTGATGAAAAACAAATAATCAGTTCATTATTATCATCATCATTTCATCTTATGAGCAGTTGTGGGTTCAATGTTTTGGGGGGGCTTTGAGGTTTTATTGCAAGGATGTTCCCGCTGGTCCAACTCCGCTTGCATCGTACTGGTCGTCTCCCGTGTGCAATGCATTCATAGTTTGCTAAAACTAAACTAAAACCACTTAAATAGTTCTGTTCGTTGATAATTAAAAGGTGTCCCTACCTACCTCAGCTTTTGAGTGTCTAAGTGTAGCGTCCTCATAGCAAGGACAGGTAGCCGTTGTCGGCCGAGTCTGTCTGTTCCGCCTTGGCCCCTCGCGAGCTCTTGGCGGGGTTGGGCGTGGTGGAGTACTTAGGTGGGTACCTGATGAAGAGGCGCTCTTCCTCCTTCTTGATCCAGCGGAGGAGCTTGGTGATGACGGTGATGGCGCACGCCTTGGTCACCAGTGGACTGAAGCATGTGTACAGCTCAAACTTGCTCGTCACCTTGTGTAAAAATCACCAAACAAGAAGAATGAAGACCTATTTGGGAATTTATTTTGTGACACAATAATAACTTTATTTATTTATTTATTTTTTTATCTTACACCACACACTCCATTTAAGAAAGAACTCATTAACAGTGATCAAAACTCAAATTGAGTAAACTAAATACCCACCCTTAAAACAAATTCAAACTGAAGCAGAAACCCAAAAGTCAAAATGACATCAAATCTAATGTTAATAAGAAATGCCAAACGACGTACCCACGCGAGCAGGGTTTCCCTCTCCGCCACGTGGTAGATGAGCTTCAGGGGTCGAGAGCTGCTGTGAATGCGGCTGTGCATGTAACGGTAAAGGTCCAACAGCCTCATTTTCTCCTCCTCGGTGTGGTACGGGGCTTCCATCTCGGGGCTTGTGGGGTCAACAAAGTCAACGTTAGAGTCATACACAAGAATCACCGGCGAAGAAGAATCAGACCTGGTGAACTGCGTGAGCTGGCGGTGGTTGTCGGGCACGTCGAAGGGCTTGTACATGAAGTGCCTGAGGTCGGCAACGCCCACCTGGCCGACGCTGTACGACTGCGCCTTGGCGATGAGGCCCAGTGAGCCCTGCGCCGCCATGGCCTCCTCGATGCGCCGCTTGCACTCAGCCACGGCGTAGAAGGCCTCCTTGTCGGTGGAGAGCAGCAGGAGGCACACGGTGCACTCGGGCGGGTCCAAGTAGGAGATGTACGCGTAGAAGTAACAGTCGGGGTTGAAGAGCGGCAGACAGATGGGCGTCCAGATCTCGCCGGCCTGGAAGGCGGAGGAGGCGCCGATGAGGTTGAGCAACAGGTGGACGTCGGCGGGCTCCAGACGGGCGTCCTCGATGACGGCTCTCTCCTGCACGATGGTCAGCAGCTGGTTCTTGGCGATGAGGATGGAGAAGACCAAGTTGGGCGTGATGGCCTTCTGTAAGATCTGGCTGAGGGAGTCCCTGAGGGAGGAGGCGAGCGGCAGGCAGTGCACAGCCGCCAGAAGGAAACTGGGGTCCGAGTCCAATAGGTCCAGGAGGCCGTCCAAGATCTTCTCGGAGCCCGCCAGCAGACGCCGTAGGTCGTAGTTCTTTTTGTGCTCGAAGATGCGCGAGATGCTGGCCTGCGTGAGCATGCTGATGATCTGGTAGTAGACATAGAGGAGCTCGCCGCGCAGCTGCTGCTCCGACTGCCGGCTGTTGGACACGCACACGAGCACCAGGGGGCCTTTCTGGAGGAAAACCACGGTGTGCTCCTCTGACAGATGCGCAGGGAAACACACATTTAGCTCCCACTCAAAAAATACAATTCTATGTATTTTTTTTTTTTTTTTTTAAAAGAAAAAGCGAAACACAGTGATGAAATAACTAGGACAATGTCATTACATCACACACATGACTTATTTTTGTGATGCTCACCTGAGTAGACGGAGCGTATAATATTATCTCCACTTTGCACAAAGGACACCAGTGCCATCATGACGCCCATCGTAGATGACAGAGCTTCTTCGCTGCCGTAGCGTGAATAGATAGGCTTTCCGGCTTCGCTCAGCACAAAGACATGCTTCCTGTGCCGCCGCCAGCTTTCCGCCGTCACGTCCTCGTCACGGTGGGAAGGGCCGTGGGCGGCGGTGGGAGATTCCTGCATTCCCACCTCCAGCAGCGGAGACAAGCGACCTTTCACACCGAGGCCTTGCTCCTCCAACTTGGCCTTGGCCAGCACGGTGACGACAAACTCTCCAGAGTCACTTTGCGTGCCGTTCGCCACGTCGTCCTGATGCTCCTCGCTTTCCGGCTCGGTTGCCGAAGGAGGAAGAGAGCCTTCTGTCTCCTGAGGGGATTCCTCTGCACCATCTTGTGTCCCCTTCTCTTCAAGGGCAGCTTTCTTGGCCACCAGATCGGGAAACATGTGATTCCCCAAAAGTGAAAGTGAGGTTGCCAGGGTGTCCGCTGCTGAGATGAAACCACAATGGTGAAATGACAATTAGTATTATCATAAAAGGTGAATTTGTGAATCGTAACCTGCAAATATACAGAGGACTACTGTACCTGCTGTGTTAACTTCTAAGGGTGGGCATATCTTGACTCCCTGTGTCTCTCCCTCTTGATTGTTCATGTCCATGATACCATCCCAGTCACTAGATTTTGGGGGGAGGGGGGAGGGTGAAAGGACAAATAGAGGTTAGCCCGTCTGGTTGTCGAGAGGTCCTTAGATTGAATCCCGGTTTAGGTAATCCTATATGGAGTTTCCAACTCATCAGCCATAATGGGGTCAAGCATAATATCAGATGAATGGACGTGTCAAGTTCCATTTCCTGTTTTATGGTTATCGTCACACTTGACCTCTGTATCCTTTTTGTTGCAGCACCACAACAAACTATACACCCAAAAATCACAGTACAAATGTGGAGTTAACCCTAACTCACGAGTTTCTCTGACACCTCGCGTGACGACCCAAGTAATGAAAATAACTTGCAGTTGTATTTTAACGGACATCCCAAGACTGTTGAACAGCCACATGGATGAATGGCAGCAATTATACTAGCGTGCCCTCACATGACGACAGAGAAAAGCTGCTGATAGAGTATGTGAACAGTATTGTCACATAAAGTACACTGTGGAATTCGCTATACACGTCTAGATAATACCCCACCACAAACATAAAACAGAGTATGCAAACGTGACTGAGTGATCGCCAGAGGCAACCCGTTTGTTAAAATGAGTCTTCAGTTGAACCTTTGAGGGTGATGGTATCTCACATACAACGGTGAAGTAGCATTTTTCATTCCTTAGCACATATTTGACCCGTCGGTGAATGTTGACGCCAGCTGCTAGCCTAACCACCTAGCAAGCGGCACAAACCCAGTTGAATTTAAGCCCCGGCTTAACAGTCGTCATAACAAGTGAGGTGCAATAATAAGCACACCAAAAGGTAGAACTTACGTTTTGTGTGTGTGTGTGTGTGTGCACAGACGAAGCTGAATTCCTAAACTGCTACATGAAGTCTCGGTGGTCGTCAGGCTTGAATACAAGACGTCAGGGATAAGAAAACAAATGCTTCTCTTACAGCAGGAGAAGCGTCCGGATTTGGTGACGTCACGCTCAGTTAGCCAATTGGGTCGCTCGTTGGCTCCGGGCGGCCCCGCCTCCAAAGTACGTTTTAATCGGCGGCAAAAGCAAAATGTTAACAACGCTGTTATTTCTTCATCAAGACCTTGGGTGTAGAACTTTAAAATAATTAAAGGCAATTATTAATGCTTGTTTGTGCATTAGACAGAGGCTCGCTTCATTTGTCATTGTGCTACGTAAACTACGTCAAATTCTATCCATCCTAAGTACGCAACGTAATGTCGCATGCACGAGCGGGAGGTTACCCTTGAAAAGTCAGTCATTTTATATCATAAAAATCTGTCACATTAACATTTTTCATTGCAAACAAAATCAATTACAATAAAAATATTACATTTACCTTTAACAATTTCATAATGTATTGATGTTTGTTAAATGTTCCTTTCGGAAAACCGAATCTGAAAGTGACTCTTCTTTTTTATTATTATTTTATGTTTTCCCCATTAGTGTTACATTTCCGAAAGAAATTGACATCTGTACTCTGCAGAACAAAATATAAGATTACACTTGATGGGGAAAAAACCTACGTTTTTATTCAAAGTGGGGGAGGAATAAGCAAGATTTTTTTTGTTTTGTTTTTAAGAGTTTTTTTTTTCCTCACCATTTTCAAAATGCATTAATGACAGGTATGAATTCTACGGAACTACGTCACTTCGTATCCCTGAACACACTTCCGTAGCGAGCGTAGCTAGCTACGCTTCAGCGCGCTGGCTGCGCTTGTTGTTCTACTGAGTGAGCGATGTTCGACTAAAGTACTCACTTGATTTACTGGACTAACGCTTGAAAGTAAGTGGGCATTATGGAAGAGCCTTGGGACTTTGAGTTTCTGTCCTGTATCACCGACGGCTGCTTGTCATTTCTGTCCGAATTCGTGGAGGACTGGCTCGCCAACGATTTGAGAGTCTCCATATTTAAAATCCTTCTCAGTTGGTTGATTTTCAGTCTCCTAGCTATTCATTTTGCTTGGAAAATTTACGGGAACACGGTGAACGACATGTATTACCGGCAAGGTGGGTATTATTATTATTATTTACACAGCCCCTTGCTAACGTAGGGCTTTGGCTGACTTGGTGTTTTGTTCAGGGAGCGGGCAGAACGGTGGGACACCTGACACAACGTCCGGCCTGGGCAGATGGTATGGATCCGTTAACTATTGCTGTTAGTAGCTGTTTTTATTGTCATTGTGTAGTGTCATTTTGTCTTTGTCGCAGGGGGGACACAGCGGGTCAACCATCCAAGTCTCATAGGGATTAGTTGGACTTCTGAAACACCCAGGGATCCTGAATGCACCTGCACATTGACTTTTTCTTTTGTATTTGCTGTACATGCGCCTGGAAAACACCACTGTAAATACAAAATGGATTCTAAATACCTATATTGTGTCTGTGATTGTTTAACAAGACACAGTACCTTGACCCACTCTGGTAGCTCACAAGATATTGGGTTCAAGTAGGAGTTTGTCCAAATGTCAACATGGTTGACCAGTGTCACAGTCAAGATGTTCTGCATTTGAAGCTCACCTCCAGCTTTTAAGTTTTAAGAGTCTATTGTACCGTGAGGGTTTAATGACGCACCATCAATACTAGAACAGAAATAGCTAACAGCTACAGTGCCTTGCGAAAGTATTCGGCCCCCTTGAACCTTTCAACATTTGGCCACATTTCAGGCTTCAAACATAAAGATATAAAAAAAAAAATTTTGTCAAGAATCAACAACAAGTGGGACACAATCGTGAAGTGGAACGACATTAATTGGATAATTTAAACTTTTTTAACAAATAAAAAACTGAAAAGTGGGGCGTGCAATATTATTCGGCCCCTTTACTTTCAGTGCAGCAAACTCACTCCAGAAGTTCAGTGAGGATCTTTGAATGATCCAATGTTGTCCTAAATGACTGATGATGATAAACAGAATGCTCCTGTGTGTAATCAAGTCTCCGTATAAATGCACCTGCTCTTTGATAGTCTCAGGGTTCTGCTTAAAGCGCAGAGAGAACCATGAAGACAAAGGAACACACCAGGCAGGTCCGAGACACTGTTGTGGAGAAGTTTAAAGCCGGATTTGGATACAAAAAGATTTCCCAAGCTTTAAACATCTCAAGGAGCACTGTGCAAGCAATTATATTGAAATGGAAGGAGTATCAGACCACTGCAAATTTGCCTTCCCTCCAAACTTTCATCTCAAACAAAGAGAAGACTGATCAGAGATGCAGCCAAGAGGCCCATGATCACTCTGGATGAACTGCAGATAACTACAGCTGAGGTGGGAGAGTCTGTCCATAGGACAACAATCAGTCGTGCACTGTACAAATCTGGCCTTTATGGAGGAGTGGCAAGAAGAAAGCCATTTCTCAAAGATATCCATAAAAAGTCCTTTAAGGTTTGCCACAAGCCACCTGGGAGACACACCAAACATGTGGAAGAAGGTGCTCTGGTCAGATGAATCCAAAATCGAACTTTTTGGCCACAATGCAAAACGATATGTTTGGCGTAAAAGTAACACAGCTCATCACCCTGAACACACCGTCCCCACTGTCAAACATGGTGGTGGCAGCATCATAGTTTGGGCACGCTTTTCTTCAGCAGGGACAGGGAAGATGGCTAAAATTGATGGGAAGATGGATGGAGCCAAATACAGGACCATTCTGGAAGAAAACCTGTTGGAGTCTGCAAAAGACCTGAGACTGGGACGGAGATTTATCTTCCAACAGGACAATGACCCAAAACATAAAGCCAAATCTACAATGGAATGGTTCACAAATAGACGTATCCAGGTGTTAGAATGGCCAAGTCAAAGTCCAGACCTGAATCCAATCGAGAATCTGTGGAAAGAGCTGAAGACTGCTGTTCACAAACGCTCTCCATCCAACCTCACTGAGATCGAGCTGTTTTGCAAGGAAGAATGGGCAAGAATTCCAGTCTCTCGATGTGCAAAACTGATAGAGACATACCCCAAGCGACTGGCAGCTGTAATTGCAGCAAAAGGTGGCGCTACAAAGTATTAGCGCAAGGGGGCCGAATAATATTGCACGCCCCACTTTTCAGTTTTTTATTTGTTAAAAAAAGTTTAAATTATCCAATAAATTTCGTTCCACTTCACGATTGTGTCCCACTTGTTATTGATTCTTGACAAAAAATTAAAATTGTATATCTTTATGTTTGAAGCCTGAAATGTGGCGAAATGTTGAAAGGTTCAAGGGGGCCGAATACTTTCGCAAGGTACTGTATTTACACAGAATTATACTAATTAAAAGAGCAGCACACAACTACAAAGCGCCACATCGGGTATTTGCATGCTTGTGGTACTTGCGCATACCGGATTAGCATACTGCTCTGAAAGAGTTTTTTTTTTGTACATGTATGTCCCAACTTTCACAGATCGAGATGAAACCTAAAACTAAGAATGCTTTGTAAAGAATTTGTAGGGGGTGTTGTGGAGCCACTTTTTGAAACTCGCACAAGAAAGCTAAACAAATATTGATTTTAAGATAACGTCATTGTTTGTTTAGAATTTTAATGTCTGATTGAGACAGAACTAAACAGTAGCATTTCTTAACACAAAACAGCTCCTATGATAAGTCACTTGTTGGCTGAAGTTGAAGCAATAACTTATCATTGGTTTTAAATTAAAGAATTAAAAATCTTGCATTGCACAAATGGAAAAAAAATTGAATCTTATTGGAATAATAAAATATAGTTTACTGTATGAGCTGTGGAGGAGATAGATGGCTGTGCGTTATCTATAGTGGCAAAAGATGCCCCGAAATAGGTTTCTTTTCAAAAGTGCATTGAGTACTACAGCCGTTGAACTTTCAGGGGACCTATGCTAAAATAAAATAATATTCCACCAAACCAGTGGTCCCCGAGTTACTTGGACAAAACTTGTTGAAAGGCCCTGCCATAGATAATTTTTCACATTAACTTTTTTTTTTCCTTCACCGAAACCCTTGTGGTTCCCACAAACTTTAAGAATAGCAAGAATGGCGTGTAGTTATCCTCTCCGTGCTATTTGGCACTACATGGAATGAGTAGAACGTGCACATCCATGACATTGGTGCAGGTTAACCCCGGGACAACCAAGTTGCGACCACCAGATAGACGAGTGAAAAAAGTAAAAGAATCGTTGTTTTTAAGAAAGCTGAGCATATCCAACTGTTGTTTTTGAGCATCCTTGTACAAGCCCGCATCCGTGACAGCTCCTGCTGCCTCGGTGGGCCCGTCCTGACCGTCGGTTCCACCGCTCAGAAAGACCGGACTGTCTACCAGGGGCTGCAAGTCTCTCAACTCCAGGCCCACTCTCAAAGCCAGCTCCTGGTTGCGACCCCCGCGGCCGTTACCTATGAGTTCCACGGTGGGCTCACCCCCCGCCAGCACGCATGTAATACCTTGTCCTTGCGTGCGATCATGCTCCAAAATCTGCATAACACGCCGAAGGTCCCCGGCCTCTACTCCCACTTCCGGTCCCAGCTTCATCACCTCAGCGGCAAGCTTGGACGTGTTTTCCCCACGCGAGCAGGCGAAGTGGGCCAGGAGGCTGTAAAGACGGGACACTGACCTCACGTCACCGCACACTCCCGGGGAGAGCACGATGGGGCGGTAACCCAGCTCAAGCGCCCGGCGGCTAGCGTGCTGGAGGGCAATGCTGTTGGAGCCGATCACTACGTTGAGAACGCGCCCGGCCTCGTCTATTTCAACTCCCTGGCGCGAACCAAGTCCAGCTAGCACGTCCTTCACAGAGGCAGGGGCAGAGTCCAGCAAGCCGTAGCACTCAAGGACTGCCAGCACCTCGTCACGATATATCGGACCCCGCACTGTGGGGCCACTCGCTATCAGGTCCAGTGGGTCACCGATCACATCTGATAGTATCAATGCCACCACCTCATTGAAGACACACACAAAAACATTGTTGCCTATTTCATACATTTTACATCCATTTTCAGTTTTTGAAAAATATTTTTTTTTCGATGAAAAGAAAGTCACTAAAAAACACACAAATATATTACCTCCAAAATATTGGCAGTGGTTTTTTTTTCTTTGGCTTGGCTTTTCATTGGATCACTACAGAATATTTTTTGTACCCAAATGCACATAGCCTAAAGCAGGCTGCTGCAAGGAGCAGCAATAAAGTGAAGGTTTTACTGTATGTTTTTTACAAAAACTAAGAAAACCAATTACAATCCCTTATGGCAAAATCAAACAAAAATTAAATTAAAAGCAGAAAATACCTGAGCAGGGTGTGCACACTGTGCAAGTCCTCCTCCCTTTAACACGGAGAAGGCGCGTCGTACGGTGTTCAGCTCTTGAATGGTGGCGCCGGCGGCTGCCAGTTTACGGGTGATGTCCAGTTTCTCTTGGAGCGTCATTGGTGAGACGGGTGCGGGGAGCAATGCGGAGCCCCCACCTAGTTTTTCAACAACAGTGCTGATCACACAAAGATAATGTTCACTCAACCCAATCACGAGGGGTTTACAATCCTGACCACCCTCACAAAAAGTTAAATCTGTAATATAGAAATACTAAGGGTGTAATGAAAACTGATTTGAATCGGAAAATTTGTTACTGTACCTGAAATCAGCACGAGAAGCAGGTCGTCCTCCGTCAACGCATTTGCAAGCCTCGCAATACATTCTGCTGCCTTCAGGGAGTCGGCGTCGGGCAGGTTGTGTTGAGCACCCTCCATGACTTGGATATGGCTTCTTTCCTTTAACAGCAGGTGGCTGCAGTGACAAATGTCATAAGTCGGAATGCTTCCACAGTTGTGTCAATATGTCAAAGAGAAATTAAAATAATCTTCTGGTTTTTCAGTGGAATCTCATTTTTTGAAGAAAAAAACCCCAACTTATTTTCTAACAATATTACAGTACGTTACATATAATTCTGAAGTTGTGACTACTTTTCTACTACATTTTTTAAAAATCATTAATTTTCTTTTAACTTTGACAAAAATACCTGTAATGTATGTTATACTAATTTCTGTTATAATACCTAATATTTGAAGTAACTTTTCCATCTTGTTGCTTACTGTTTGCCATGCTGCCGTAACGTCTGCTGAATGCCATGCGGCACGCTGATGACTCCTCCCACCAAATGTTCTCCCAGAATCTTCTCAGCTTCGGTGGCCATGCCCAGCACCGCTTTTCCAAAGCCCACCACGTGCACATTGTTTCTCAGCGGGAACTTGCCATTGCAGATGCCAGCGACCACCATGGAGTTGCCTTGGCGTTCCAAACTCTGCCGGATGACGATATCCGGCTGTACGCCTTCCACCGCCGCAGCAAACACCTCCCGCGCCCCACGGTCGAGCGACATTGTCCTCCTCCCCAGGAGAGCAAGGAATGGTTGAGTCCGGATCAGGGAGAGAACGCGTGCCATGGAAGTGATTACCTAAGATTGGAGAGGAAAAAAATAAAGCATAGCTTTTCAATTGTTCTCAAATGCCCACTTTCCATTTTACCGGTTCGATCCTGAAACTGACTGGTTCTGCCAACAACAACAAATCACTGCACCTTAACTCCACGGAGAGGAGAGTGAATGGCGAAACCCCCAGAAACAAACAAGAACTGAAACACCCCCCCCCCCCCCCCCCCCCCAACAAAAGCACAATGTGGATATACTCTTAGTCAATAAACTCCATTGGCTGCTTTCATAAGTTGCAATGATTGCTGTCGTACAAGTGGAAGCCTGGTGTTTCCACCTACCTGTAAGAATGTTCAAATGGAAGTCTAGTCAGTGTGTTCCAGTTTAGCAGGCGAGTAATTCTAGTGTTTCAAAAGTCAGACTGACTAGTTAAAAGCGTGTATCATGTGTGTGTTTGTGTGTATGTAATGATTGACTTGGACTCACTACATGACCCGACACCACTGGCTCCCCTGCGATAGCGCACGTCTCTTCATTTTTTCAACTGCAGAGTGCACATGAAGACAAATACACAAAGAGAAAAAATTATGGAAAAGAAGATGTTTGTATGGTCCCAGCCAAAAGCAGCCGTGAAGGGAAACTGCGCGTGACTAGACGCAAGAAGAAGATAAAACTTTTTTCACTATTAATGTTACTTATCAGATCAATTCAAATGAACAAAACCAAATGATATTTTATATGGTTGAAAATTGTATTTAATATTAGCACAAAACCTTTTGGCCTCCGCTAAAAAGGAAAGATTTCAGGCAAAACCCACGAGAATATCTGAACTTTATTTGGGGTTAATGAGAGGCATGTTAAAGGGTACTATGTGCTTACTTAACAAGTGTTTTGAATGTTAAGGGCAAACTCTAAACACAACCACATACCTCACATACCTCACATACCTCACAACCACATCCATGTATTCAACGTCCAATATCGGAAGCCTTTTTTACTTTATTTTCTGAACAAGTAACAAAACGACAATAATAGAGACCGTGTCTGCTAGAACAAAAGGACCCAGGTGACTACTTGAAGTATTTAAATGTATTGCGAAATCGTAGGTGGTGTGTATACCTGCATGTGTCGTTGGCAAGCCCAATTCCACTAGGAGAGGGCTCTACGCGTTTTACGGCGCATGCGCAGAAGGTCGCTAATGTACGGCAACTACACTAGGACAAATAATCTGAGCTGGATATATTTATACACAAAGAAATGTTGCTGCAATATTGTTGCGACACAAGTTGAAGTGTATGTATAAACCGTTGTCAAAGCAGTCACTTAATCAAAGTACATCAAGTTAATAACATCAAAAATTTAACCACATAGAACTCTGGATTTAAGGATCAGTGTGGGGATAAAGCGGTACAGAAAATGTATGTATGTAATTTTTAAGGCTAATTCAGGTAATATTTTAATCAATAAGGCAAATTCTGTTTTAAACATGAAAGTCCATGTCAGAATAACACTTAAGAAACGACAAAGCACATTTACAAAGTCATCAAAATGCTTTTATTACATTAGCACGATCTTGAAGTTGGCAAGATTTCAGAGGCACGTTACAATTTCCAACTTGCTTCATTTAAAAGTCTGTCTTCAGAATATGTTACATTCAAAGAAATATACTAAAAATACAACACCAACCACACTGTCCATTGTAACAGTATGAAAACTACCACGAATGTTCAGCTCCATCTGCTCCTTCAAAATGTGTATCTTAGTTAGATGTGCAAATGGGGACTACTGCATTTAAGGAGCAGCCTTCTCACGCATGGAAGCACAGTAAGTTTGCCAACCATACTAGACTTCATCAAAACACAACCACCCCAAGCTAACTTGATCCCTTCACATAACTTAAATGCATAACTATTAAATAACAGCTAATAATTTACAAACTCATTTACTAATACCAAGTACAGAATGTACTATATATATGAGGTCTGAGGAGAGTGTTGAAGAAAATATAAAAAAATAAAATTAAAAAAATACTAACATTTGTGCCATTGACTGTCCTGTAATGCGCAAAACCATTCTAGCACTACCATATAAAACAAATTTAACGAAGAGAACCGTTTCCTTACAGGGATTCTTTTGACAATGTGATTCTTTTGTACCCTCAACTCTTTCATGCCACAATTAGCACGTTTGCTTGACACATGCCATATTTGTGTCAAAACACAACATGGTGCTTTTCTGAGGCTGGATTTCCACTTCAGGTTCAAGTGCCCAATTCAAAATATAGTGCCAAAGTCAAATTTTTTGGGGTGTCTATTTCCAGGTTTGTTTTCAAGTGACACAGTTTTTTTTTTTTTTAAATTAATTATTACACTGCCATGTCACTTGAACCATGCAATGTAAATTCAGCCCAAGAGGTTTTGGCACTTGTTTTCCTCCCTTTTCCACAGTTCCCTGAGTTTCTACCCCCGACAGCCAAGGCACAGGGGATGCTTTGGTGGAAAATTAGGAAGCGGAGGTCATTTGTCAGTGACGGCAGCGGCGGCCAACGGGGTTCGCATCGTCCCGCATGCTGTTGCCGCTAGCTCCTCGATTTCAGTGTTGAGCCGCCGGATCACCCACTCGACTGCTTCGCGGCCCTGGAGAAAGACAATGTGGAACATAAGTGATAGTCTGAAGCGACCAGCAAGATTCCAACTTGCCAGGTAATATTAGAGTTAAAGCTGGTCGAGTAATCAATAAAAAGTTGTCTCATATTTAAACCGTAGTCTGTATGACGTCTCGTGGATCTCCTACCTTCCCTGCGTTGGTTGAGATGGTACTGGCTAGAATGCCCTCCAAGTAGCTGCTTAGACTTACTCCTTTTACAGAGATGATAGCTTCTTGTGTCAGGATTGTTCTGTGGAGAAGAATATTTAAAAATATTTCTTGCAATTCTTGTATTGCAGACCATTATGTTTCTATGAGCTTACTTTCGGGAATCCTCAGGGTGGGGTTTATACGTTAACTTCTCATCCACAGACACCAAGTTGGTGAACGTAATCTGCAATGTGGGGAATATTCAAAAAGGAGTTGTCAGACGAGTCTCAAAATAGTACAGCACAATTATACTCAATTGTACAACAGGCAAGTCTTCATTCCAGAAAAGCTCATTAGTACATTTCTTTACAACCATTAAAGAAAGCGTTGACAAAGTTTGTGCATCAAAATCTGCTGATATTTGTTTTAATAGCTTTGTAAAAACATTTGTTTAAAATTGCCCATCATTATCATTGTTAGGTAAGATGGCCTAAACTATTACACACTCACATTTGTGGACTGAAGTTCCAAACTTTTCTCTTGCGGATCCACGACCGAGTGCTCTTGAATGTACGTGCACGTCCGTGTGTTGCCAATGATCTGAGGACAAATGTGAAGACAAACTTCTGAATTTGCAAAAATATAATGACCAATACTATCTTTACATACTTTTTTTGTGAGGCTGACATACAGACAACCAACCATTCAACATACATTTACAACTGTGGATAATTTAGATTCTTCCTTGAACCTAACTGAGATTCACACTGAATCAAAAGGGACAGCTTCCACTAGCGCGTCTAGTCACACTCAGGACAGACAATCTGATTACGCATCCTGTGTGCATCATTAACCGAGGCGGGAATTAAAAAGGGTATTCATAGACAGGATGATCACAGACGGCGAGCACATCCTAAAACGTCCTCAGAAATGTCAGCTGCCCATGAGGACACGAGCTGCGCGATAGCTCACTTGAATTACTTGTCCTTGCAAAGGTCACGGGGGCCGCGACACAGACGGGCACTTTAGCGTTCTCGTGAGCTCTCATTTTAACTCGGAAAGTTACATCACATGCCATCACGGGTTGCAGCAGAGCCATAACAAAATTGGCACTCACTATTACTACGCTCCAGTCAGCGACCCAATCCAACGCTTCTGTCCAAAGACAGGAATAGCTTTGTGGGAATAGATTGCTTTGGGTACTCACAGACTTGACTATCGAGGGAAGACCCCATTCAGTGCTGAGAAGCCTCTTGCTGTGGAGGCGGCCGTGCTTGTCGATGGTGCGGTCCAAAACGTCTACCCCGAACACGCTGGGATTCATCGGGTTAGGGTACTTTTGCATTGCTGCCTTGGTCACCGTCTCCCAAGGGTGACTGTTGGAGGAAAATAAACAGTCAAGACCACTTTCAAAGATTTTAAATTAATGAATACAGTCACACACACACACACACACACACTACAGAACTTGCGCGCGCGCGCACACGCACACACACTGAAGTGTTTAACCCTGACGTAAGGGAACTAAAGTAGAAACATGTGTCAAGGTCCTCTCAAAGAAAACACGATGCATTCTTACAGCGAGAGAGTCGAAGGTCAAAGTGTCGGGTTTCCATGGAAACGCGTGCACGCGCCTCGACAGCGATTGGCTAATGATGTCACAATGCGGGAAAGTGGGAAAAGTGAGGGAAAGGTTACTCAACGATACGGGCCGCTTATGCAACAACGACGCCGCCGATTTAACATACACGCGCCTTTTAGCACTTTCTTGACGCATTCAACCATTTTCACATACCAGCTATGATGTCATGAGTGACCTAAAGCCGACGAACGTGGTGACAAAAAGTCCCTAGCATGCTAGCTCATTAGTTACCCTCTATCAAGTACCCGGATGTTCCACTTTCTGAAAGCCGTACATAATATGACTCTGATGCAACTTATCGATGAATCATTGCATTGGTACTCACTTGAATATGTGTTCCGATGTCCAGATCTTCATAGTGCAGAGAGTTCGGTTAGAAGGATTGATTAATGTACAGAGAGAACGTTTGTGAGATGCCGGCCGGCCGGGGTTGAAGTCAAGACAGCCGGCGTAAAGCCCTCCCCGCCTTCTTTTTCCTCATTTGGTTCAACCGAGCTGTCACGTGACTGCCATGACGCACATTCCGGCTATTGATTATCACTTTTTTTCACAGGCCAAAACTACATTTCCTGTTAAAATCTAGCTATGACTTTTCTCCCCTAAAAAAACTTTTTCATCATTGATTTCTGTTTTTGTTAATTTTAGATTGTTGTGAAACGTTTTTCTGGCCAAAAATCTGACCTTATTTTTATGACTGCTGGAAAAAGATTGTTGTGATATAATTATTTTACACTGTGGCCTTAGTGCTCCCCTGTAGTGCAAAAAAACCCCAAAACTTAAAACAGGTGACGTTTGTCTGTTACAACCCACAATATGTATTGTTAGTTTTTTTGTTTTTTTCAACAGCAGGACTCCAATTATCTGTCATCATTGCGATGTGTTTGTTTGCATAGAAAATTACCGATCCCTTTTCTATGTTATGTTTTGGAAAGGTGCTCTTTGTACAGCAGCCTTATCATTCATGTATTGATGTTGTCACTTGAAATAGTCTTAAGACTCTAAAACTATAATAGTGTTAAATAAAAACTCTGTACATAAGTGTTAAGTGTGCATAGTGGTTTTCTTGTAGCTATGTACAGGTCAACATCAATCACACTAATAAACATATTGTTAAAGTAATCCTGAAAATGTTTCCATCTCATGGTTGATTTGGTGAATATCTTTTATGGTGCACATTTTTCACTTGTGCTTTAAATGGCATATATATAGTCTTCCACCTCAATAAAAAAAAAAGAGACAAGTATTCAGTTGATTGAAACAGCTTTTATTGTTTGGGAAAATATGGCCTCTTGCAGATGAGATCTGCCTCGGAAAGGCGAATGGTCTTGTGCCGTTTGACTTTTTATTTTTCTTAAAGAAAACCTCCTGACATGTCGTCACGGTTACAAAGAGCTACGAAGCATCGTACACATACAAGTCTTTTCCCGTATTTGACTCATTGCTTTAAAATAGCACTGTTTTTTTGTTTTGTTTTTATAAATTACAATTCTAAAATTGCATTCCTTTTAAATTATTTCCTGTTAGCTGGTATAAACAAACATTTACATATGTACAAAACTACACAAAAACTACACTTTTTACTAAGCTTAGTAATCAGAGTCGCATAATATGTGCCACATGCACTCTTGCACACGCACACACTGGAGCCAGTTTGTGCTTTTTAAGTCGATTTGAGTCGCTCGACCGCAGTAGTCTTTGTATGCACTTAGCAGGTACTCCACACATACAATGTCACTTTCACAATATGGAAAAACATAGGTACAGACTACAAGTCCCACATACTATATATCACATCATGGCTGGACCACAATATATTAAGTGCAAAAAATAAAAGAAAATACAGTGCAACCTCCAAAACGAGCTTTTTCTTTGCCTTTTCTATAATGTCAGCACATGTGATGCTCCATATAATATGAACAGTACAATTAAAGATTCTGTAAAGTGAATTGTGTGATTTGCCTTGTATGATTAGTAATGATTTTATTACAGAAACAGACTATTATTTGCTATTTGAAAAAAAATATTTAAAACTAGAACAACCTGAAAGTCATCCACAGCTGATTTTAGGAGGTTCCACTGTAATGTTCTCTCAGGTCTACTATTGATAATGCTGTGTCTAAGTCCAGCCATAAGGCGAGTGCCAAGTGAGACTTTCACAAAATACAATCTAAATACATGTTTCCCTTTTCAGAGTTCAGTATTTACAAGTCTTGAATAACTTTGGCCAAAAAGTCAAAATAAAAATCATTTCATATAAACTCAGTGTTAACCCTCCACTTCTTACCCTTCATCTTCAGAGCACCCGGAGAAGTTTGTATTTTGTTTGAGGTTCAACTCCCAAACCCCATAAATAAAGTCATATAAAGTTAGAGGTGGGGGTGAAGTTAAGGTTGCCTCGGATGCGGTTCAAGTGCATCATGGCTCGGTCGTACGCCGTGTGCACCGACTTGCGAACGCTCGGCTTCTTGCCTTCCATCAGGCGAAGTTTGTCCACTGTGTCATCCATTCCCATGGGCAGCAGTTTATCCCGAGGGAGCCACTGCCTGAAAATTATGGGGGAACTATTATGGACAATTAACTTTAATTACAGGTACACACATAGTTGGTCATCTGGAGTGCGTGCAAGCAAGACATTTGCAAGAGTTGACCCGTACAACTCAATACACGGTGTCAGAAACCAGCATGTTGGGTTGGCCATTCCAGATCTTACCAGGTCCGTTTGGTGTCAAAGAAGAGCACCAGGAAGAGCTTTTGTCCAGTCTCAGTCCGCCTCCACTCGCCCAGCTTGAGCACCTCCACAGGAGGCACTGGGATGGGGATGCCGTTATGGAGGAGTCCTTCCTGGGGCATGTCTGGGTCAACGATCTGCCACGGGGAGGGGGATATATGAACAATCGCTCTTTCAGCAACTCGGCGGAAGCGAGGCTCTCGTGCGCCGTGGGCTCTTTCTCACCATGGCAGGGTATGATGGATATCCTCTGCATTTGGCCCACACCAGATCAAGAGGGGCCAATTCCGTCTTGCTGTCTGGACAAAGAAGTGCAAGATTGCCTGTGGAAAACATGAAATAACAAATCTGAATTTATAATATTCAAAGAGAAAAACTACAGAATTTGACATGACCCAAACGTGATTTTCCAACATATAGGCTGAAACACTCATTTTGGAAAAGTCAAGTTGCAAGTTGTAAAAGGTGTGTGTGGTCTAGTACAAACCCGATTCAGAGATATCTCCAATGTCGTTGATGAGATCCTTGGCCAGCGCGGGTTTCCCTCGGCTGCGTTTTGGAGGTGACGCCATGCAGCTGGACACAAATGGAGACAGAAAGAACACTATAATGCCACGTTAGCGTCTGCCGCCAGAAGTTAAGTGCGAGCCACTCACTTGAGTTTTTGGTCTTCGTCGTGTTCCTCCGAGATGTGTTTTACATTTGTTAGGTCTAAATAGAAAAACAAAGACATTTGGCATTTTTAGACGCCATGCTCCAGCCACATTAGCTCTTATAGACTTCGTTATGACATACCAAGCAAAATTCAGTTTTGCTGAACTAAATAAATATAAGACCCAAAAACAAGCTCATCTCCCTCACCAGAGTGTTTGTCCGCCTCGCTGTCTGAGCTGTGGCCTTGAGATCTCAGGTGGCGTGAGTGAGGCGAGGGAGGAGTGGGTGGCAGGACAGTAATGTTGGCACGGGGTGAATGCGGACTGGCGGGGACGCCGTTGGTCGGATCCTCTGCCGCTTTGCCGTTGTGCTGCGACGGAGATTTCTTTTTACCAGCTCTCGCACCGTTTTTGGCTTTCTTAAACAAGACGGACGTGCGCCGGCCGACGCCCAGCGCGGGTGAGGCTGGCGGCGTCCCCAAGGGCGTGCCCTCATGAACGGCCTCCGGTTGGGAAAACGGCGTTTCGCCCACTTCGGCCTCGTCCTCGCCCTGGCTTTTGTTGCCGCTTCGTGATGGTCTCTGCCGCTTGTAGGAGCGTCCGGGAGAGCGTCGGCCTCCCGTTACGATGCCCAGGACGGGCGGTTCCAGTGGAGCGTCGCCAGGAAGCGGCGATGACGCCGGACATGTAAGTTCTAACACAGGAGGTGAGTCATCTGTAAGTAGAAAATAACGTTGCATAGCATGAAAAATCAAGTAGATCAGTGGTGTCTAATGGGTGACTTTGGATGTTGATCCCTGTTTTACAAAGTATATTTTTTACACAAAGATTTACTGTGGAACATTCACTCACAGCTCTTAAGCTACAGCAATGATTCAGCTATTCTGCAAAATTTCTGTGTCATACAAGCTTTTATATTTTACCTGCAGACACAATTCCATTCTCCACAATCTTCCTTTTTGACTTCTTTTCTTTTGTCTCCTCCTCCTCCTCTTCCCCCTTGGCGTTAAGAGTCTGCTGCTGGTTCAGCTTCTGCCTCAGCATGTTGATTTCTCGCCGCAGTAGTCGAATGCGCTTGGTGCGTCCGCCGCTTGTCCGCATGGACGTCACCACGTCCAGTTTGTCCAGCAAGGCCTTGAGCTGCTCATCTGTGCTCAGGTGTAGCCTGTTATCGGGGTCCAAGAGGGAGTCAACTGGTTGAGAGGGAAAATAAACGCGTAAGTGTGGATTTTGGTTATATCCGCCCAAGCAAACCTAACTAGATGGTGCCTCACCGTCATCCCAGGTACACTGTTGAAAGCCGTGCTTGTTGGGAGAATCAGGCAGGTGCATACCGGTGCTCGGGTCCAGGCCGATGCTCTGTGACTGCCTGTGGGCGTGGCGAAGGATGGCTCTGCCCACCTCGCGCAGCTGCAAGGCCGTTTTATGGAACATGGTGTCTTTGGAGTTGTACTTGAGGCAGTTGGAGATCATGAGCTCAAAGTCCTCCTCCAAGTCGGCAACAGAGCAGTAGGCATGACCCTCCAGCTTGACCCGCATGGTGGACAAGTCCATGGGCCGGGATACAAACTCCAGGTAGTCTGGGACCTCATGAATGATTCGAATGCCGTTACTACCATGACTGTGAAACATGGCTGCAGCTAATGACACTAACCTCTGCTAGATTGACAGGTTGAGAAAAGATTTTGGCAGTGTCCTTCTCTTGCAGCTGCTCCAAAGTCGTCCGCAGGAGCACCAACGCCGGTGTTAGCTTCAGCTCTGTGGCAGCCTGCTGGACTTTCATCTGAAAAGTATAGTCCATCGTTTCATGATTTGGGTTTTGGTGAGAATTGGCAAAATCATGACCCACGTGTTCCCTCTTTAGCCGCTCTCTCTTGCGAATGAGTTCCACCAGTAGTCTGGCTCTTTCCAGGTCTTGCCTCAACTTCTGCCAGTAACGCAGCTCCTCTCGGGCAGCGCACAGTTTCTCATCCGGCTCCTTCTGAACACACTCACGTTGAACACGCGTCGACCTAAATGTCAAGGTAGTGGAGGGGGGGGGGGTATTATTTCATATTTTGCCACCGTTCCTCACCTGTTCGGTAGTCCGGTGGGCCTGCATGTGGGAGTGAAGTCGTCGTATTAGAGGCATCCCATTTCGCGACTGTCGCTTCAGTAGCCAGTAACTGTGAAGCCTTTGCATGAACTGATTCTTCCGCTGGACTTCTACTCCTGTGCAGATCTTGTTCAGCCTGTAGAGGAGACAAATGAATTGCCACAAGTACTCATCACGTTAAATACCATAAGGTAAGCAGAGCTAGTTCAAATGTTCATCTAATTTGGTGGGTTGATGCATGATGATGGCCTCACCTGTGAGAGGGAATTTGAGGCACAAGCAGCACAGGCACATTGGAACGACGTGTGGGCCCTTTCGTGCTCTTCTTCTTCAGTCCCTTGGATGCCTTCTTTGCTGGTGGCATTGGGGAGCTCTGAGTGTAAGAGCGCTGCCCCCTGTTTCCCCTTCCTCCAACCAGTCTCCCTTCCACCGACTCATCTCCAGACCCGTCCCGTCGCGACCCCTCCGGGGAGTGGTGCTCGCAGTAGGCGGTCTTCTTCACCGAGAAGGTGGTCCCGTTGACGCCCGTCTCACGTACAGGGTCTATCTTCATGTAGAGTCCGGCTTTCTGGGCGCAGGTGACGTGAAAGGCGCGGTAGCAGTTGGCTTTGTGGCACTGGATGGACGCGCCGTGGCCCTTCTGCTTGCACAGGTAACAGGTGAGCTTCCAGCGGGCGGTAGGGATGTTCGCCACGCCCTCCACAGGCTCCAGGAAGACCGTGTTGGCAAAGCATACTTCCGGGATCCAGATGGCACACACCACGTGGGCCCAGCGTCCGTCGCTGGTCTGCTTGAAGGCACCTCCTTGATTGGGACACAACACGCAATCTACAGGGCGGGAAGGCGACTGCAGGCAGCAGCGGCACAGCCACTGGCCCTCGGGTACATACGGCACGCCGTAGCACTCCTGGTGCACGGCCAGGTTGCAGATGTCGCAGAAGAGGATGACGTTGCTGTTCAGGCACTCGTCGTCCAGGCACACGCAGCAGAACGCGTCCTCGTCCACGGTGCACTGCGACAGTGCCAGGCTGCGAGATTCTAAGATGGACTCTCTTTCCAGACGGTCGATCAGAAGCTCGAAAGTGTCAGCGGACACGGACGCGTGGCCGTCGCACACTCGTTTCTGATTCACCATCTCCAGCCAGGCCAGGTCTTCCTCGTCCATATCGTACTCTGCGACTCTGTCCAGCTCCTCACCGGACTTCTCAATGAAGCGGTAGTAGGCGGTGGGCAAGGGAGAGGCTTCCAGGGGGCTCACGGAGCTAAATGTACGGAAGGTGGGCTCTGGGAGCGTACTCTGCAACTGGAGGGAATTGGTGGATGCCGTTTGCTGCTGGGAGCCAAGTCGCTTGTTCTGCTGTGACACATTTTTGCAATACTTCCTTCCTTTGTTGTTGGAGGGCTTCCTCCTCTGCGTCTGCACACTGTTCTCCTTGTTGCTGTTGCACTCCACAATGTCCTGGGCCATCATCTCATCCTCCGTGATCACCGGCAGGGGATCGCTGATGTTGATGCGGTGGAGCCTGCCCTCCAGGTCCACCTCCACGATCTTCTGCGCCTGGGCGTACGTCAGCGTCTCCCTAGAAGGAGAGAGCTGCAATTTGTAGGGTGAGGGTGAGCGCAACTGGCCCGCTGAGCCTCTACCCCTGCCTCGCCCTCTGCCTCGGGCACGGCCCATGTTGAGTGCGATTACAGCTGTCTTACATTCCCACCTCCTCGCCTTCTGCATGGGAGGGGCTTACACCAGCTACCTTAAACACAAGCAAAGGAAAATTTTTTTTTTAGAGACATTAGGTTTGTTGGATTTACGAATTAGCAGCAGCTAAAAGGGCTGGCTTGTGAAAAATAGCGCATACATGATCGCTCTGTGAAGTTGTCCAGGTAGGGGCAGTTAGAGATTGCGTCTTTGTACATGCTCTCTTACTTGAGGACCTCTCAAAACAGGCTCATTTCCACAAGACATGCGGTAGGGTGTTTAAAGTGTACTGTAGTTTGTGATTGTTTTGGCAATTTGTTGAAAACATGGAAAAATGCACAATACATCTACTTTAAAAGAACAAACAAATTGTTTAATTGATGGCCAAATACAGAATATCCTCATCCAGGTGTCTACATCTGGTCAAATGTATTGCAAAGGAGTTTTTTAACGATATGTTAAAATTATTACTGTTTCTTCTAGTTTGATTCTTGTGTAGCAAAATAAGGGAATAAAACTATACTAGTCCGAAAATACTATTTTGGTGTGGTGAAAGGAGTATTAATGTTTTTTCAAAGGCTGATTTGTTGCAGTAACTTGAAGTATTTGGCGCTTGTTGGAGCTGTCCAGGGGTTCCTAATATTTTGGTCGGTATGACGTTGCTGCCTGTAAGGAGACGCCCCGTCCCTGTCCCTATTGGTCGAATCAGGAGCCAGTAAAGCTGTCCTCTTCCTTAACGTCCAATCAAATTTCCGTAAAATGTTTTTTTCCCCCACCTCCTTGCTGTGTATAGTTCGGTTGAGGAGCGCTAAATATCAACCCGAGTAGCTCGACGTTCGTCAGCCATTTTGAGCTCTGAACAGCAACAAGCGACACAGTTACATTATGGCAACAGCAGATAAAATAATAATAATAATAATTGCATACCATGCTGACACGCGGCATTAGTTTGTATGCATAAATTAGACGACATGGCATGGCTATATTCACCGTTTGGAACGTTAGTGCGTTGTGATCGTTTGCTGCAAATAAAAAAAAAAGGAAAATATGTCCACGGTAGCGTTTCTCTGTCGGGCAAAGCACCAAACACACATACACACAGACTCGTAGAACAAAATGGCAATTTTCCGAGCAAGACACCAAACATCGAATATGTCTGCCTTACTTACCGTGAAAAGTGGTTCCCAGCGGTGCGAATGTCAAACAGGAGGGAGGGTGGAGAAGGAAAAAAAAGGACCTCGCTAAATGTCAGCTCAGGCTTGAACCACCGCGGCGGACATGCTAGCTGTTACCCTAGCTAGCCGGTCATTTCGGGAGCGACGCGGCGTCATCTTCGTTTCAACCGCTCTGGTTACGATGTAGCACCCAAACCCGGACGCTCACATGGCTGTGACTTAAACCTCCCCAGCGGTGCCGGTCCACGGCCATACGGTCGCATAACCGCAAAGATATCAAATTAATGTACCTAGGATATGGCTACATTTTCGGTCAGGATGGCTCGAAAAGTACGACCCTTCAACGTAGTCAGCCAATCAGGGGCCGCCGCTTTGCTTCGCGGACAACGCGCACCAGTTTGTGATTGGTCGATTTGGCAAATCGAGTTCACCGCACTCGATCGGGCAATAAGTAACGTGAAAAAGCGATGAGAATAACAACAGCGCGTCTGTCTCGCGCCTTTTGGCGATGTCCTCAACGTTTTTACACTACATTGCAGTGAACACTATAGCCACTAATTCCAAAGTGAATATTACCATTTTGTGTCTCAAGTCTCTCTCCCCTTCCAAAACATTTAGAATTTTACACCCTAAAGGGAAATGTGCTTTCGGCAGTTTGTAAACATATTTTTAAGGTTGTGTTAAACTTATAATCATATTAATATAATATCTAGTATTGGAGTGCTCGTGTGGATTGGTGGGTGGCGAAGAATGTGCAGGCAAACTGCATGAACTTGTTTTCTTTGAAGTGTTGTGGAATAGGCCCAGACAGGGAGTACCGGACGAGAACACCTCAAGGTCGGTGAGAAACGAGAACAACAGCACGTCTATGTGGTCGGGCTTCGCGGGGAAATCCAACCACCTGACCTCAGCGATAACACCGACACGGGGAGGAGATGGCCATCGACCAATCATCTCACAATATTTTGCATTCTTTAATATTCATATTGTGTTTCTTTAAAACTGGGCAACCCGGAAGAATGTGTCGTCTTTTGGTGGTCACAAAAATGCACGAGTTTTAGTGTGAGGGACCCGGGCCTGTATTAGTGCGCTTTGTCAGGAATAAACAATTGGTAAATTTGGTCTGATTGATCTACTGGTCTTCTCTTTGACAGAACGAACTCGGAAAATTGTTAGGTGCGCCAGTGTGTGGATTAGGACATAGCAATTTATGTGTTAAGTGTTGATCGCAATTTGGAGTCAGATCAATAACTAAAATCCGTAACCTAACAACCCTGAATACTAATACTACAGCAGTGTTTCCCAACCTTTTTTCATTCACGGCACACCTTTTCATTGGAAAAAATCTCGAGGCACACCACCAACAAAAATCTGTTAAGTGTTACACCAGCTTCTATATTAAAAGAAGTGGTGTATCAGTGAGTGTTTTTTTCTTTCTTTGGCAAATCGTAAATCTACATTCTAGTTTACATAGTTCACGCCAGGAGACGCAACACGTTCAATGACTGATCCTTTGATGCACGGGAAGGCAGTTCACCCATTGACTCGTTCACGAACGGGAAAGTCAGGATTCGTTCCCTCACTGATCCGTACTCGCGATGAACTGGAAATGCAAATCACTCACTCACTGACTCGTTCACTCACAGATCCGTTCAGATGGTGAACGGGATATGCAATTCACGACTCGTTCGTGAAAAAGTTATGTTATTTTCTTCTTCGTTTAGTTTTGTGGCGAGGTGGCACCACCCTCCATGCGCGTTCGTGAACGGGAAGTTACGTCATTTTCTTCTTCGTTTTGATTTACGGCGAGGTGGCACCAGCTTCAATGCACATTACCGGCACCTACTGGTTGAAGTCATATGAATTGAAAAAAGAACGAATCACTTTAGGAAATGATTCGTTCACTCTCGTTCACTGAAAAAAAAAAAAAACCCGTTCTTTTGAACAAATCGTTCACTCACGAGCCAACACTAACAGCAACACACACATAAACTGAGTATGTGTCAATGCCACAACATGAAATCTCGAGATTCTCCGATTTGCCACGCATGCACGATTAGCAAGTGGCTGACCAGGCCTTGCACTTACTGATCAGTGGTTTGGCGATCCTGTTTACAATGCGCTCGGTATTTAATGTTGGACAATTTCCCACGGCATAGCTGAACATCCCTCACTGCACATCAGTGTGCCGCGGCACACTGGTTGGGAAACACTGTACTACAGTATATGGTCCCAAAAACATTTTGTAACAGTGGCACACGTACAATAAACAGCTGTCTTGCAGATGGTCATTTTTCACATAGTCGATCCCCATTAATATTTCTCTCACCACTGCAAATCTCTTTCACAAACTCCTCCCACCAACCAAGCGTCACTGATGATGATTACCAATTTGGCAATCCTCGCATCACTCTGTGGCTCAATTCAGTTTGTCGACGTCCCAGACCAGCGGTCAGGTGCCGTGTTAAAATTAAAAGTAGGCTATACTTTACTTATGTATTATTGAAAATTGGGTGTATGTGATGTTGACTTTACTTTTTACTAATTATAGGAATAGCAACATCAAATCTTCAGAATGCTGTTTGTTTTTTTATCATCTATTTGGTTCCTCTTCAACATTGGGACAAGCACTGCAGGTAAGGAATATGCATAGATAGCACTGCATAGCATGCATTAATTTGGCTAAGTCTGAATTTAGTTCAAAATCCCAGAAATGTTAATATTATACAATAATAAATCTATTTATCTCAGTGGACTAACTTTGAGCTTGCATGCTAGTTTTAAGACTCTGAATTGTCTATATTTGTGTGTAAATGGGAATGTTGCGTTGTGATTAGCTCGTGACTTGTGTAGCGTGTATTCCAGGCTCTAGCAAATGAAGATGGTACAGTGTAGAAAATGGGTAATTATTTTTATATTCTGTTTGAAAAAAGAAACATTATTAATAGTGCACTGTGCATAGATTTTAACCAGATGGAAAAATATCCGAAATATGTTCGGGGGGGTTTCAAGCATATGCGACACACAGCATGTGGCAACTTCCTCTGGCCCATCATCAAACTCCCCAAAGTATTGAATATTCGTCAACTCTGCATCAAACGTCCACATCCTGTTAGACTGCTGAGAAAGAAGAAAGGCTGCTGACTTTTCATGCAAAAATAGTCATAAATCATCAACTTAGAAAGAGTGAGGGTGGGTGGGGGTTAGGTGGGGGTATCCCGTAAACAAAGGGCTTGTGTGTCTCAGTGACATGGGGTTGGAAGTGCCTGTATAAGTGTCAACTTTTTGAAAAGGAGAATCCGCGAGGGCTTTGGCCCGGACTGGCGCTTTTGATACTCTTTTGACTGGCCTCTCATGTCCTTGTGCCATGACACTGACATGCTTTGAATGGACACGGCACTGAGGACTGAAAAGTGCGGCCTTATCAAGGAGCCAGATTTGTCAGATCACCATGACGCAGGAAGGAGACATTTGTGTGTTCACCTCAAATGCACAAAGGAAGCTTTGATTTTGCTACATCTATTTTCTGGAATACTTGTTTTCATTACTGTCATGGGTGATCTTAAAAAAAAAAAAAAATCCATCCATTTTGTAATTTCTATTGTCTTCCCCAGGGGAATCTGATCTGAGAATTACAACAATCCTGGTAACGCTCTTATTTCTTCCATTCATAATGATCTTTACGACTTAGGTGTTGACGTACTAACCTTTAAACAAACTTTAGCAAGAGCCTTACACAATGTCCAATGGCTCCCACCTGGAAGGCTTCTGCATGGACCTGTTGTCTGAAGTAGCTAAAAAGCTGGACTTCAGGTACAAAGTGCACCTGGTGAAGGACG
Organism: Syngnathus scovelli; assembly: GCF_024217435.2. NCBI lineage: Eukaryota > Metazoa > Chordata > Actinopteri > Syngnathiformes > Syngnathidae > Syngnathus > Syngnathus scovelli. The sequence continues at coordinate 10,873,699 of NC_090857.1, read as the reverse complement.
CCTCGTACGGCAGAGAGGATGATAACGGACAATGGAACGGGATGGTTGGCGAAGTGGTGCGAGGGGTAAGAAAATGACCTAAAGGGCGTTATCGTGTGACACGGACGAGCTTGATTGTAAGGCTATCCGCAGGAGGCCGATTTGGCAATCGCTCCACTGACCCTCACCGCGGCTCGGGAGAAGGCGGTAGAGATGACCAAACCCTTCATGCAGACAGGAATAAGCATCCTGCTGAGGAAAGACATCTCTGAGGGGACAGGCTTCTTTGATTTCCTCACTCCCTTTTCAGCCGAGACTTGGGCTGGTATTATCATCGCCTACCTGGGAACTGCTGCCTGCATCTCTATTGTGACTAGGTTGGTAGTACAAGCATAATTTGCATAATATCACAATGTCCATGACCTGTCAGCTAGACTGGGCAAAACACTCGCTCACACAGGCAGACTGTTATCTGTTTTTTTTTCTTCCCTGCAGGGTCAGCCCGAGTGAGTGGAGTCAACCTGAGAGCGAGCGAAGTACGTTCAACCTTGCACACAGTCTGTGGTACGCCGCTGGGGCGCTAACGCTACAAGGTAACAAGCACAGGATGACATCATGCGAGCCACTACATTGCTTTCTTATGAGCCAATAACCTTAATGTGGTAGCCTTCAAAGACTGCCTATCCTTCCGTCGATTTATTCTTATTTTTAAATGATGTTGTGGTGTGTTGCCAGGTGCTGGCCCGCATCCCAACGCGCTGTCAGGACGTGTGGTCTGCTGCAGCTGGTGGTTCTTTGCTGTGGTCATTCTGGCTTGTTATTTCTCCAACCTCAGCTCATCCAAAAGCTCCGAGTCCACTCAGCTGAGCGTGAAAGGCTTCGAGGACTTGGCTAATCAAGATGTGATTGAATACGGATGTCTGAGCGCCTCGTCCACGCTGGCCTTCTTCAAGGTGCGCTTGATGGACTGTTTGTTTCTCTTCCGGTTTCTCACTTAATAGTGGCCTTCATTTCATCTCTGTCTGGACTTTTCATTTGTCGGCCAGAATTCCGTCAACCCGGTGTATCGCAGGATTTATGAGCACATGGAGAGAAGTCAAAGTCTTGTATCATCCATGGATGAAGGCATCCGGCGTGCAAAGGAAGGCAACTTTGCCTTCATCGGGGAGTCGGTGTCTCTGGACTTGGCGGTGGCACGCCACTGCAATCTGGTCAGAGCTCACGAGGTGGTCGGCATGAGAGGATACAGCATCGCCGTCGGGATGGGTTAGCCCTCGTATTCAACGTGCTACATTTATTTGGACTTAAAAACACGTTTCTGAATTTACATGACAGGATCATTTTTGTCATCTGACTAACTTTTTCTTCTCCAAGGCTCTCCGATCATAAAGAATCTGAATTTGGCCATCCTGCAGCTGAGCGAGGCGGGCGAGCTGGCTTATCTGCAGAGCAAATGGTGGGCCAACAGCTGCATGGTGGACAAGGCTAAGGCGGCAGCTGTGCAACCGCATAGTCTCAAGGGAATGTTTGTGGTCCTTGCGTTGGGCCTCACGCTTGGAATGCTGCTGGCCATCCTGGAGCTCGCCTCCAGGAGTCGCAGCAGTGCAGTGGAGCAGAAGGTACCGTCACGTCTCGGAAAAATGGAACGATGCAAGGGTAGTCATAGATACAAAAAAAAAAAAAAATTCATTACGTTTTCATTGTGTCCACAGAAATCCTTCTGCCAGGTGCTGACTGAAGAGCTCGGCTTGCGTTTCAGGAACAAAAGCAACAGTGCAACAAAGCAAGCTGAAGAGCTCGCTGATAAAGAAACAGAAAAAGCATAGAATAATTCGTCACCTAGTGACAAATGGTCTATAACTTATAAAAACCTCTAACAATAATAGCTCAGTAATAATTCATTCAAATACACAAATAATCAACAACTAATTGTGAGTTGAAATAACACCCCGCATAAAACTAAAAACTAAATAAAATGAATTTGAAGGTAAAGTAAAATAAATTGTCTGTCTCATATTTTTGTTGGTGTTTTTTCTTTCTTACACACTTAGAAAAAGGATGTTATTGGTACAAAAATGAAAATGTGTCGTGAGCATTTGATGACATCACTCACTAGGCCACACCCCCTTCAAGGCACACATCAACACGTGTCTACTACCTGTTGTGACAAAGCCCTTCTAGTCCTAACTGTTTTCACAAATCCTGACTATCAAACATAAACGGTGATTTACATCGGATCGCTCTCATCTTTTCGTCAAAAAGCGCCTTCATCTCTCTCTGCAGGGTGCCGACGCACTCCTCCGAACCCACCGCAACGGGGGCATCAGTGAAGTCCAGGCTGTCCGAGCTGCCCCCGCTGCTGGATGAGCTGTCAGACAAGCACAGACCGTTTGGTACGGTCCTCACCTGTCGGCCCATGTCCTTGCAGGTGCTCTGGACTCGCCAAGTCTGCCATTGGGAAGCAGGTTTGCGGTTCACCATGGGTGTGACGGGGGAGGTGTTGGGTTTTCGGGGGCAGCTGCATGAACGGACTTTTGTTCGTATTGGGATGGAGGGTCTGGGGGTGGCCGGGGCCTCCAAAGTCCTTCTGACTCGAGCTGGGGATGGCGGGGGGATTAGAGTTACAAGTTTGGCTTCAGAATTCAACGGATCTTGCGTTATTAATGGCAATTCCTCCGATGGTTTCGGGTTAGTCTGTGCTTCTGCTTGGACCACCACAGGAAGCTCAGGCTCCTCTGGTCCAATTATGGGAAGTGTCTGTAGCTCAGCAACTTCAGACAAAGACTGATGCTCACTGTTATCTGGGCTGTCCAGGTCAAAGCTGTATTGAGGCATCAACGTGGGCACCGGGTTTGACTCCGTGGAGGACATCTTGCTGAAGATCCCTCTTCTTGGATCATGAATTTTGACACGGTGGGCACGTCTGACTGGTTCACTCATGATCCCTTTGTGCATGGCGGCCCTGGTAGCGGGCCCTTCCACCAGCGAGGACATTTCTCCATTCCTGCTGTCTTGGGAGAAGGAGTCGACATCCTTACGGAGGTACGGAGGGGGCCAGTCTTCCGAGGACTGCACGGATGAGTCGACGGATGCCTGCTTATTGGGTCCCTTCATGTGCTTCTGGGCGGCTTTTTGGATTTGCTTTCTGGCTACTTGCACAGCATTTGCTGGCCTTACCTATGACACAAAATATTGCATCACTTTAAAGTTAAATACGCGTTAAATATTCCCAAAGAACCTACCTTGCCATCAATGATAGCAACGTGAACAAAGATGGAAGACTCCGCCATCCCTTCCAAGTACACATGTCGATACCCTACAAGTTGAGAAATGGTTGTTTACTATTCACTGCGAGTCAGCATTTACAGCCAGTCTTACCTGGCATTATGCTGGTGAAGGCTATTGTCCTCTGGCCAATGAAATCTCTTCCAATTGGATCATGATCCCAGACTTGGAAGCGCACCAAAGCAATCTGTGGCATTAGAACGTGGAAGACAAGAGTCTCCTCCCACATCGGGTTGAAACCTGACGGACAATCCATCATTCATACTTTTGAAACTTGGCAATAGTACATGAATACCAATTGTCATCAGGTCAAAGATCGGGTCTGAGTATACCGTTATCATTCACGACCCTGGTCTGCTGCTTTGAACAGTCAACGGGTAGGCCGATGATCTCAACCTCCACGAAAGGATCAATGATCTGGAAGTGGCATAGACAAATCAAGGCTGAAAAGAAGTATGCTATGGACTATTTGATACTGACCTCTCCTCTGTCCCCAAACATGGAGTCTTTGGGTTTGGGAAGCTGCTGTCCGCTGATAATCTTCAGTATTAACTGAATCTTCTTCTGTCCAGGAAGTGGATCCTCCACATTGGGATTAAAGGCACCTGAGGGGGGAAAAAACAGTCTTATCGAAAAGAAAAGCTCATCAACTTGTTCCGAATGTTTACATACCTTTCCGCATGATTTTCGGCTTCAGAATGTATCCGCAGTTTGCGTTGCTGGAGAACTTGGCTTGGTTCAGTTCAAGCATGCGACCCTCTGTTTGATAGTTCATAGCAACTGGAAAACAACGTATCCAATAAGAAACCATCTATGTATCATCACATTTATTTATGATCTAATTTTACCCATGTGACATCCTGCGTTCCAGTAGGGTTGCGGGTTGAAGTTACTAGAATCCACCCGATAGTTGGAAGGGTAGACCCTCAGTAGTTGACGCTGGTTGAAGCGCACCAGATGACCTGGTTTCAGGAGCACGATCTGGTTCATGACCGTTTCGTTGAGCGAGGACACTTGCCAACTGTTTGTAAAGGCTGCCAGACAAACAAAACAAAAACATTACAAATATCCTTTCCTATTCCCAGATCGTCAAGTCAAACAAACGTTACCTTGCGTTTCTATGTCGTGCACTCGGACTGATTTCGTGTACTTGACAAGGTCGGATAGAGCACGGGACAGCCTCATTGTCTTCCTCTTCCTGAAGACAATGATACAAAAATAAACCAGTGATGCTTACATATTACGGATAATTAACTTTAAGTACTTGTATATGAATAATTTGAACTCTGAATTGTAAAATCCTTACTTAGGGTGATAAACAATTTGTGTCCTGTCCCTGCTGGTGCTGCTGTAGTCTGACTCTCCATCAGATCTGACCTTACTCCTCATTCGCATTCTCTTTTTCCTCTGTAACAATATTAATTATTACACTCAATTATATTTTCCAAGCACGGCCAAGCCCTTAGAGCCAAGAAGAAGACCTTGCGTTTAAAGCTCCTCATGATGGATCTGCCGAAGCGCTTCTTCTTCTTGGGCTGTTGATCTGCTAGGCCGCTGTTTTCCTCCTAAAAGAGTTGGATGATGAAAACCGGACGCATCTAATCAAAATGTCACAGATGAATTTACCTGGGAATCTTCCTCCACATCGTCCTCCTCTTCTTCTTCATCTCCGGTGTCTTCATCCGACACATCTCCTTCTTCTGAATTTGGGTCCAGGTTTGCTGGCAGCTTCTTTCCCTGAAACACCACAAAGCTAAGTAGCTAAGTAAATAGATTGTTGTGAATTAGTTAGTCTCACCTTGACTAATATTTTTCCCTTGAGGATTTCAGGAGAGGGCAACTTTTTGCATTCATACGTGTTGACGTTGGACAGGTCCAGCTTCTCCTGAAGCACCTCTTTCAGATATTCTGCCATTTTTTTCTGCTGAGGCACAGTGCAGTGGTTCTCGATGGATAAAATCACCGGGTACCTGCCATCAGGGAGGAAGAGAAATATTTGTGACCTGGACTGGCTAATTTAAACGAATGAGCACATACTGTGATTTGGTGAAGGCGTATTTGTTGATGGTTTCAATGACGTCTTTGAAAAGGATTTTGGATGTCAAAGTGTAGCCGTGGTGAATAATGGGCTCGCCATCAGGTCCGTCCCAGCAGTCCACTGAAGAAGAACAGCAAAAGGACTCACACCCTGTTTGTACTTTAATAAGTAAAGATTCAAGTCTCGTAAATAAGCACACCTTCCACGCAACGACAGCCGGCCTGAAGAACATAAGCGTACATCTCCACGCTGGATTGAGAGAGCAGCTGGTCTCCAGTTAGGTAGGTGTTGTGCGACGTGGCGATGAAGTAGTTGCACAACGGCTGCGTCATGTCCTGATTCACTTGGTTGTGCTCCGGATTGAAGATGTCGCCTCCGGGACTTCGCATGTAGTTGGTGAAACCTGGACGGGGGAGAAGAATTCATCGGATGCTTTTCTCCAATGGTTGTCATGCTCATACCGTCAATTCCAAGAACCAGGCGTTGGAGGTTGTTAGGGCATGGCTCAAACTTGGTCACAATTTCCGTCAGGTGCTCCCTGGCAAAACCTCGCATCTGCCGACCAAACATCGGTTTGATGATGCGTGCAAACTTTTCCAAACATCATCGTACCTTCTGCTCGTTCTCCAGGAAGCGGGCGAGGTCGTGCAAGTCCATGACTTCTTTTTGGTTGCTGTAAGAAATCATAATGAGGTAGAGATCTCGCCGTGTGGAGATCATCTTGTAGAAGGAGCAGAACTCCTCGAATCCCAAAGAGCCTTGGTTCTCGTCTGTGTCCGCCTCCTGCAAAATGAGATGGAGCTCTAAGTTGTAACTATGTCATCATAAGATATGATGGTTCCCATTACCTGGAACATCTCACGGACTTTCTGCTTGGGTAGATTCACGTTGAGCCTGTGAAGCAGCTGGTGGACTTCTCCGATGCTCAGAGTGCCGTCTCCGTTTTTGTCCGCTTCCGAGAAAGTCTGCTGAAGCCACGTGAGAGCTGAAGTTAAGGAAGCTGACTAGCAAGAAGTTATTGAGTAGAGGGAAGTGACAAAATACTTTGAGATTGTAATTTTTAAAAAAATGTTTACTTGAATTGTGTCTTCTATTTTTAATTTTTGCCTACTCAAAGGATATTGATCACGGGTGCGCTGCCTCCGCGCAAAGCTGTCTTCGTCTCTGATGCCGGCCATGAGGTATTTGAGTCCGGTAATCCAGGTACGGGCTTCCTCGCCATTGGAGCTAACCAAGTCCAGGGACTTGACGCGCTCGCCATAGTAAATACTGAAGCAGCAATTTGGGTCAAAGCGGTTGTCGGCGTACCTGCGGAAAACCTCTGACTTTTTCCCCTCGCGGACTTCGTGGATGGAGTCGATTGTAACTGAAACAAGATGAGAAATATTTCTAATTGCTAATCAGATGAAAAATCATGAAATCTTACTTTTGGCTTTATTTTGTTTCCTGGAGGGACGCCAGCGGATGCATGAGCGGTGCTCATCCAAGTAGTAGAAGCGCACATGACCTTTCTTCTTTCCTTTCATTTTGGTCATCTGTGTCCCGGTTTGCATTGTGCACATGCACCTCTCCACTATAGAGGAGCCCCCGCACAAAAAAAAAAAAAAAAAATCATTACATACATTAAAATAACAATGCATCAACATGTGCACAAATAAATCTTTCCTGGATTCCGATTTTAAAAACTAGTTATCTGATCTTCAGTAAATTATTGGTCTCTCTTTGGACAGGGGTGTTTAAACTTTTGGCCATATTTGCACCTGCCTCCATAATTGTCTGCACACAATTGCCGTGTCAACAGTGTGTGTGCGCACGCCAAGATCAGGTGACCCTACTTGTTTGTAATCTGAAAACTACATGTGACGCATCCTGCAGCTAATCCCAAAGGATTGTCTCCAGTCCATATGCCCATTATTGACTCAAAGGCCTCGTCTATTCTAATGCAAATGTCCGATCCGTGCTAAAATCACAAATGCTTCTTTTCTATAGCAAGTCATTCTAATTATTTCAATCAAATCTGCACAAAAGTTTTTAAAAAAGTGAGTCTTACCAAATTGTCCCAGTCTCCATTTGGGTTGAGCAACCACACTCCCACCAATCCAGAAAAACTCCTCAGCCAGTCTGGAGATCGAGGTTTTCTGCCACAGTCTGGGGGAGCTCATGATGGACATGACTGGTGAATTTGGAGGGTTGGGGGGTAGCTTGGGAGAACCCCCAGACTGGAAGGTGCTCATTCTTGGTGACGGGCTGCTACTCATCCCAGGTGACGGAGGTGCCATCCCTGGAGAGGTGTTCATCCCTGAAGTGGATATTTGTGTCCAACTTTTCTGTCCCATGAGATCCGCCGCCACTCTTCTCTGCAAAGTTGACGTCCTATATGCATGTCCTCATCACATGGGTTCTTTGTCATCCTCCGAGGTAAAAGGCAACCTCAGGCGGCCCGTGCATTGCTGCTCGTAGGGACGAGGAGTGCTGCATGTGACCGACCCGCCGCCTGTAAATCTCTCTCAAGCGCTAATCCCGAAGTGAGGCTCCGGTCTTGCTTTCATGGAGGGATTTTCACACGACCATTAGAAAGGAGGAGCAAATAAATAATCACTCCATTGTGTCCTGTCAATTATGAAGACATGGTTGAACTTGTACATAATGTTAAAATTGCATACAGGAATTGAGTGCAACTTTTTCTGTCTGAGTTTGGCTAATCTTTAATACTACTCTTTATAAAAAGTGTAAAAAAAAATACGTATTTTAATGATGCAATTAAAAAAATGTAAAGAATGAAACAGCTTTTGACACATTTCTATGCTGCTCCTTCTAATGTATGTAAACTTCTTGGCCACCTGGGGGCAGTGTAAAACAGGCAGACAAATATTTATAGCGACATCGCATCTTTTCTTTAAACTGCATCAAGTTCAGTTTTTTTCTTAGTGGATATAGAATATGTGCCTGTGAGTGTTTAAAACAATTAGAACGTATTCTATTCTATTCTCGTTCTATATACTATATATATTTTTTAGAATTCAAACACATATAAAACAAAACCCTTTTTCGAGCACTTTGACTTAGATTTTTAATTGGTATTATACATATTTTCCAAAACGGAAAAAAAGAAGAAAACAAGTGAAAGCCTACATCCAAACCAAAACTACAAGAGCATGAGCTAGAATAAGAAAACTGCAAGAGTCAGAAAACTGCGAGTGCTATATGACACTGTAGCCAACAAATACTGAGCCAGGGTAACATGATGATGCTGAAGTTGGTAAGACTTACACGTTTTTTGTCTAAACTAGGCGAGAACACCAAAAGAAGGCCTGCTTTCCACTCTAAAACTGAGCGGTAGGTATACAGACATTTCAATTGTGTTTTCAGTTTTTTTGGTCAGTGGCATCAATATATATCTTTTATATACTCTATTTGTCTCAAATAAACAATCAAAGGGAAATTATTGTCATGGGTTTCCATCCAAAAGTCTGTTAAATGCCCTGTTTGTGTCATACTAGGCTGCTTTTAAAATCCAAATATAGTCTCTTTTTTGGTTTCAAGTAAGAGCAAAACATAAGAAAATTCAGGAGCAGGCAACAAAATCTTATTTACAATATTGTTGTATTTACATCAGAGCGTACTGAGGGAATGAGTGTTGTAGTTGAACTTGTTTGGATCATTTCATAACATGCAAAGTTGTCTAAAAAGTGCAATTCCTTTTTTCCCCCTAAAGTAAAAAAATATATATGCTCCTTTTGCATTTTATATATGTAGAAATGCTGTCCATATAAACGCCATTTGTTATTTTAAGAGCCCTAAAAACAAATGCTTTCAAATGAGCCATATAAAGGTCATTTCAGTACTACATACAAAAAAAAAAAAAAAAACCCAGAGGTACCGCATTCCAACAAAAGCAACAAAAATAATGATATTTCTCAGTTTTTGCGTGCCTTTTAGGAGAACGTTAATTGCTGAAGGGTGAGCATATTTTTAAAAATAAAAATGTACATGAAGATATTAAAGCGTCCAATACTTCAGTTTTAAATGGTATGTGGTATGCTTTTCTCGACTATGGAATAAACAAGCAATATATTTTTAACAGTAAATCCTTTACACAATTAAGTGTGCGCATATGTATGTATATATATATATATATATATATATATATATATATATATATATATATATATATATTAAAAAAAAGCTAGCAAGGTCATAAAAGTGAATAGTGGTAAACAGGTGTATCTTGGGTCCAGTGGTCTGCACCTTGGAGTGTACCAATACTTTTGTGGCACCATTGCTGATGGTGTGACCATTCCCTTCATATTCAAGTAAGTGAGATGTGGCCTCTCTCCAATTAGCTTATAGCAAAAATAGTCACCGATGAGTCGTGAACATCATGCTTCCTCATCCAGTTTTCATTTACTAAAAACCTCACCATCCTATGATTCGACATATACCGTAAAAGTATTCTCTCTCATTTTTTTCTGAATGTCTTTTTTTTTTTTTGGCTCCACTTTAGGACGGAGTGCCGTGTGGCGTTGTTTCCTGCGCTGCCAACTGGGACTGCAGGTCTCGGACGGCGTTCTCCAGGCTCTGCCGCGCCTCCCGTTCCTGCTGCAGCTCCTGTCGCAGCTGCTCGCGGTCCGCCTCGGCTTGCTGGAGCTGAGAGTGCAGCGTGTCGATCTGGCGACAAGGGCAAATAGAGCGGAGAAAAAAACAACAACTTATCACCTGCTTTACGATACATTGTGTTGAGCTGCCTTGGCGGACGTCTACGCTTTGATTGGGCGCTTTTGCCGTCCTTGAGCATGTCACCTGTGCGGAGTACTTGACACGGAGTCGCTCTGCCTCGCATCCTTTGCCGCAGCCTCGTTGCTGCCGCTCGTGTTCAAGTTCCCTCTTGAGCCGGCCGCACGCCTCCTCCGCCTCCCTGGTCTTCCTCTCCCAGTCCACACGGAGGCGCTCAATCTCCTTCCGCAGGTTCCTCTTGGCTTCCACGGCCTCGCGGAGGCGGCCTTTCTTGGCCACCTTCACAAACTCCAACTCCTGTGACAACGTTTGCCATTTTGGTATCATAATTTCCACTGCAGCCATTGTCATCATTTGAAATACCTGCTGAAGGTTGCGTTTAGCCTGTACGGCGGCCGCCAGCTTTTCTTCTTGCTTTAGCCTCATCTTGACCACCTCCTGCAGGAATTTCTCTCGAGCCTCTTTTGTGTCCACGCCAGCATAAAGCGTCTGTCTCAGAGCGTCCATCTCGGGGGAGACGGGCCCACACAGCCAGGTTGGCGCTTCATGAGGCGGAGTGGTCCCTCGAGTCTGGGGGGTCTGACTTTGAGGGGTGTTGCTGCAGGCTGAGGGGGGTGAAGCTAGGGAGGATGCCGGCAATGGACCTGCACAGAAAAAAAATTACACTTAAGCTACTTGGAAGTTAAATTCTACTGTTAATCACTAGATGGCGCCATTGCACAGTGATCATATCAACTATTTCCTGTGTGGCTCCTTTTCAGTCTTCCAATAATTTTACCAGACTGACTTTGGTCTGTCTTTTGTTATATTTCAGACGATAGAAAGTACTCACGATCGTCACAGTCATCCACATCAATCTCTCCGTCCGTGTCCATGTCGTTGGGTTGTGGCGCTGCTTGGCCATTCTGCACTTCTTGGATGTTTGGGCTCGCTCTTCCAGGACCACGGCAGTCCCCGGGATGCACGAGAGGGTTTGAAGGAGTTTGTGCCAAAGGCTCCTGATTCTTTAAAGTGGACCTGCAAGGGCAAGTAAAGAGCTGTATGAGCCGCCGCGGTCTTTAATGCGACCCACCAAGGAGCCTTCAGATTCTGAACAGTGTTGTAATATTTATTGGGGATAGAAAATGTACACCCCTGATTTAAATAAGAAAATCCCACCGACTCACCTCTGAGCTCCTGGTTTCTCCCGATCCGACCCTTTTGGAGACCAAGGCCGAAACGCCGAAGGTCTCTGCTTGAGCTGGACTTGTTTGTGGTCCTGGAACCCAAAACGGCAAGCATGAGTCACAATGAAGAATCACCATCCAAGCATTCAAATAGCCGTGACTGACACGCTTAATTGAACAGTCCTTTATAATGACCATGAACTGACCACTGACAATCATGTCAAGACTTCAAAAGGAGCTTGTGCGTCATCAGTTTACATTCTAATGCTGAATGCACGTTTCACAGCATGCTTACCAACCTTGTGTCTGGACTTGGACAATGACTGCAGCCACTCGGCTTTACGTTCACTGTCAGCTGATGGCAATTTTTCCAGTTTGGGCCGCTTGGATGTGACGGGACTCGGCGACTGCGGGGCGAGAGAAGAAATACTTTTAAATGCCATTTCAAGAACATCCAATCTGGACCGGTCACCAGTCAACCTTTTTAAGGGAAACTTTTGTACATGCAGAAAGGCCGGAGGCAAGTTTCCAAGCCCAAACCTCAGAAGTGCGAGACAGGTGTGCTTAACACTCAACCTCAAATGACTCGTAAATGAAAAGCATGAGGCCACGTGTATCATCGCGAGTTCAGGTATGCAGTGCCAGACCTGACTTAACACCTCCCACTCTTAAGCGCACGGTACCAGACACACACAGGCATACGCACGCACACACACTCCTACACACACTCCCACGCGCACATATGCATGTCGACACTCACGCCGACCAAGCGAATCTCACCAAGCTTGGTGTGTAAAAGCTGTGAGACTCTATTCATGGCAAGCTGAGCGTCTATCTTATTGCTAAATGAGGTTTGTAGCTCATTTGCATTGGCACACAGTAACAAGAAAACGAGCAGGAGCAGAAATGCTCCCCGTTGAGGATTTCCGAACCACCGCTTTGCAGACTGGCGCAGGTCTGAGAATCATTTAGGCCACACACAGAGAATGAGATCCTCCTTAATTTTTCCTCCTGTTTATATTTTAGTGATATGTAAGAGAAGTTTGCGTTCGTAGAGGAAGACATTTTGAAATAATTTAATTAATCATTTAATAATGGATATATTTATAATTAAATTTTATCATATAATTTCATTTCAAGTGATATATTTCTAATGTAATAATATAATTTATATATTTCTAATTTAATAATATAATTTTAGAATAATAATTAATAAATTAATTTAATTATTGCATGGCTTCAAACTGGTCCAAAACTGGCGCAAAAATAAAAAAAGAAACAAAAATGGGGTTGCTGGTTGAGGCGATGGGAGTGCTTGACGCGAGCTGGAGGCGGAATGTCATGGGAGTGAGTAAGCCAGCAGCAGGCCTGTGCGGGCCTCCACACCCCGCCTAGGTAAACACATCCTCTCGTGTGACAAGTACAGACCTGCGGGTCGAGGAAGTTCTCCGTATCTCAACATGTGCCGTTGCACATGTCATTCCCGCCGTCCAACATCTCATTCGGCAGCCGCACCATAACGCTGCGTTTGTTTTATGGGCCGCGTTGCGCAAGCGTTTAAAGGCAATTAGTTTAATTGGCTCGCGACTCCACGTTTAAGAATTTGGTGGTTTGCCGCCTCAACTGGGAGTGGTGAAAGTCACGCTGGCTGCTGTCCAAACCTAACACGCACATCTTCCACTCTTTTCAAAGTATATTACCTTGACTGACCTTCATTTCCTGAAGGCATCTTGTACCTCCAAAGCACTACTTTAACACTAACCTTGCCTTAGCCTTCAAAAGAGTCCACACCTTCAGATGCTATTCGTCACAAGGATTTGCCATAAGGCAGGCAAGTCCCAACAGTCAGTGTGCCAGATCATGTTTTAGTAATTGTACCCCAAACCTGGACGGTACCATGGATTCACTTGTACTTGTTTGTATGGAGAAGACAGTTTTATTTCCATCAGTTCCACTTTTGTGTGTTTGGATGGGAAAGTTCAAGTGATCTCGACATCTTTTTCCAGCTCCAAGAGGTCGACTAAAATCCAACCATGCATCCGATGACTGGTCGACAACCAGTTTCGATGTGAGATTCAAACCAGTAACCTCAAAACTGTGAATCAAAACCAGCCTACATTTTTAACACACTTTGCATTGTTAGTCTGCCTATTCATGCTCCACTTGAATTGTTGCACAAGAAATGTTTGTCTGGACACTCCCCTTCTGTCTGCCTGACTCATACGCACGTCTCAGCTACCTGTCTAACCAGTCACCACTTTGCACATACAGGATACACGCACACACACACACACACACGCACACGCACACGCACACGCACACACACACACACACACACGCACACACACACAGTTTGGCTTCTCTTTTGCGAGGTCATTCATTGAACCTAGACTGCACGTCCTCAGCAATGGTTCTCTCACCTGCAGGGAAAAAAATATTATAAGTGTAACGGGTTATTTCTACTCAGATTTTTTATTTTTTTTTACATCTGCAGGAAGGTTCGCTAGACATAATAGTGTCTGAAAGCAGACACTCCCCAGACACCACAGGAGACCCGCATGGCTAAATGCGATGCTGACTTCACAGGCTTCATAGACATAGCACGGCCTGGGAGAGTCATAACATGTCTTGCACTTTATGTGTCAGTGGTCAAAAACTGACCCCCACACCCCCCCATCTGAGAAACAGGAAGTAGCATGCAAACAAACAAACAAAAAGATGGCTATCAATGTCACAGTAAAAGCCTAGAATGAAAAATGGTACATTCCTGTCATGAACTAGAAAGAAGCACGTTGACCTCAAATAAATACATAAAAATAACAATGGCGCCCTCAGCAAATGCTAGACTCCTTTCATTTTTCATTACCCTCATGAGCCAGAATGTAGCATACAAACATTTCACACCGCTGCTCTTTCCTCGGACTTCCTGTGGCCGAGCGAGTCCCCTGTGGGAATCGGGAGTGGGAGGGAGGTGGGCCAAGGGAGCGGGAACACAGAGGAAACAGTGAGCTGCAGGAATGTTTACTTGAAGGCCAAGTACATCCCCCCCACCCCTTCACTTCTTTAAGACTCCATTCAAGCATTGGCCTTTTCAACCAGCCATTGTATGATATGGCTTTGAGGTGCTGTAATGAAGCTGCCTTTCAAAGCAAATCCGCAGGCTAAACAGGCTCTAATAGCCGCCCGGGCGAGAGCAGACATGCTTTATTTTTTAATTAGAGGCGCTCTGCAATTTCAGGGTTAGGCTTCTTCGCATTGCAAACGTGTTGCTTCACCGCCATCGTTGAGGAGTAATGTTGCTTGTTGATATTGTGACGATTGCCGCACGGAGAGACAACACACAGCAAATTGTGGAAATCAATACGAAGGTCATCTCAGCGCCCCTTATTGACCCCAAAAACTGGATTATGTTTGACCAAGTATAAACAATCGCAATTCTCAAACTGAAAGCAAACGAGAAAACCTCTCAAAATGTATCCTTTCGAGGAAATGCCTTTGACCTTCCGACTTTGGCGTATAGACACCAACGAGGGGAGGCTTGAATGGAAACATCCAGCATCTGTTGCGGCGCTTACAAAAAAAAAAAAAACGAAGCTATTCGAGGAGACCAACATCTCATCTGGCGAAATGGAAATAGTCTCCCGCAGCTGAACTTCCTGGGGCGACTCTGTACCGACCGTGTCGTTTGCTTCTGCTTTAACAACGGACAAGACACAACAGTTTCGGATGACGGCTTCCTTCCCCCCTGGTGTAATCCCCAGCTCCACGCGTGCTTAGTGGGGCGCTGTCTCCCTCAAGGGCACACCAACTGGCAGCGCTCACTCAGGAAACGTCTGGCTGTCGTCATCGGATCCCCCCTGCGGTTTGCCGGATGTGTGCTCTCTATCAATTGCTTTATATAAAGCCCTCTGTGGTCACCTTGCAACAGCTGGTCTGGGGTGTCCAACCACCATAACTATGAAACTCCATCCCAACTCCGACCCTAACGTCATGCTCCAATTTCTCCTCTCTTAAGCTTATTCACCAGCCAGCGCTTCTACTTTTAGGGCCGTGGTGTTTATGTAGCTGCACCCAGCCGTGACAGATCTGCCTCGGGGACTTGACATGAGGTCGGCATTACAGCCACGCTTATTGGATTGTCCTAATTGTCTTTGGGCTTGAGACTAGATGAGATGCTGTGCTGGGCCAGGAAGCAACGTTCCCACATGCGAGCAGTCCTCTTGTCTGTATGTGGACGCAAGACTTGGTAGCGATATAAAAAATCATGAAATATTTCACTGTGTGTATCGTCCATTCAAATATACCAATCTGATTGCTAACAAAAAAGAAAAAATGTCATTTTTGGACTTGGACCACGACTGCACTCAGGTTTTTGTGACAGCCATTGGACATCAGCTCTACTAGTTAAAATGACTCTTCTGGGAAAGACAAATTGGTTTAGTCCACTCTGCTTCTTAGAACAACTTTAGTAAACTTTACATGCATAGGTGGCGTCCATCCCAGATTAATTTGGACGAGAGAAGCGTCTTAATCCTGCAATGTCTTACATTTTTTATTTTAAATTTACATGCAGAAATAAACAGAGAAAAACACATCTTTCACATGAATAATGTTTACTGACAATTTGAACAGAAGTGGGCGGCCATGATAAAATATTGATATATTTGACACACATTTGGATTCAGACCCCCAGTGGCCTAAACATTTGGTAACAGCCCATGACAAGCCGTTACCTCTTTGACAAGAGTCAAAAAATGTGAGCATAAAGGGTTCTTGTAGTGACTCTCATCAGTACTCAATGAAGCGCTCTGTATTTATTTTTATATTATCGTAATGAAATCAATAATTCTCTTATTTGTAGTAATGCTCGGTGCCCCATTTGGCTGGGAAAACGAAAATCAAAAGTGACAAATTGTAATTCAGGTGCAAACACGGCAACCATAACAACAGGACGTGCCCACCTGTCTGTGGACAAGGGTGTCGTGTGTCACTCACAAGCGTGACCCCCACAATAAGTCGTTTCAATCGAGGCGGCAGAGCCTCAACAAAGACGTCCGGTATAACATTATTAGCGCCGGCATCTTAGCCAAAGTTATTTTTGGAGGAGAGAACGTGCGACGAGTATTTAGGGAGTGGCTAATTTGGCAAAGAGCGAAGCACTACTTAAAGAGGACACTACATTAGGCACGCCAGGACAGTCAAATGCAAGGGATTTCCAACCACTGTGCCCTTTAAAATGATGCAAATTCACCAAAGGGGTTTGAAAATGATTGTTCCAGGATCGTATTGCACTCGAATTGTCGTTTGAGATGCACACCTGGTGGAAATCAGTTTGATGTTGCTGATGAATTCTTATTTCTTTGAATGAAATAATCTTATTTTAATTAGCTCAGCAAGTTCTGATTTTTCCAAGGTAATACCTGTACATCTTGTTTTTGATGAATACTGTCAGATTTATTTGAATGTTTTAATGAGGCTTCCGTGTCAGCAGCTTGACTTCTTTAGAGCTTCCTGTGACTATGTTGACAGTATCCATATTATGCTAATGAATATGCTCGTGGCACTTATCCAGATTGACAGTAAACCCCAGCAGAGACCTGCCAATCCCATCAAATCGCCTAAAAGGGACTTTATTGTAGAAGTCAAATTGATTTGAATGCAATGTTAGTACATTTATTTTTAAAGTTGATTTTAAAATTTTAGAAAACATTTCCAATTACCTGTCAATCACAAAGCTTGCATCATCTGATCTAAACAAAATGGTACTGCATAGTGAAATTCATTCAATTGAATATTAATGTCATTGAAATTCCTTTATTTTTTCTGGATATAACTAATTTAATTCCTATTTTCATTTTTTTCCTATTATTTTCATGATTATTTGAAGCACATAGTCTTTGAGGTGAACCCATACTGTGATTCGATTGAATTATGAGGGGTGATAACTAAGAGATTTATTTATGAGCCTTTACTAAAACACCCCCATTGTGCACACATACACACACGCTCACACACTTGCTTTTCTGCTTCTTTTCACATTTAGCACACTTGCAATGCAGGAGCAGCTGCCATGTTAAGGAAGAGGCCGCAGGGGCTGAAGGTTAGTGAGAAAGAGTTGACCTACACTTACATCACGACTTTATTGCATTATACTTATTCTGCATTCGGCGTATCTTATTGATAATTTTTTGAAGACACGTAGATTCAGTCAAGTAGATGCTACGTTCCCCGTCATTATTTCATTTGCAAACTTGACATTCGACACAGGCGCATGCAGACTGTGATGCATTCATGTACGCGTATGCATGTGCGTGCCTCCACAGAACTTGATCTCGGCGGCGCACCGGTGCCAACGCCATCTTGGCTATGCGAGTTTAATCCCTTGGCATTACGCTGACCCTCATCTGGTGCTGGGGATGGCGGTGCACGGCTCGCGTTCGCTGCAGTCCAGCCATAACTGATCATTTATGCAGTTTAAACAGCTCTGCGGCTCGTTATTATAATTTGGACGCTGTGCCGGCTTCATATTTTGCCTGCGATCATAATATAGAAATAACAGCTCAATAATTCTTGATATAGAGGACCCTATGTTAATTGCGCCTTTAGATATGACTTCAACCCATTCCCTGACCACACTCATAATTCAAAACACTCAAAATCAAGACATGATTATAGATCCCTTCGTTTTCAATTAAATACTAAATAGAAATGATTCATTCCATCTGAGTCAGAAATGACTAACGTTTATGTTTTACGACACAATAAAAGAAGACCGGAACTACATAGTGGTTTCTCACCCTCTGCCCTCAAAACCACAATGGTCCTCCTCTCATATGTCTGTTTTGTAGACTACAAAACATTGGTTGGTGCGTGCAAGCCCCCACTAACAAAAATAAAACACAGTCTGCTCCACATCGCCGTCTGACTGGCTGAGTTTTTAATCCCACAAAGCAATTCTAAAGCCGTAGCAAAGGAGGCCCAAAGACGATTAAAATGTCACTGGATAACCTTTCAGTAACCCAAACAGAAACAGCTCAGAACACACACACACACACATGCACACACACACACCAGGTATCAGTGGCACTAGCAGGTACTGGTTCACACCTCGACATGTCCAGTTTATCCCCGGGAGGATTGAGACTTCTCAGTCTGGGACTTTGACGGACACAAGTGCGTACCATCGTTCACCGCTGGGGGCAAAACGAATCCCCTTAATGAGAGAGTCCTGATGGTAATTTAGCTCTGTGAAACAGCTTGGAAAATAAAAATTTGTCTGGAATTATATTACCATGATTTGAAAATAAATCTGGGATTTTTTTGTGTTTGTTTGAATTTTTTAATGGGGACAAACATCACAACATAAATGATAGATGGCTATTTTACACATAACATTAAAATAAAGGCACCATGCAGTGACTGTCGAAACTTCACAGTTGCATTTTAATATAGATTCTCATAGCACCACAAAATATATGTATGTATGTATGTACAGACATAAGCCAATAACAATTTGCTGTGCCCTTTGTTTTGTAACATGATTAAACAGTTGTTTTATTTTCCCTAAAGCTGCTTCCAAAATGTCTCGTCTGTGGCCAGTTATATAAATGCAAACAAGTGGTTTGATTGTACCAACACGCAGACATTTTGGCGAGCCAAACGGTCATCGAGGACCGACCGGATTTTTTATATTTAAAAATATCGAAACACAAAAAGCAGATCAGAAGTCAGCTGAGCTGCGGTTTTGCGACGTTGCTTCTGGTAAACTGAGTCGGATGACCGCATTGAAACCGTCAAGTCTCATCCCCCCCCAGTGAATCACCAACATGCTCCTCAAAACCAGTGGAAAGGGAGGAGGGCAGGTGGCAGGTTGATTTGGAAAGATGAAAATGGAATGAATGAATACCAAAGGTCAAGAGATGTGAGCGGACAGGATTGGCCTGGGAGGAGGGGTCATGCCCGGGGGTGCGTAAAATCTTTCAGAGGTGAGCTTAGGGTCACCTCTCGCCCAGGGTCCCATCTGAGGTCGTTTCACCGCCGCAGTGACTGTCATGAGAACGGCTTCACAGCTAATTGGTTCAACCCGAGTCATAAATCCTGTTGAAATTTATGGACGTCTTTTCTGCTGAATGCGGCCTTCTTGGTCAGCTGGTCATCAAAACGCCCCTTGCGACCATCAAAGACAAGGGCTTTTGTTCAACTGGCTTTGACCTTCACTTCATTTTAGGGCCCGAGATATTAGCTTTATGATGAGGAATTATTTATTTATGTATGTACTTTTATTTAACGACGCACCATTACACTTCTTTTCTTTGACTCTGGAGAGGATCCAGGAGGTGTGACACAATGTTGACTGGCCGCCAGTCAATCATATTTAGACAAAAAAGCAATCACACTACTTTATGACTCAGGATAATTTTATGTCTTCAATATGAGTCTTATTTTCTATCATATACTAAAAAGTATATGGCATGTCTGCAACTAATAATGATTTTGCTGAACATCGCGCCCCTCTTAGGTTGAATAAATTTTTTTTTGGTTCTCATGTATTAATTTACTTGTAAAAGAAAATGAGTAAGGTTTATAAAGAAATAATGTACACATTTTGGACTTGGATGGCTAGACGTGAGATGTTTTGGACTCATCTCCGATGATTTTTGCAAAATACCATTTACAATTTTCACATTTTTCCATTTTTTACAACACCTTTCTCAGCGTAAAAAAGAGACGCTGTTCAGCAACAAAGACGTCGAAGCAAACAACAAAATAACCACATACTAACCATAAGCGCTATTTTTTTCCAATGCCAAAGGTTCTCTTGCATAAAAATAATCAAGGGCGGCACAAAACTGCCGAACAACAACAAACTGGTGCAAGAACACATTTTTTTTTGCATTTTTTTTTTCACAAAATATCAACTTGCTCAAAATGTAGTATATATTAAATATTTTCATGGTTGGATGTGATAACTGTGACTTAAATGGTTATGTAGCCTACAATTGACTGGTGACCAATCCCGGATGGATCTCCTGCCAAAAGTCATGTGAGATGTGTTTTAAAACACGAGACTGGCGTACAGCAACATTTGCCGAAGATCAAATAGGATTTGGCTTGTTTCCACTTGTCCGAGGATTTGTCTGCGACGGCAAAATGGGGGGATTAAACACCCACAACATCCGTTCCTAAGATCACACATTCCAGCCTTAAACACTGCTTTTGCTTCTTTCCTCCAGCTGTAGAAAAACATATCTGCTTACACAAGTAATGAGGTGAGAGGGCCCAGAGCCTCGCATCTTCCATTATGATGAAAAAGTGCTACATGTATTAAATAAATAAACATAAGTAAAAAGCTGGCAAATTGGGTCAACTCGGCTGTCCTTTCCTTGAGCTTGCAAATGTCTTTTCCTTTCCTGGATGCTTTTATTGCTCCAGCGCCAGTGTTTTTCTCTCCATGGCAACCGCATAACAGCAGAGCCCAACTCAGTTCTGACTCAACAAACAGAGCTCCACAAAATACACATTTCAGCGCCAGGGTTTTCTCACTCAGCCCCGTAACGTACGTCCGAAAGGACGTCTCGGAAAAAAAGGTGGCGACGGTGACGCCACTGCTTGGGAATGTTGATGGATTTGGGGGCACTGCAATATAGGGCAGTGGATCTCCGACTTTATGCAAAAAAGTAGCGCTTACAAAAAAAAAAGTTGGATTTGAAAATAACACCATGACCAATGTGATGTGTAGTGGGCCTAAGGGTTAATCAAAAACTAAAGAGACAAAGAGGAGTTTCACAAGTGATTCATTGAGCTGCAATTATTTATAACTTAGTAGCATTGCGTAATGAGTAATTAATAATTTGTAATTTAGTCTTTTGAAATAGTAGTTCAGTTATTAGTTTACTTAGTCTGTGTACTACGTCGCATTCAGGGTTGTAACGCCGCAACGCTGAAGCTATTTGCTAGCCCCTATATGATGATTTGCATTGTTTGTTAGCATCAAGCTAAATGGACATCGTAAGGCAAAGCTAGGTTGTCGTTTGGGATACACAAAGTGTAATTCACTTTGTTTTTGTTTAGTTTTTACATCAAAATTCTCCCAAATTGCTGCTTGTGGTCAAGTTGAACTTCCAAGTCAAATCCAAATCGGTGATTCTTTCATGCAGCACACTTTTTGTGAATCACCGACAAAGGGCATTGGAAAGACTCGTTGCTCAGGTGCTGCGTGGGTTCACCCTGACAGCAGTTGGACAGGCAGCATGTGAGCCCAGTCGAAGAGATGGGCGCGTTCAAAACGACAGCAGGTTTTGAATAAATAGACCGGACAGTTACGTAAAAGTCTGCCACTTGCGGTCTCGCCGGGCTGAGCTGTCATGACGCAGTCCAGCAAAAGGTGAAAGCAGAGCGGGGATTAGTATCAACGCCATGACGGGGAAGGTCTCTCAATCCCGCATAGCTCGTCCTTGACACCTGACCCTCGCATAAATGCATTTAAAGCCACAATATCGAAAAATCCCAGTGGTAGACAGCAACAAACTACAAATAATCCAGTCATGTTGTGTGTTACTGTTCATCTTGGCCGTGTTTTTGTTCCATTGCCTTTCACTTGATGAAAACTAACTTTGGCCACCAAGTGAATTATTAATAAAAGATCCACTAATATGCACTACAAAGGCGTGCACACTGTGTGGAGAGTGTCTCTCCACATGCCAGGAAATTATTGGAAACTATCAGTCACAGGCAGCAGAAAAACACATTTATACCCTTCTTACAGAATCCAATATCAACTATATTAAATTTGAAGGTTTTCTGAGCTATAGTTCATGTTTGTATAATCATCTCTAGACCGTAAATATAAAACAGCAAAGTACAAAAACAGTACATAGAGGGGTAATTGAGCATGATCACGTATACTGTACTTACGCCGCTGTGCAAACTATTTCATCGCGCACTGGTTGATGTCTCGAAATGTCATGAAAAAAGTAAATATTGGCATGAAAAACACTTCTTGGTCATAAATATGAAGCAATCAAATGAAAAACAAAGTGCTGCAGCAAATGTGTATACCATGTTCTGCCTTGTGACCACAAGGTTTTACGTAGCGTGACGTTCATAACTTTGAAATGCCACATGCTCAGTCGGACCGTCGCAAATGGGGATCCGATATTTTAGTGACGTTTTAATGCGTCGGTCACCAGGGGGCAGTATAAAACACAGGGATACAACATGTACTTTTTTTTACCAAACAAATGAAGAGTGCGAGTAAGTCGACCACTATTTAACTTTTATTTTATTTTATTATTATTATTATTGGGACATCCTAGTTTTTTGTAATCATTTCTTATTACTGGTGTAACATCTTAAAAACAAAAGTTTTAATTTTTTCCAATTCATCCCAGCGAATAGCATACCCATGCCACTGTAGTACACGATATGCTTTTTTACGGGGGGGGGGGAATGATGATTTAATAAAAAACATTGTCGAAGAGGATAAAGAATATATGCTTGTGATTATTTCCGTATACCCAGTCTGCATGTGGTGTATGAATACAATTTGCTCAGAAGCTCATAGCTACTGCAAAATCAGTGCTTGTTTTAGCATGTTTATGGCATTTGTGCTACTATTAACATAGTAGGATTATGTACGGCAAAGTTAAGGTTTGCTTTCTATTTTACGGTAAGCTTCAACTGGGAGTGGCAAAAAAAAAAAAAAAACGCCTGCAGCTTGAACTCTCGAAAAAAAAAAAAAAAAAAAAACAGCGCGACGCGTGAATAGACTGGGCTTGGCTGCACAGTAATGTTATAAAAAATTCATTTTCGCCCTTGCTAATCTTTGGCACTTTTTAAACCAACCAATATCCGTGCTTTTAACAAAAATGGGCTTTTTAAATTCATGCCACACACACATGCACGCACGCAGAACTTCAATGCGCTCCCACCATCACCACCTGCGCTTGAATCATACTAATCACTTAGCATAAGAGCAGAGGATTTAGCTTGCTGCCTCCTCATTGGCTCGCTGACAGCCTTCTTGTCCTGACTAGTTATGGTGCTAAAAAAGAAAACAAGGGGGCACTCAAGTGAAACTCAAGACAACAACGTGCTCGT
Source organism: Syngnathus scovelli (assembly GCF_024217435.2). Classification (NCBI taxonomy): domain Eukaryota; kingdom Metazoa; phylum Chordata; class Actinopteri; order Syngnathiformes; family Syngnathidae; genus Syngnathus; species Syngnathus scovelli. The sequence continues at coordinate 10,850,398 of NC_090857.1, read as the reverse complement.
GTCCACGTTTCAGCTGCCGGCCGGGCCCAGCAGCTGTGAGCGCGGGGGCACACCGAATGCTTGGCAACATTTGCCGCCCCCTGCAAGATGGCCGCATAGCACAACCGGCCGAGGCTTTTCCCTCACTTTCTTCCTCGTAGCAGAGGAGTATGCCACAGGGAGGGGAGGCCCTACACAGGAACTCAATAATAACTTTCAGCAGTCTAGCCAGGAGGCTGGAAGCCCAGACTGCGGCTGTTCCCTCCTGCCCGCCTCCCTCCCTCCGCTCAGCCCCAACGCTCCTCCCAACCCCGTAATCTCCCCCTTCCTCCCCCGCCCTGGCCTGTGTCTGCTCCACAGGACTGATGCATTCTGCAGACAGGCTTTTAAAGAGACACAGGCCTACATTTTTATGCTCTGATTCAATGCAGTGGAAGGAACCGCGGAGCACCGGTGAGGCCCTCTCAGAGGAAGGGCCCCTATTTTTTTTTTTTCCTTTTTCAAACTTCACCTCATTTTCTCCAAATGTAAGCGAATAAACAGGTCTCTCAGTGGACGCTGGCACCTTTTGATGCTTTTCTTTTCAAAGACGTAACAATGTCAAGTGCGAGCAGTGGTCTTTGCCATGGAGGAGGTCTGCTTTAATTCCCGTAAATCCCCAGCATAAGAATGTAGCACATATGTGCACATGCTGCCCGGCTGTAGGTCACATTGTGCACGCGACATTGAGACGTCCGTTATAGGCCGGCGGCAACTCCTGCTGAGTTAATTCGCAGCAACCCATGAAGCCAAACGCTTGCTCCCTATGTGTAAAGAGCTGGCAAAAAAAGTCCCGTGTGAGTGAAAAGGATTGAAAATGTCACTTGAAAATTCAATTTATTTTGAGATCAAGCTTGGAACTCAATTTACTCTTTGGCACCCGTGCAGTCACCTATTTTTAGGCAGCCAATTCAGTTTTTCTTGGAAATTGTTTATTGGCTGTAAATCTGTGCTTAATTTGGGGGTTTAAAAAAAAAAAATTTTTTCAATGCATTTATAATTGGTGTAAATCAAACACAGATTTTTGCGATTTGTGGCCCATAGTAGATCCCGTATTGCAGGTTCCATGTTAGCAGTCCTGCTTTTTTGCCTTTTTGATCCTGCTTTTTAAGCCTACAGAAAGCGTTGGCTGTATGTTCATTTTACATGTACATCTTGCGTAATTACCGGACCTACTTTTGCACCCATCTATGAATTTGATGAGCACATGGAGCCCCATGGCACGCTGAGGAAACATTAAAAATTGAACAGAGTTGAATGACACAGAAATCTACAAGGGTGTGCCTGCCAAACACGCTCTCATTTTTCTGCTGTCAGCATTTTTTCTTCTCCCCACACATGAGCTGCCGAGGGTCTCGCAAAGCCCAAACTAGCGCCGGCGGCCAAAGGACAACGCTTATGTGACTCATTCATACCACAAACACCAACTTTTTATTACTCATTAATGCTTTAAAGCCCGAAGCGATGTCCCCGTTCTCTCCTTTGACTCATAAATCAATACCTGAGGTCGTCCTTTTAACGTCAACGTGGGTGTTCTAAAAAATCGAGAGTGGAATTTGAAAGGAGACCTTGTAAAAGTGAAGGGAGTGGTCACCATTTTAGTCACGGCCGCATCATTACTAGCTGAAATAATTCTTCTGTCTGTGAACCATCAAAATAAATTAGAGTTGGATTAACCATCTCAAAACATTTTACAATTGTACAATTCAGTTTTGCCAAAAATCAAATTTGGTGACAATCAAATGAAACCCCCAAGATGAGTTTGTGGGTGGAAATGTCACCTTGGCATACTTCAAGAACATTTGGTAATCTCACCAAAGCCTTCTAAGTCACGTTGATGGTCCACTGGCTGGCAATAAGGTGGACCAGTCAGGACACCACTCGTGTTGTTTTGTTTGTTAAAGTGTGACGAATGGAAATGGCCCAGAAAGTTGCAGTTTGGCACACTTAAAGAATATTTACTCATTTCAAAAACTGAAGTCTTCTGGGAATAAGGTTGACAAATGGGCGTTTGCGTTGTTGTGGGCGTGAACACAACCGACTTGATTCCTGGTCAGTCGAAACGGCTCCTCACCTTAACTGTACAGTTAATGTTTTTGATGGAGACCGTGTGACTCTAGAATGAACTGATCCAATTTACATGACTTCCTGAGTCAAAAATAATGATGAAAAGACAAAAAGCATTTCCGCCATTGTCTGCAATCAGTATCTGCTCTATATTTCTTGCTGTGGCTTTAATTTGTGTGAACTCCACTCTGACGCACACAGCAGAGCAATTTTGGGGCCAAGGATAATGTTTTCAAATGAGTCTCTTTGCTGGAAAAATAACAGTTTGGGAGGTGCACGGCAGCGACCATATGTTTGCCGTACAGTAACAAGGTTAGAATGATTGACACGGCTCCAAAACCTTCACGAATCCACGTCGTCGCAAAGGGCCTAACCCCGTTAACATGTCTCAGCTGCAGCAGAACAAAAGATGAAATCTCTCCGAGAGGTATCCCTGCCAGAGTCAGCAAAGCGGACCTCATTGTGGAAAACCTAGAAACCCACTCACATCCAGTTTTACAAGCACCGACCCACTCCATCAGCCTCTTCAAACCCGGATGAGAAATGTTCCAGCAGGAGATGAGCAAGACTCTCAGCAGTGGAGATGAAGATGGGTCCTTCAAAGTCTGGCATTTTTATGGCTTCCTTCTAAGGCCACTTTGGTGCAAACATGAAGCCACCTGACTAATCAGGCTGGATATGAGGGCTTGTGGTACAAAAAAACCAAAACAAATGAGTGTTCGCGAGCCTGTGGTGCGCCGGGTTGCTTTGAAGAGCGTGACGCATAGCCAAATAACACCAAGCCATTGAATCATCGTCACTGTTTACGCAGTCACATAATTCAGCACCATCTGCACCGCTCGTCGTCATAGCAGCATTACACGAGAAGCAGAAAAGTTGAATCTTCCACATATTTCCAGAAATGTTCACAAGCTTTGGTTTTATTCAAGGAAAAAAAAAATGATTCAAAAAAATTCAGCTGAGGCCAAGGGGCATTGTTATATTGGAAAGTCCCGGATCGGACCAGTTTTTTAGATTGCTTTTCATGGTATGATACGTCGTCATCAAGGCTTTTTAGCAAAAACTTCTCCCGGGGAAACAAACATCATAACGACGTTCAATTGATGTCATAGTGAGTCATGGTGGCACAAAACTAAAACGTGTAGCCTCGCCAAAATGTTGTGTTCTTCATTGGTCTATGCACATTCCTAACAAATGTGTGTGAAATTTGTGTTTTGTTTCCCCAGTGTTCAACCGCAAATATAAATAAATAAATAAATAAATAAATAAATAAATAAATAAATAAATAAATAAATAAATGTAAAAAGCCCCATTGAAATTATTTGGAACACCATTATTCTTCTACAGCAACTCCCAGAAAACACAGTACAGTGTTTGGAAAATAATTCACAAACATAAGCACACGCTCCAGCTTTTGAGGAGAATCGGTAGAAAATGGGTTGACAAATATGCCTGACTAGAATCAAATTAGTCTAAATGGCTGGGAAAGGGGAGTTGTCGGAGCGACTGCAACGACCTTGAGCAGGATACAATGGTTTAGAAAAACGAATGCACTTGGATGTAGGTTTTCTCTAGTGAGCATCATAGCCATTCTCATTCCAAGGCTTCTCCCTTGCCCTGGAACTTTGACCTCGCCGTCCCTTCCTTCACCTTACAAGGCAGATGCCGGCAGGAGGGGTGCTGTAGGCGTAGAGGCAATGAACTTCTGACCTGTCATTCAGATTGCAGAGGAAGCTTTGCAGCTTGGGGGCAACCAGAGTCCACCATCCACTCTGGCTCTCCTCACCCTGCCATCCCATAAACCGCCTGTAAAAAAAAAAAAAAAAAAAAAAAACTCTCGCTCCCCCATTTTTATGGCTGCCAGATGGCGGGGAGGCCTTCTTGCCTCTGGACTTGCCTCTCTCTAGTCTAGTAAAACCAGTTGACCTTAGTGGAGTTATTTATGAAAAGGCTGGAAACAACATACAAACAATCGAAGGCGCACCTCTGCGACCAGGCGGCGCTGTCCAGATGTAGCGCGCCTCCACCCAGGTACACCCCCCCCCCCCCCCCCCACACACACACTTCCCTCCTCCTTCTGTGTGAATAGGTTTTATTTGCCTGACTTGGGCGTGAGCGCGGGACTTTGGCAGAGTCTACAATTTCTCCCCAAACAAACAAGCGCCGTCTGCATTCCCGTCCAAGCTCGGACCGCGCCGCCGCCGTCTGGCTCGCGGCTCCTGCGTTTTCCTACTTCACCTTACGCAAACACTCTCAAGAGCGCGGAGAGAAAAGCGAACAAATCGTCTCCTCTCTCTTCAACTTCTTCACTCTGAGCAAACCGGCCTCAAATATTTTCACTCGCTTGTCACTTGTGTAGGAGTCGTGGCCTTTTGCCGGCGGGTTCGGACCGAGGCCAAGGTCCACGCGGAGTTGGGTGGGAACGGGGTTAAAAGGACACATCTTCGCCTTGCTATTTAAAAAACGAAAGAAGCAGACTTGTCAATGACTTTCTGAATGTGAATATATTTGGAAAACTTTCAATCACCCGTACTGCATCTCTCGTATCGAGATCAAATCGTTTTTAACTAGTGAGACCCACGCAATAATTTTTTGATGCATTTATCGAATAATTGAAGTGCACTACAAGAACTCGACGGTTTTCTAGATTACAAACGGCGTCAGAACAACAAATTAAACCATAGCACTGATTTTATGGAACTATGTAGACAAGAGGGAGAGGGAGGGGGGCCTGAGGGGGTGCTTGTCTGCGCTACGTTTCCTCCCGCACGGCACACAAGAAGTTGTGGGCAGCCGAGCAAAAGTGCAGCCTCAGCACTTCCCTCCATACTCTCCAGTTTCAAGCCAAGACGAGCGAGAACAAAGGCGTATGAGCGAAGCTGCCGCAGAGGTAATGAGGACGGAGGCGCGCCTCGCAGGAGCGTGCGCCCTTCCATATCTGCAGCGGGCCGCGCCGCAGTCGAGTCCTTTCGCCCCGAGGATGCCTCATGCACTCTGACCCCCACCTCCCTCCTTCTCCTTCCTTCTTTCTATCTCCCGCCAAATGGAAACCACAGAGTGGCTGGAATGTACATGTGCAAGACCGGAAAAGTTCGACGTTGCATTTTAATGGCTCGCAGAGCTCCTGCATAGAAAAACAATGAAGAAGCCGATGCTAATAATGTAGTCAAGAAATCAGCCAGAATGAGTTCTGATGAGTGACGCAAAGTACTGGAAAGCTTTGACAACGCCGACTAAGCCATATGTGACGTTCAGTATGAAAATGGACATAAATTGTCGAGATATCTGGCAAGACTTGATCTTAGCGCAAGCTTCTTTTCTTTGGGCTTTTTTGTGAGGGGGAACGAAAAAGAATGAAAACCACCATCCATTCAATTTTTATGGCTTGTCCTCATTAGGAGTGTGAGCTGGAGTTCGAAAGTGGAAATCCGGGTCCAGAAAGTCAAAAACTTTAGCCACATTTGCGCCACAGGTAAACAATCTCATTGATTAGAAGCATCTTTGGCGAAAGTCAAATTGTAACAGACTTTTAACGTTATGGTCAATTTCACACCTATGGATAATTTCAGCATACCTGTGGAAGGAAGCCATGCACGGCCAAAGATTCAAACCCCAAATAAGCAAACTGTGAGGCACACCTTCTATCCACTAGTCCACCGTGCCTGCTTGGTCACCAATGTGCTTTTACAATAACATAGCGACAACAGAAGAAAATAATGGCGCCAAGTTGGTGATGTGAGAGGAACCGTGGCGCAGACTAGTGGAAATGTACACGATTTATTGCGGAAGGAGAATCCTAATTAAAACTACCGACACACCCTTTCTCCCAAGAGCCCTCGCGGAAGCCAAAACGCCGCAGCTCGGCCAACTCTCCGACGGCCTAGTCGAAGGCGGCGGACAAAACGTATGCGGAGCGTCGGTTCCGCGTCTTGCCTTTTGACGTGACAGAGCCCGTATGGCTTTTTTGGCAGTCTGTAAGAAGCCGTGTGTCAGAGCTGCTTCATGCCAGCCCCACCCCATTAAGAGCCAAGCCTGCACACCATGTGTTTCCATTTTACTGATAGGGTGGAAATGACCTCAACGCTGTAAAAGATGACAGGGGTGCTTGTGCTGTTCACCAGATGTGTTTGCAGAGGGGGGAGAAAACCATTCGCCTGAAGAATTTCTCCAGCGGTGAATGAGGGTTCAAGTTGAGCTCCAGAAGGTTGCTGGAATATCTCAGCAGCACCTCATGGAGGATCGGGGGGGGGCTAGGAGGGGGAGTCCCCACACCTGCTGTGGCCACAAAAGCAACTTCCACCCACTGATCCCGATTTTCGGTTACGGCGACAAAAGGCGGAGAAATTAGGGAGCGGTGTTGACGATGGGGCGGCTAATCTCTTTGGAGCCACTCATTATGTCGCAGCGGCGCGTACAGTGCGGCAGCTGGAAGGGAGATGGAGAGCGCGGGGGGGACGGGCGGGGGTATCTTTGTGAGGATGATGCAGCCAACAATGCCCTTTTGTCACCTCTGGAATCATTCATACATTCTATATAGGACACATGATCCAAACACTGACATTTTTTTTTTTTTTGCATTTGATTGAAACGCCACGCTCACTAGGCAGTGAAAATATTTTATGCAACAGACATTTTAAAAAGGCCCATGATGATGAGAGTGAGGAACTGTGACAACATGGCTCCGTCATAATTGTGCCTTCACTTTCCATTATGCAAAGCTGGATCACTCCAATTTTGCTGACTGTGGATATTACTAGAGCAATACTTCTGCTTACTTCAATTACGCAAGGTGGCTATCATTACGAAGTGACATACTCATCCTATAACGACCAAGTTGCTGCCATTTTCCCATCTACTTTTTACAGCAAAACTCCACGACACAATTGGTAGTTATTTTCGAGTTGCTGTACTTTGTATTTATTTCGGTTGTGCAAATTGCCAGGTAACCCCATGATGCTCTGATAAAGAGCAAGCATGGCAGATCCCCGGAGTGACAGTTTTGTACCCAAAGCGTCACTCCAGCAGAGCGTGCTGAATGCATTTGATACGGGCAACCTGCTGACAATGCCGCATGGCTCCATCTCGCAGAAAACGCCACAGCTGAAAATGTGGATGTTCGTGCTCTGTGATTGGACGGCGACCAGTTCAGGGTGTAGTCTGCCTTTGGCTGGGATAGGCTCCAGCACCCACTGTGACCCCGAACAGGATAAGCGCTGTTGAAAATAGATGGATGGATGATTCTTCAGTGAACATAACATGCATGTTTTTGGAATGTGGGAGGAAGCCAGGGCCCCAGAGGAAACCCACGCAAACGCGGCCGAGAACATACAAAGTCCACACAAGAAGGCCGCAACCATGATTAGAGCCTCAGAATTGAGAGGCCGACATGTAAGCACTTATCTTCTGTGCCTACTTAAAATATAGTTGGGCTAATTTAGTAGATGATGGCGACTGTTTGAAAAGAAATTCTGTTTCAATTGGGAAAATGTATCATAATAATAAATATAGTATGATCAATGCAATTCAGAAGATTGCAAAGTGGCTAGTCGTGTAAATTTTGAATCATATTCCTCTTTTGTTGACAATAAAAAAAGTCTAAATATTTTAGCATCAATTAGCAAGGTTGCTAATGAGCTGACTAACTTACATACAGCCTACTGCATTTCTGCTCTAATGTTGACATAATAGAGGGATGAATTGAAGAAACGTTATTTGATGTTAGTACATTACAACATGCAATTAACCACATATAAAGTGGCAGGATTAATAATTAAGTGTATGGTTCCTTGTAAATGTTTTCCAGCTTTCCATCCATCCATCCATCCATCCATCCATCCATCCATCCATCCATCCATCCATCCATCCATCCATCCATCCATCCATCCATCCATCCATCCATCCATCCATCCATCCATCCATCCATCCATCCATCCATCCATCCATCCATCCATCCATCCATCCATCCATCCATCCATCCATCCATCCATCCATCCATCCATCCATCCATCCATCCATCCATCCATCCATCCATCCATCCATCCATCCATCCATCCATCCATCCATCCATCCATCCTCTGTATGTAGGCCAGTGTGAGTAGTAGAAAGCAGTGTGAGGGGGAGTGCGGCGGCGGCGAGGTGCAATTGCAGGCGAGCCCATGCAGGTCTGCTATACGGGCGGGCGGGCGGTTGTGTGTATGTCCTCCAGGGTCGACCCCCGTGTCAAACGGAGGAGGTGAACGGTCTCGCTGACGGAAAGGCCAGCTTTACGCAAAGCTGTGCCGCAGGGAAAAGAGTGCGTGAGACGGCGTGGAGGAGCAGCAGAAGGAGGAGAGCTCTGAGGTCTCTCAACTGCGAGAGGTCCGTGCAGTGTGAGGTCTATGTGTGCATACTAACTTACAGTACGGTACAGTACATATGTGTGGCACCGTGCGCTTCGCTGCGCTTTCCTCAGAGCCGGCAAGAGCCAGCAAGTTCTTATTTAGCACAGCTCTGCTTAGCAACCACAGCCGCCCTCCAATCACTACCAGCCGACTGCAAACCACCGTGACTTCAGTCCGACAACGCTCACCTGCCCACACGTGCAAACCCACATAGACATGCACAGGCAGTTTGCGCATCAAACTATTTCTCCAGACACTGTGCTGCTCTAAGCACAGCTTCTACCAAGATTTACGCAACTTATTTTGTGTGATTGTGCTAATGCACTAGAAATGCACCGAAGTAGATAACCTTAATGTATTTCACATTGGGGGGCATCCGTAATAACTATTTTATTTTATATGTGTGTTGATTTGGCATTGAGGCACTGCATTTCTGAATTTTGCATTAAATTGTCCGGTAGGTTTAATGATCACAATTTAAAAAAATACAATTTGGGTTTTAAAAGTTATGATTATGAATTCTGTTCTGAAATGTAGTCATTGCATCCAAGTTAAAGTTGTGGCTTATTGTTGCTAGGCAGAATTTGTGTGCATAATCATTTCTGTTCCATAGCCCAATCGGTCAAATTTAGAAAAAAAGTTTTTTGTGCCAATTTCTTGCTCATGAACCTTTTCTGTACAGAAATTTAGACATACACATAACCACTCCCGTGTTCTCAATATTGGAGTCACGACTATTAAATTTAAAATACATATTATTTAAGCACAGAGAAACTGCAAGACAGTGGAAGTCTGGTTTCAGTGTTCCAATCGGTACCGCAGTAAAGCAAACTGATCCGGACCAACTGGTGGAAAAGTGGCTTTAGTTTTATTATTACGTTACTTGATGCACATCCCCTTAACTGGGGGGGTGGTCTTAATAGTCACTGAAGGACGTGGTAATCCCCAAACTAATTATGCATATCTTAAATAACATGGGAGTTGTGCAGTGCAAAGCCACAAAAGCCACAGACACAAAGCACACACACAGTGCTTGGCACCGGTTGTGAAGTGCAGCGCGACCCCGCTGGTGATGGGAGCCATCAAAACAGGAGGCACAAACAAGATTTGGACCAAAAGCTGTCTCAACACAGAGCAGTCTGTTTGCTTTTAGCCGCGTGAGCTAATCCTCCTCGCTAGCTCAGCTTTGGAGGTGGTCGGTGGGCGGATTGGAGGCAGAAGCGGCATGCCGATTTGTCATATGGCACCAGCAGGGCCCGCTTCTGCTCCGATGTGGTCCAACACCGGTGAGCTTTAGGAGGGTGCAGCGTTTGAATGTAACGCATATGCACACAGCTACTCTTGTTTTTAACCTCCATCATTATATTCAGGATATGGCTAATTTCTGGTTCATTCCTGCAGGGGGATACGCTCTAGACCACAACTTGGAGAAAATACACATTATAAAGAGACTATAAAAAATATTCATTTTTTAAAATATAGGTTTACCGATAATTGTCCGATGATTCGATTATCGGAATTCAATTCAATTATCAAAATTGGCATCAACCTCAATAACAAACTATATTGGTTGGCTCCTAACAGGGAATGGAGCAACACAGTTAGACAGACAGCACTTCTTTATCCTCTACAAAAATATTACATGCAGTTTGTATACATTTTGCAATTTTTCGGTCTTCCAATTGAGTTTGAGCTAAAATGTATAATGTAAAATGTAAAGTATCTCAATAAAGGAGCTCTGGAACATCTCTTTCGCACTGTACTTGCTGCGCTGCCGTGCTACATCCGATGCGCGCTCTAATTAGCGTGTTCCATAGGGGATCCTTATAGGCCCCCACAAGCTTGATGATGATGTGAAGCCCATCTGAATACCGTCTCTTGTTACTGAGAGATGGCACAGGTCTGGATGTGTAACGCTTGAGCATTCCTGCATTCCAAGAGTTAGGCGGGCGGGATTATGGGAGTTCCAACTCCTAGCCGCCTCACCGCACCCCTCGACTGCAGTGGCTTAGTGTCTCAACCAGCAGCAGATGCAGACCAAGATTTCCTGTCTCTGCAGCAGATGGGATTGATTCTTAATCACAGGGCTGGAAATCGGGCGGTGATCGGGGAGAAATTGATGATGACTAACCCAATACAGGCATCTGTTCTGTGGCTGACGGAGCAGGCGACACTGATCAGCGCTAATCACTTGATTCCCTCACTACACACGCACAGCAAGTCACTTGGAAATGTTTTATGTTGTCTTACAAGAGACTTGGATGTTTTTTATGTTGTCTTACAAGAGATTTCAGATTTTTCTGATGTATTGCAATTTGTGCTGGTCCGAATAAGTATCCTTGCATATGGCTATGGTAGTCATCATCTGGTCATCAGACATGCAGACCCCATGCTTAGCTCCAATAACAACCAAGAGGAAGACGGCAGTGACACTGGCCAAACCTGCACTCTCAGATTTCCCACCCGGGAAGAGGCTGGAGGTTACGAAGCCCAAAAGAGACAAGACCCTTGTAACAAAAAGAGAAAAGGGTCCGCACTTCACAGCCTGTGAAAGGCCGGCCCTCAAACAAAGGAGGCGGCAGATCTTTAGCCCGCATCAGCCATGACAGAACCCCAGCTGACACTCTTTTAACATGGGGTCACCCCTGGGAGAATGGAGGCCACAACCCCTGGGAGCTCCTGACACGCCGTCCACGCAGCGGCCAAGCGCTGGCCCGCATGCACCGCGGTGACAAGGTGACGGTTTCCCTTGGGGGCGGGGGGTGCTCAAAGGACAAGAGGAAGAGTGGGCGAGAGGGAGGGGAGGGTCAGATGAAGACGAGAGAAAAGACCGAAGGCCACAATGGAAGCCAAAGTCTAAGGAACATACAAGAATAAGCCCACTTGGGGTATGGCGGGCAGGCGGGCCCGTCAAGGATGTCATGTTGCGGCTTCCTAGAGGTCAGCAGACAGATGGGAATGGAAATGAGCCGGTCCTGGGAGCTCATTTTAATCTGCCTGCCAACGGATGATCCTGTCATTATGTACTCTTGTTTATATGCTAGCACGCTGGAGGGCCATAACATACATAACAAACCCACTCTAGCAAAGACATAAGGCACAACTGTACGTAAGTTTATAATAGTTTGTTTCAAGTTGATTCTTGGTCTTCATTTTTATTCATTTCTTTATTTAGCACGCTGATGTTTACAGAGAGCATCGGCACTAGTAAATCAGTAATCGTTTTTAACTATTTAATTTTTTTTCTTAGTTTTCATTTTTAGGAATTTTATATATTTTCTTTAAAAAAAATACAAATAAAAAATGCATTTTTATGTGGTTATTGAAAAAAACTAACCCTTCAAGAAATAGTACAATATTAGTTGCATTATCTTTGTTAGTTAAACCTCGGCAATCATGGAATTTGTAGAAGTAGTAGTAGTAGATGCTATTTTTTCACAAATTTAATACTTTAATCGTGCCGGCTAAGTGGAAGCACAAGCCCTTGACGCTCACTTGATTGGTTCATGCCATGTTTGAGGTTAATTTCTCCCAGTGAGAGGAACAATGGGATGAAAAATGGCATAAATTGGCCTCAGTTGAATGACTTTAATAGTTGTGTCATTAAAAAAAAAAAAGGTCTAACTTATGCCCTTCCATGGAAACGTTAATGATTTTGGTCACAAAACTGCTCCAGGAAGCATCCAAATCCAATTTCCAATTTTCAGAGCTTTTAATGCAAATGAGAACAAGTTAGCATTCAGAAGAATTACATACAGTGTTGACCCATTGGAGCGACCTTTTATTTTTTTCTTAAACTTATGTCAAAGTTTGGCAATTAAAAATCATAAAGTCCTCTCGTCGGTTCACTGGATCTCTTTTGCATCCTTTATCACACAACCATCTGGCCAGTGGATGAGATGTGATTGGTCGGTTAAAGTGGGGGTGGGGTGGAGTGGTTGACTGTGTCGGTGTCTTTGGGAAAGGTCAAAAGGTCATGGCCCTTTGACAACACATCTCAAGGCCTGCCTGGCCTGCAGCGGCCGGTCTCGCCGGAGCGTTCGGCAACGAACACAATGATGAACCCCCACCCCCCCTCCCCTTCAATCATAATCACACTCAGTTTAATTGGAGGACTTACTATGTGGAATCTACAGCAGCCTGTTTAAGCAGCAAACAAGTTGGGCCTGAATGAGTGGTGCCTAGTTGCCAATTAATTTTCATCCCTTCAAGATGTAGAGATGGCATAATGTTGACTTTCTCATCCAATTTCTGTGGTAGAACATTTGGTAGCAAAAATTAGCCGGGGCCTGAATTAGTCTGGTTCTTACCAAGTATAAAAAATCCATTGCGTTAAGATGAAGCGACAACATAGCAAAGTGGTTTAATTATTTATTTATTTCTCTTGTGGTTTCTGACCCATGGATTTATACAACAGTCCATTTAGGCCGCAAACTCAAGTTGGTCAGGCATTAATGTAGCTGTACTATTTACATGCAAGCTCGTTATATGTAGCTCAGAATGGTCCAATCAAACTGCACCCTATTGTGGGTTGCTCCGATTTCTAAAGTAAGCCATTTAGACAATAAACTATTTGGGCTATAATTATTGCCACACACTGCCATTTGCTGCCAAGTTATAAAATCCATCTTGTTTGTAATACTTCATGGAAGAGTAATAGTAAATTTTTACAACTTCCCATTTAGGCAGAAAAAACACCATCAGGCCTTAATTTTGAAATTAATTAGGTCTCCCACTGCTGCTTCCTGTCGAGTAGTAAAAATATGAATGCATGAATGAACGAATGAACGAACGAACGAGCGAACGAACGAACGAACGAACGAACGAACGAACGAACGAATGAATGAATGAATGAATGAATGAATGAATGAATGAATGAATGAATGAATGAATGAATGAATGAAGGCACTTCCCGGAATCCCCAATCTTAAGTGCAGACAGGCGAGTTGTGCCTCTTATAAATAAAGCCGCATGACATGCAAGGGTGTCTGAGGCCGGCCGATAACGTGAACTCTTTTTGTGTTTGGCCGGCTTAAGCTTGGTGTGCGAGCCGCCGTCTGGCCTTTGAGCAGCTTGGCCTGTCAGGTTGATGTATGGCAGCAGTGCTGGTGTGCGGCTCCCCGAGGAGCGTAGCCTGTCTGCTAAGTGGGACACAACTGACAGTAAACCGCGGCCAAAATGCACTGCCCTAACACCCCCACCCCCCTATCCATCCTTCCGTCATGTGTAAAACACACACACTGTCAAAGGTTGCCTGCAAAGCATTCAGTTTTTTTTAGATGACAAACAATACAGGTGATACATCAGCATCTGATTGGGGACACTTTTTCTAGTCAAATACAAGACGAATTCATTCGCAAAGCACAAATCATCTTTAGCCATTGAAATAAATGGGAGTGCCATTAATCCGTTTTACCCCCCCCAAAAAAAAAAAAAAACTACAGTTGAGAATGTCATAAATATATGATTACTTTGTGCTGAATTAACAGATTTTGAATTTGGTGCTCAATAACAAGCAGCAGCTAACTCATTGACTCAAATCAAACCTGACTCGTTTTCATGCAAATTCAAACAGGGTGTAAACAAACCTCACCGTCCTACCGTGAAGCACAAGGAACATAAAGCTAAACTACGACAAGGTTTTTTTACTTTCTGGAGATCTGGTGCCCAACTACAGTTGCTTGCCAGACGTTTTGCCTTGCAATGCCCATGGAAGATTACACATGCTTCAACACCTACCTGAGTAGCTCGGTTGGGAGAATACAAGCATCTTAATCTCAAGGTTGTGGGGCCGTGCCCTGCCTGAGGCGAGACTTGTTATGCAACATCTAAGATCACCCATGTTCCATTGTTTCTTCTCCGTTTAGCAACTTTGCTCACTTTTCATGACTTAGATTGCCCTCTGATGACACATCTCCAGGCTGGCACTCAGAGTATGGCAATGCCCACAGAGCTGTCCACTCATTTGTGAGTGTCCCACACAGCAGCTGCTGTGTGACCGAGCCATGCAGCCAGTCAGCCAGCACCACCCCCTCAACCCCCCCATCTTCTATGCTCTTTTGTCCAGAATGACCCACGCAGGACGCCATCACAGTGACACCCACACGCAGCTTATCCCACCATGACACACACACACACATATATCCATATCCCAAACCTCATTAAACTTTTAACCCCATCACCACCTTAAAATAGTCTTCATCTCCCCCCTCCTCCTCATCTTACCTAAAAAAATAATAATAATCAGATCTCCATTTATCTTACATTTGGTACATTTCTAAACCCAAACGTGCACAATCGTAGGAAACTATACGCGTGACCTCCAGGTGTGTACGTATAAAAATGTCTCTTATATTTTGAGTCTTTTGTTAATAGGAACAGTCACGATTTCAAAGTAAACTATAAAATGCAATTTCTGGAGGAATTGAGCGTCAAAATGGAATAATGGAAAGTTATGGAAGGATATTGACATAGGCATAGAATGATGTGGAATAATGAGAAGTTCGTAAAAGGAAGAACATACTTGTCACATTCACACAATAAAATACCTGCATGAGAGCAGGAATGTCCCGCCACCACCTATAATTCTAAAAATAAAACCTCAGAGGAACTGTTATAAAAAGCCCACCTTCCTTCCATCCATCCATTTTCTATAGCGCTTGCCCTGATTAGAGTTGCAATTGTGAACTGGAGCCTACCCAAGTTGACTTTGCGGTAAGAGAAGTGAGATACAACTGAATCATAAGCAATCAATCACCCAGAATTGATTGCAAAGCAATTACAGGGCCATATAGAAAATAATCTGGGGTCTTTAAATTTTGCATGTTAGTTGTACCATACGTGTCTTTTGGAATGCAAGAAGACCACGCACGCACAGCGGGAACATGTAAACTCCACCTGAACTGGCTGTCAATCACTCACAGGACTCAGTGATTGCACCACTAACCCTAACCCTAACCCTAAAAAAATATAACCTCAGAATAAAAATCTGTGGATTTTGATTGAATCATTAAGAGCATTTTAAGCGCAGCTGTCAAAGTGGCGTACAATGAATGATATTAGATATAGACTTTTTAAAAGTTTGAAAACCACTGCAGTATCGATGACATGCTCCCAAGCAATGCAGGAGTCATATACATCATATGCACAAGTTGACAAGTTCACCAGCCATTCCTCAAAAGCAAATCAATCATCCACTTACTCTGCACGACTTCCTGGCCAACTTGCCGCTCACGTCATATTTCCCCTTCAAGTCTCTGAGCAGACGCTCCAGGCTTGCCTTCTCCTCTTTGCCGCTGTAGTCCGGGTCCAGGAGCACGTAGGCCCTCCAGTTGGCCGAGTCGAAGCCCCAGTGCACGGTCCGGTTCTCCAGTCGCTTGTGGCTGTGCACCACGAACTTTCGCGGCGGAAACATCAGCCTGCAATCCAGGCACTGCACGCAGGCGGCTCCGGGGCCCGAGTAGAGCTCCGGCACAAACAAGCCCTTGCACCGGCCAAAGCACTCATGGTAAATCCGGAAGCTGCCCTCGGTGCACTCCAGCTCCAAGTGGACGCTGTTGCCGCCCCCGACGCCGTTGACACCTCCGCCACCGCCTCGCTCCTTGCCTCCTCCCCCGCGGCGCGGCGGGTACGAGCCTCCGTAGATGAGCGCGTTGCACAAGCGCTCGGCGTCCGTCTGCGTGATGAGGCCGCAGGAGGGCGCCGAGAAGGGCAGGATGCCCACCACCTTGAGAATCTCCAGCTGGTCGGCCGTGCAACGCGAGCAGTAAATGTGCAAATCGTCGCACACCGAGTTGATCTGCTGCAGGGAAAAGTCCCGCAGCACGCTGTTGAGAATCTGCGGCAGGCACAGGCGCTTCTCGCCGCCCACCACGAAGCAAGAGATGGGTTCGCGCTCCAGGAGCGTCTCGCACCGCTCCGTGGAGCGGTCCGACGGGATGAAGAGCGGCCCGGACATTACCGGTGGAGTGTGGGCCGGCAGGCTGAGCATCATCTCGGCTTTAGCGTCCTTGAACAGGGACTCCTGGTGGGGCCAGCGGGCGGAGAACGCCGCTGGTCCGCTGAGGGAGCGCATGGAGCTCAGATGGAACTGCTTCAGAGTTTGCTGAAGTCCAGGGTGAGGCTGGAAGCTGTTCACCTCCATCTTTTATTTAGACGAAAAACAAGAAGAAAAAACTCGGGGAAAGAATCGCTTTACTTAATTCGAGGCGTCTCGTTCACTCTGCGTCTGAGCTGAGCATTTCCACGCCGCCAGTCAGACAGCTTCCCCCGGACAAGGAGCAGCTTCCCTTCCCGGTGCGGCCCATTCAGGAAAAAAAGATCCACACAAGCGTGTCCTCTCTCTCTCTCTCTCTCTCTCTCTCCCTCTAATAAACAACCTCCACAGGCGGAAAAATCTGCAAAAGAAAACTCAGCATACAATCACGAGTGTTGTTCCTTACGCGCTCCACAGCCGTTTTACGCACTTCTATGTGCGCTTCAAATGTCTCTCGCTCGCTCTCCTCCCTCTCTCGCGTCTGCCTCTCTCTCTCTCTGTTTGTTTGTGTCTGCTTCAGTCATTGAATCCCAGCCAGGAATGTGACTGACTCCCCGGGCTTTGGCTCTTCCCGCAGACAGCTGTGCCTCCCACTGCTACATGGCAGCTGCACACAAAAAAAAAAAGGAAAAGGAAAGAAAAAAAAAAAAAGAATCCTTCCGAAGTGAGGCGCGGGGTGGAGCGTAGAGGGGAAATATGTTGCATAAGGGCGAAAAAAAAAAAGATTCAAAATGTTTATAGCACAGATTCGCGCCACTAATATCTAAATGTAAAAAAAATCCCATTGAAATAAATTACAACTAGTTTTATTTCCTTTCATTTTAAAATATTTTTTATGTATACTTTGCAAGAAAATATTAAAAAAAGATGACCAGTTTTCTTCGGTGATGTTCATACAGTCTTCAATTTGGCAAATTATTTAAAGATACTTTCTTTTAGTAAGAGAGTGAGTTTTATTTACCTGCAAAACTCTATAGTACTAAAATAAAGTATACTTAAATAGATTACCAGTTATGTTATTTGTTTACCTTGAAAAGATACAACCCGATTCTCGTACTAAAACGATTCTTTAAATAAATGCACATAATTGAAATTATTGTATTAGTTATCCTTGCTCCTATACAGCCTGGTCGTTTACTTCTTGTAACCACTGGAGAGCGCTATAAATCAACAAATGCTCTCTGAGCCATAATGCACGTACACTACAGTGCAAGTAGTTTTTGAGGAATAGTGCGATGCAACTACAGTACAGATACTGTATATTTTATTATGAGACCAATAAGAATGTTACATTCTGAACATAAAAACAGTTGCAGCCTCTCTAACTTATTTTTTCAACCTGGAGTGCAGCTAATTAGACAGCAAGCCAGAGAATAAAGAATAAATATATGAGGTCAACCTAACAGAAGCGACGATTCCAGTGCATTTAAAAAAAAAAAAAGACGAGTCAACAATAACGTTGCATTGAAATAGCTGCTTAAAATTGACTAATTAAAAGCACAATGCAATCAAAAGATTTACTTTAATATTACAAAAATGCTATATAGACTGCAAAACTTACCTTATTACAGCACCACATCTACTATTTGATGTTCCAGTGTTGTGAAACACCCTTAAGACAATATTTCACTTGAAAATGTTCAACTTGAGCCACTTTAAGACGAGTTTAAAAGCACATTCACAAAAGACTCCTCAATCTCAGTCCATCTTCTTCGTTGAGACCACAATCTGAAAAGCTTATTCATGAGATGCCCGTCAACTTGAACCCCCCTTTGCTGTTGAAACTTCACACTTAGGCCCTCAAAGTACATAATACACATTGGACTTAAAGCAGTATTGGTGTCATTTGCACAGGCCCAGAGATGGGTTGTAACAAAACACAGTTCCTCATCGGGGAAGATGGTCTTTTGATTGTCTCAGGAGTGTCATCAATCCGGTTGGCGGCGTTCAACCCAATTCTGGCGGCTTATTATCGTACTGCGGTGGCGGCGTGATGGGCTCGATGGTCACCGGGTTGTGCGTGGGAGTGCGGATTTGGATTCGGAAGTCCTTCAGGTGGAGTTTATCCGACTTGATCCGCCTCACCCGTAGGGGGCGCAACAGGCGACTGGCCCGGCTGGTGCTGCGCGTCGGGAGGCTGGGCTGCCTGTCGGCCTGTGGCTCGGCAGCCTCCGCCGGCTGCGGGGGTGTCACAGGGTCATTGAGAGGGGAGTCCTCGGTGGTCTCGTCCCTGCCCTCGTTCTCCACGGCTGCGATAATGTCCTCGTAGGACGGCAGATGGGTGTTACTCTGGCGGAGGTTGCTCTGACGCACCGGGTAGTCGCTGCTGCCGACTACCTCCTCGTAGGTCGGCACGTTGAATGCGGATGGATCTGGCACTCTGAGGATCAATAACAAAATATTATCGCAAACCACTACTTTCCATGAAAAAAAAAAAAAAAGCTTTCTCTGATTTCCAAACACTTTGTTGAAGTTGGAGCACCATACTCACTCTTCGCCATTGCCGGTCACATGGTCCATGAAGGCTGATGCTGCCGGCGCCTCCGTTTGCTCGCCGCTGTCATTCGCTCTACGCTTGCTCCGAACGCCGAGGCAAATGGACAGGAGCAGCAAGGCCAGGCCGACGCCCACCAGCACCATGGCGACCGAGGACGACTTGGAGAGCTCCCCTTCTTTGCCGTCTTCATCGTTAGTCTCTATTGTGAAGTTGCTGGACGAGTTGCTAGAGCCACCCGACGCCTCGCCGTCCGCGGGGATCACCGTCCACACGATCATGACCACCCCCAGCGCAATCAGGCCCACTCCCAGGGCGCACAGAGCATAGTGAGCTCCCGAACCGGTGCTCTCGGAGCGGGAAGACCGGTTGGCGGGTTGCTCGCCGCGGTTGCAAAGACCCCGACTGGAACACATGCCTGCAGGATGCGCTGCAACACACACCAAGGTTACAATGACACAGGTTAGGTGCTTCAGACCAACTGACCAGACCAACATTTTGAGGTCAAGTGTTATGAGTATAATTCTATTAGCCTTCAGATGACAGACCATAATGTCGCCTCCTGCTGTCTATGGGAAATAGTGCAGCATTTTCTAATATTTCTGTAATAGTTACTTGTGTAAAATTACAAAAGTGTTTTTAAATATTTGTCTATGTTCTTTTAGTGTCTGTGTATTTTTCATATTTCTTCAACTAATAAGCTTTAATTTTTCTAATGGGTCAGGTCATCATATTTATTTTTTTGCCAATATTTCAGTATATATGCATCTGTATTTGTTCCACTCTAAAATTCTTGTACTTTGCTTTTGTGCTGTGTTTTTGCATTTCTGTAATATTAACCCCTTAACATACATATTATTGTAAACATATTTTTATGTGATACATATTGGTAACATATTTTTGTATAATACTTTTAAATTTTTGACTAACATTTTATTTTTGCTAGGAAAATAAAGTCAGGTGATTGCATTTTAAGAATTTTTCTGGAAATATTTTTTGCATTGGCTCTCATAGAACTGTGCCACGGCCATGAGGAAACCCCTGAATGACTTCTTGTCAATATCGCAATAACACGAGATACGTGATCCTTTTTTTGCTCATTATAACCGTCATATAATCATAGCGTCTTCTCAACTCTCATTACGTATTACAATAAAAGTAGTGTCAATCATTAACCTCTGCCACATAGTGGGCTGCACTTCTTGCTGTGGGTCCCGCAGGTTCCTGCCCAATAGTGAGCAAAGCACAACTTAAGTGTCCTTCAGCCCAGCTTTCACGCACGGCACACTTAGAAGGTAGAACCTTCTTTTAATAGTTGAAACTTTTAAGCCCCTTTTGCTTTCTATATAAAAAAAATATGGTGACACAAAATTAACGCGTGAGTGATTTCACGTTTCTTGGGCCTGGGTAAATTGAGCAAAGCCGAAGACTTCCTTAATGGGTGGCTTACCTGAGTCACAGGTGTGTTCGTCCAGCTCACGCACACATGGAAACGAACAAAATTGCTAAAAATAAAGACGGCTGTACTACAGATGAACCATTCAAAAGCCACGAAAGTGTGGTATTCCTGGACTTTTTATGAGTTGAGTAGAACTTTGGTACAAACTACCACCGCTTTCGTTTGAGGGACACCTCCTTCCTTTTCCTGCCTGCCTGGCTGGCTGGTGGAGCGCGCCTCAGTAAGTGCAATGGCATGCTTGGTCCTAGCGCCGCCTAAACTTCAAAATAAATGAAAAGCAAAAAGAAAATAATGTACTAAAATATACACATTTCTTTTCCTGAAAACATCTAAACATGGTTTGGGCTACTATGGTATATAGCTCACGTCCAAGTTGAAAGGTGATAATGTTATTAAGACTATTATGAACATTGATACGATTAATATTATTCAAATTATTATGGAAACTTGATTTCCTCAAGACAAATGAGGTCAAATCCAGAATCAGCACAAAATAAATCTACAAAGGTTTACTTGCATCTTTGATTTAAAGCATTTAGGAAAAAAGCGTTAACCAGTTTAAATAAAATACAATCAAAATATGCACAAAAATAAAACAAAAACATTCCCTCAGTTACTCAGGTGCTATTATTATTAGGTTTTATTAGTGTTAATACTATAATTAGAACCGTTTGCACTAGGTATGTCAATGACCTTAAAGAGGAAGTTATGTCAAATGACTTTCTTGACAATCTTTTATGTACTTGCAGTAGTTGCATCACATCATATGGCAGTACAAGTCAAAAGAGATGTATAAAAATGGTGGATTTCCCTGCTTTATTCATATACCACAAACATAACATTAAACAGAGCGCTTCGACTAGTGGGAGTACAAAGTACATATTATTGTAAAGATTTTGTAATTCACACCTTGGGCCTGTTGGAGGAGCCCTCGAGAATACTTTGAAATGAAAGCAAAACGATCATCATGCTGGAAAAAAAAAAGCTACTTGAACATTAAAACCAAATTCCTTCAAGTGTTTGGAGTCTCTTTGCATGTTTGAACTTGCCTTCCCTCAAAAACATGCGTGGGGACGCCCACAAAGTAGCGGACGAACCTGTTTTCTGGCTTTTACCCACCTGAAGTGTGTTTTAACACAAAACAGCATACAAGTGAAGTATTATTTTTGCTTAATTTGTACATATAATGATGATAATGATAGAACTTTATTCATAGAATAGAATAGAATGCCCTTTAATGTCATTTTACAACTTAGTTGTACAACGAAATTCGGATAGCTGCTCCCTTCTTAGTGCAAACGTACAAAATTTAAAAAAGATCTTATTTACAGTATAGCTATTAGAAGAATGAAGGTTAAAAAATCTTTTTTACAGTATGTTCAATGTCGGTATATGTATTAACATGAATGAGGTTTGTACAGAAAGTAAATAATAAATAGTAAATAGTTATTGCACGTAGTTTTTAAAGGAGTGTCGGTGTTGTATTATAGCTGGTGTTGTTTTCTCCCACAGCGGGGAAATGTACTTATTAACTTAATAATGGCAGTAATCAGGAGTAATAAATGTAGTATCATATTATAATAACAAATATATAAGGGATAGCATAGACATTCTTCTGAAGGTCCCATAGTGACTTATTATTATTATTCTCTTAATAAATGTCTTCATTCTGAAGTCTTTCAACGACTTCCCTATAAAAGAAAAATATGAGAATTAAAAAAGACAACTATGAATACTAGATAGCTTTTTTGGCTCAAGCGTACCTCATGTTCATGTAAATGAGACAGGATCTCACCTCCTGGTTTTAATTGTTGTAATTCTTGACCACGACCACTAGATGGGGCTACATTGTCTACGACGATACGGTAGTATAGTATGGCTTTTTAAAAATTGTTTTAATTATACTTGTACCTAATATCCTAAATACCTGCCAATGGAACAGGGGCGTGTAGATTTTTTTTATACCCACCATATCTACCGTGAGAGTGGTTTGAAATGGCGAAAGTTAAACAATACATTGGAAAAAAAAACACTTACTCCATGGAACATGTTGTGGTTTTATTTTAGAAAATAAGATTTCATGTCCCAAACTTCCTCTTTATCTGCAGCAGATAAATACTTCTTTTATTTTTTAAATAAAATACTTCCATAGATTTCATCTTTTATTCCACGTTGCCTAAATTACAAAGTATTAAACAGAGACATATTAGGAGAGTTTTACAAACTGGATAGCAAAGCAACATGAGCAAAACAAACAACTGTTATGAATGATGTATAGCAATGAATGAATGAATGAATGAATGAAAATGGAGGGGAAAAATACGAAATATATTTTAGCATTTCAAATATGAGTTGCATGTAATAATACAATAACAGTTATGAAATAATATTGATGTTCATTTTGCTTAGATTCAGTGGTGGTCAGATACAATTATTAATCACTGTTTATCTGAGCAGAGGTCTTTATTTAAACAAATTAAATAGTATTTATTAAAATGTAGTTTTTGATATTTTCCTACCACTATAAATAAATATTGATCTTTATGAAAAGCCTACACTAAAATCGTATATTTTTATTAACTGTTATTATACCAGAACAATATGATCATTTACCAGTATCATGAACTATAACTGTTTCTTATGATATTTGAGAAAATACAGCATTTTTCCAAGGATGAGAGTTATGGTCAGTAATTTATCAATTCCATCTGCCCCTTTGTGATATGATATGACAACACACAAGTGCATAAATAACAAGTTTGGGGCATCCAAGTGAAGCATATGCCTGTTTCCGCCCATCCTCCCAAATGGCCTTTGTTGGATATAAAGCTGCTTTGTCAAGCGTGATCAAATGAAAATTGAAAAATCGGTAAAAACACAGATTTGCTCTATTTACACATAAACAGCAGTCCTTCAAGTCTCCAGTTGAAAAAAAGAACAAACAAACAAACAAAAAAATAGAACATCAAGACGAGATAATACATAATTTCTACAAATACACATGATAATAACCCCATGTACGTATATATTTATATGCAAGTACACATATATACATATGCATACATGTACATCTATAAATATATATATTTTTTACATACATACAATCTTAAGCATACAATATACTATACATTTGGTGGGATAGCAGTCTCTTTTAGGCATTTTTTGTTTTTAAAATTGGATACCTACCCCGAAATACACTCATCTCATACACACGCACACACACCGACACACAGGCAAGCGCACACACGCAATATCACCAGTCAGCATCCTCCTCTATGTAATAGTCAGGCGTGGCTGTACCATCAAAAAGCCCCGGGTCCAGGGACTTGCGCTGTTTCCCTCGGGCGAAGACGCGTGACAAGGAGCCCAACGTCATCTTCTCCTTTTTCTTCTTACGCTTCTGCTCCTCCAGGTCCTCCATGGACTAAAGCGCACACAGAGAGTGCCTCAGTTAGTAGAAGAATACTATATATGCATTACCTTAGAGTGAAGAAACAAGGATGGAAAAATAAGAGAGATCCTATGTATGGTATTTTAATTTATTTCTAATGTGTTGAAGTGAAGGGAGGAATTTAAATTTACAAGTATAGAAAATATTAGTAATAAAATCTACTGCAATAAAGGCTATTTTATTAATCATACTTTTCCAAGGGTGTCAGTTTCCCCAATGTAGTGTTTATTGAGGGTGAGGCCTTTATTTTCTACAATGACAATTTGAGAGAAATTCACTGCTCACTTTGAGGAAAAACACCACAAATACTAACTGAAGGACATCGAATTGCATTGAACAAAAAAATTAACTCACCAAATTGTTCTTCTAAGCAAGGCCCTCCCAAAATAATATTGAAAAAAAAAAAAAGTGAGGATCGGTAAATTCACAGATGCTAACCAACAACTATTATGAAAATATACGTATTTGTAATGATAAAGACCTCCCCTTAATAAATACCTTACACCCCTAATTTGAGGCTTGTTGATACTTTATGCTGTGATGTGTTGTGACATGTGAATGATCAATTAGCCTTTCTAGGACATTCTTACTCAGAACTGGTTTAATTGGAATGAAACAAGACCACCACCACCACTACCAAGAGAGCAGGCTAGCACCCACATCACACACACGCACATGGATGCACACACAAGTTACGGGCAGCTCTTACATTGCAGAGGGAGTGCGTCCGGTGACGGGGGGAGTTGATGTCGCTGGGCGTGGACGAGCGGTCCCCGTCGGCGGCCGAGGCGTCAGAGATGACAGACGGCTGGCGCGAGTGGCAGGGACTGATCCTGACCACAGCTAGCGGTGGTTGGATGCCACAAACACACGTAGACAAACACACACAAGCGCACACACATACGTCGTCCCAGAATTGAAATAATCCCACTGTTAGTCTGAGAAACCTCAAGGACACCCGTTATTAGTAACACCGAGTCACACTCCAAAAGCCATTTCATTAGGTACACAAGCATCTTTGACAGTGGTGGGACGTAAAGACATAGAAATACTTTCCACTCGCTACTTTGTCAAACTAGATGTGGCATTTTTTTCATATGGAAAAGTGTTATTTTGGTAGTGTGGTCTGTGAACGTTGACCCTTATTTTAACACAAGTATCTGTGTGACCACTTTTCCCACATCTGAACTTGAACATGAAAGATACCTAATGAAGCGTCTGTCGAGTGAGGGAGGGAGGGATATGCTACCTTGTCTGTCGGCGTTGTGTCCGTGGTAGAGGGTCTGCTGGCTCTGCCGGATGGCGGCGGTCAGCGGCAGGTCAGCCTGCATCACCCACTCCTGACTGCCGTTTACCACGGGCTCTGTGGAGCCGGCGTTGGTGGTGGAGGCTAACGAGTGGCGCTTGGGAACGTCTTTCGTCAGCGTGGCTAGAGATTGCTTGGCCTGGTCAAAGGTGGAAAATATATTTTTATTATTATTATTTTATATTATATTATTTTGCTGGATTCTTCATTAGTTTTTATTTTGTTTGGACTTTATTATTTTATTGGATTTTTCATTGTCATTAGTTTTTATTTTGTTTTGACGTTAGTCGATTAAAATTGGCTCATTTTAATTGGGTTTCATTTTTTCAAAGACAATTTTTTTGATACAACTCTTGTATCGGATCTCTATAAAAACAAGAGCAGCAAGTAAAATGACATTTGGCAGAGTTCACTCACCATAGTGAGCTCGGCCTCCAGCTCCTTGATCCGATTCTCCTTCATGTCCAACTGAGAGCGCAGGAGGTTAGCCTGCTCCGTGGCCTCTTTGGTCTGTCGCCTCAGGTCCCACTTCTCCCTCTCCAGCACATCCTTCTCCTTGGCGAGCACTCTCACTGCATCCTCACTCTCCTGCAACAACAAACGCAGCCAATGGTCACTTTGATGCGTCAATGGCGTGATGCTGCTCCTCCTCAGCCAGGCAACTAAATGAGTATTAGTTGAAAACTACAGGAAAAAAATGCACGTTATCAACAGAATATTGTAAATATTGTTAGTTTCATTCCATTCGGCAGAATTTTCGAGTCGAGCAAACCTTTCGATGCTGGTCGTAGTTGCGTATGAATTCTCGGAGCTGGTCTTCTCGGCTCTCCAGTGTCGTGTACAGCTGCTGCATCTGACTCACCAAATCGCTTTTCTCCCCTTTTAGACGTTTACGGTCGGCTTTCATGGCTGTAATGCAACATTCAATGAGTCATTCTACATGCACGATAATACTCTTTAAATTAAACGCTCTGAAATCAAATGTGAGCATTATTAGGATGATTTTTTGATACTGCTCACAAATCACCTCCAGAAAATTTAGCTGAAAGCCACTAGAGGGCACTATAAACAAGCTGCTACGTTGGTATCAGATGTGAACATCTGAGAAGATTCAGTAAACAAGGATTTGGACATGAACTGTATCCCCTTGCACTTGTCTTACGAGGAAACAACCTTCAACGCACGTGTCGCACACTTGCACCCGCCCAGCATTCCGAGCTGTCAACGCTCGCGTCCCATTCATATTTCACACACTCGGGATTCCAAACCTGTTCAGTGATTGTTACACAACACATCTGACAGATCATCATCAAGAATGAGATAAACGCAGTTGCCTCATTAAATTGAAACTCAGATAAAAACGGGTAGCAGCTGCCGTGTTACATAATGCATCATCTTATAAAACAATGCAGGATAATTGGTGCATCATACAACAGTTTGCATTCCAAGCAAGGACGCTATGTCAAACAACGACCCCAAAAATTCATAAAAATAAATAAATAATAACAATCTCCTCTCTACCCTCTTACTAAAATAACTACAACAGTGGGCAATGTTTGTGCCATATCATAAATGGGATTGGACCGCTTTATTAATTATTACTGAATTATTTACCAATGTTAGTCCTCAACATCAACTTGCACAACAGAAATGAATAGAACTAAAAATATCCAGCAGATGCTCAGTCAGTATGTGTCCTGATCATAATGCGATCTTTCTTTTGCAAGTTACTCATGATCAGGATCACCCTGCACAAAAAAAAAAAAAAAAAAAAAAAAAAAAAGCTCAACTGGAAATAGGGCATCTGACCTTGTAAGGCCTCCTTGGCGTGGTCCAGCTCCTGCTCCTTGTCACCCAGCTGGACGTGGAGCTCGGCTGTGGAGAGCAGGCCTGCGGTTCCTCCTCCCTGGGACTCCTCCTGCAGGTCTTTGCCCAGCATGTCCTTCATTTGCCGTAGTAGGTGTACCTCTTCCTGAAGCTGGGCCACCTCCTCGTGCAACAACACTGGGGGCAAACAAGACGGAAAAGGACTGAGTCAACTTTGGAGTTGAAGTGGTACAGAATCAACTGATTCTGCGTGTGAGTAAGTCTTTTATGATTTTATTGACTGGCCAAAGAAAATGGGGTGTTACACATAATGTAGAATCTCGTGTGCCTGTTGTCACATGATGTCGCATGCTTTTTGGATAATGAGCTCTTCAAGAGTTTTATAAGACGGATGGAGGGAAAGATACATGAAGACAGACAGACAGACAGACAGATCGGCTCATCCCAGAGCCCTGAATGCTTTCCTTAGTAATATAACACCATGCCAGGCCTCAGGGAAAACAGTCAAACAAACAGGAATGACAGGACGCAGGACCTGGTGGGCACGTTTGACAAGCCATAGAAAAACAAAAAGACTGACAACTATTTGTACTTTATATGTGACAAGAGTATTCCAATAAACTACAGTATTGTGCTGGTTTGCTCCTGAAATCCAAAGTTCCCCTGTAACCATTTAGACTGCCAGAGGACAAAGTTGGAATGATGGCAGGATATACAGTGGGCTCTTTTCCAAGTGCAGCTGCAGATGCTCAAAAAGACATGTAAAAGCTCTCAGTTGGTTTGGGAACACTCGACCACAAAAAAAACTGCAAGCAGGAAGTCAGTGTTTGTTCAAGTTAGAGGGGCCTGCAGTATGACCACAGAGGTCCTCCGCAGATGCAGGAGTCCCATGTAGGCCCGAAGGCTAAATCCACTTCCTGATTTGTTTACCTACAGGATAGCCTTTACTTGCTGAGGGGAGCCCAGAGGCTGCTTTTAATACCCATGTGCAACTTTACAGTGTTTAAGGTTGAGTGGATAAAATGAAAAGGAATAAAATGAAATAATTACACACAAACAATGGAATATAAAATACAATAATCACACAGGGCATCTTGCAATAACTTGTATCTGCTCCCATATGATAGTAGATTACAATAGAAATTTGAAAAAATCACAAATATTACACATACAGTTGGGCCATGAGAGCAAACAAACTAACGAGAGATATATACAGAATCTTGCTTTATCCACTGCGGCGAACAACTACTTTATGTCTTTACTATACTGCCCCCGGTGGCCAAGGCCCAGACCCCAGAAGGAGCTGCACAATATCAATTAGACTTCCAGTACTGGTGTGAATAAAAACATTATCCATTAGAGGCAGATTTTACAATGAGGCTCAGTGGACAGCGCATGACGTCAACATGTCACAAGTTGGACTGAGATTTGAAAAGAGTCATTTTATTCACTGCAGCCTCTTTGTTCAAGAGCAGTAGAAACGGAGCAAAGCCTTTTGAACACACTCTTATCAAGTTAGCTCACATGCCTCTGATCCTCCGTCAGGCCATGCAGATCCTCCTACCGCAGAACACCAGGTCGCTCTGCCTCCCTTTACTCGTTAGCCCGCCCGTTCAATTAACCTCTCAGCCTTGCTTCTTATTAAAGTGTCCATCAAACTGGCCGGGAGCAGCTCTTCGCTGCTTTGCCTTGTGATAAGATCACACAAATACACACACTCTTAAAGGAGAGCAAGTGGCAAAGTGATTGGCTTCAAGAAAAGCTTGGGGGTATTATTTTTATTCCCGGTGAAGTCTTGAAGCACTTAATCAAATTGATGGTGATGTGCGAAAATGTACATTTTCCTACTTCGATGTCATCACTAAAATAAATGTTATAATAGGCTTACATCTAATGATTGTGCTTAGAAAAGATTCATTATTTATATACACGTCAAAGCGTAGAGAAAAAAAAATATTCTCATGGCCCAACTGTATGTGTAATATTTGTGATTTTTTTCAAATTTCTATTTTTAATCTACTATCATATGGGAGCAGATACAAGTTATTGCAAGATGCCCTGTGTGATTATTGTATTTTATATTCCATTGTTTGTGTGTAATTATTTCATTTTATTCCTTTTCATTTTATCCACTCAACGTTAAACACCTACTCTTTGACGGTTTAATGGCTTCAGCCTGCCTGAATTAAACGTGCAAGCTTTCAAAGCAACGAGAGCGATAACAGTTTCCATTCCTTTGCAAAGAAAAATAAAAACAACTGAGCCGTCTGTCTATACAAGTACGCAAGGCATCAGGGGAACAACGAATTACAATATTGCAGAGAATTAATAGTCAAAGCAGTTATAATTGCTGGGATTAGTCTTCTTTTGTCAGATCCGGAAAGACAACCTGAGGGAGATTTTTTTTCACAGCTAGACTTCCCGCGCGAACATCAATCCATTGCACACTTTTCTTATAAATTATAGCACGGTTAAAAATAACTAATCATAATCCGCCAACATATGGACGCAGAGTCGACTCCTAACCGCAACAAGCAATAATAAACCAAATGTTCTGCTCGGGTGTAGACTGCTGAAAAGCACTAAAGCAGCAATTAGCTGATAAGAGCAGACGTTTCGTCAAACAAACGGGGAAAAGTCTTGAAATTGCGTTGATAAGAGGACTCGTCACAAGGATGGAGCACAGCAACAGACTCTTCTTTTTCCCTCCTCTGAGAAAGTGTTACATAAAGTGGGATGAACAGATATCCATAATTGGAATGAATTTAACCCTTTTCACCCTTTCTGATCATAAATCATCCTGAGTGATTAGCATTTGCTGTGGGCTGTGCTAAGAGTGATTTTGTTTCTCTTGGATCTGCTCGGAAAACTATCCCACTTTAAACTATGAGTATAGTAATAAATGGGCAGAATCATTTTTACCAAGTCCGCAAAGGCCAATTATTAGATGTTTCTAAAACAATTAACCAGCGCAATTATGCTGCGGTGTGATTTATCAGCCTGGACAATGGTGTATGTTGAACCTGTTTAATATTTATAACGACAAAAACATATGTCAATAGTAGAATAAGTTAGGCCGAGCCTCAGGGTCTCCGATTGAGACGTGAAACAAAACGATTGTCGATTAGAAAGCCACCTGAAGCTTTTACTTTGCGATTTTGCCAATGAGGAGCATTATTTGTTATTTGCCACCATAAATACGAAATGTAAGTACCAAATAAGCTGACAGCTAGCCTATAGGCTATTTTCTAGCCAGTCTCACACAGATTATTCTAGGTCAATCTTGGTACCTTCAAAGTCATCTGTGGCAATAATTTGTGTGCGTTATACGTCGTGTTGACCATCATGAGTGCACAACACACTATAAGAGCAGTTAAGATGCACTTGCCCATTTTTGTCCTCATCATGTCTGAAATTCAAAAACTGGTGGCTGCTAAGAATCACTAAGTGTGCACGGTGTCCCCAGCATTACCTTATGAGTGCACTGGTGTGTGCAGCTGGCTATTTCTGTGCTCCATTATAAAAGGATGACTGGTCCAGTGAGCTTTGCCCTCCATCTAATTACAGTGTCAAGATCAGACTCATAGACTCTTGATTAAATGAATCACCCAGGTAAAAGATGAGTCTTGGATGATTGGAGCCTGCGTGAACTGGAATAACTCAGAAAAGTTTGCTTGGCACAGCCCGTCGAGTACGTTTGAACATATTCGAAAATGTGGCTAGCGATTGCCACAAAGTGTTTATATGTAAGGACATATGGTTTCTTTCCAATGGCCATATCTGAAGCCGTTGTGCAAATGTACTCAGCAAAGTTTGGCAGAGGAATCCGTCGCGCTTCTCTGAGCTGATTGGCTAATCGTTAAGTCTAAACCGCTGCGCTCATGGGATTGATCAGGCTTCATCTGGAAAGCGCTGTTCCCTGTCACCGTGCCAGACGTGGAGATGATGCACAGATTCCAGGCTGCTTTACAAAATGCTACACGGTGACGCATGAAGGAATGATACAAAAACACCCGTGTTCAAAATACTGGAAAGACCGTGGGTAGAGCACAGTAATTCTGTAATCTAATTGTCAAGCTAGACAGTCAACCAACTAGTATGCCTGTAATCCAACAGTAAACCAACCAACTAAAATGCCGATAATCCAACTAACTAACTGACTAGCTAAACAACACAGTAGAGACAGAAAAAAAAATACAATTAATTTACTACATGAAAATTTGACATGTATCAAATGACGTGTTCACAACGTGTTTTTCATGTGTTTGAAGTGAAGTCTCTTTTTAATACTGGCAGTAGAGGATTATTATGCGTTCAGAGAATTAATAAAACTATGAGAGAGATAAACACGGCGGAGACTGATAAAAGCCGCATAGTATACAATACATGGCTTTAAATATTAACTAGAGAGTGGTCCAAACAGAATAATGAGCACAGTGATCAGGAAGGGGCATCAAGGTTATTGCTATGTAATTTGAATGAGAGGATTTCAACATGGCAGTTCATGCCATTTCATTACTATGCAGAAAACTAGTCCTTCAGTCATATCACAGAGACTAAATATAATACAAATATTTAAAAAAAAGTGCAAATTAAACAATGATGTAGTCATGTATATTTGGAGCCGCCACCGGCATCACTTTCACAGGCACACTGAGTGTAATGATACAATCTGCTTCTTTTCTTTTTTTCTTCTTTGCTTTTCTTTCTGTACAATCTGTACTACTGATATTCATCTGGAATTTGAGGTTGTCACTACAACAACAAGGCCACAAAAACACAAATGGAATATCGACTTTTTGTACACAATGTACGTACATTCTAACAAATAAACACAATTTTTAAAAATAACAATAATTTAATATAAACAAACCATGATGTAGTGAGGGCTTACTGTATACATAGTACGTATATACTATTATATATCTGTTACGTTGTCTATTAAAGTTTAAATCCCACGTGATCCAACATAAACTATGCGAGCGTGCTTATGCCTGCTCATATCAACATGTCCACATACCGCCACGTTCGTGCGTACGATGCTTACATTCTATTGCGACAGATTAACAGATAAGCACGTCGTCCATAGGTACTATCTAGGTCGGCGCATGATGACAACAAGGTGGTGCAGATCTCTCCTGGCCCAAACCAATCTATGATACTCGCCTTCTCGTGATGATGAAAAGCCGGGATCGCTATCCAGCTTCTGCAGACCTTGCTGATAATCTGATCATTTGAATCAGGGGATGTTGTTGCAGGGAGACATAAAACATGCAGGACACCGGCCCTCGAGGAACAGGGTGAGGTATGGGTATATTTTATGCTAGTTGTTAATTTAGAATTATTACGAACATGTTATTCTTAAGGTCATACGTGTTTCAATGACATCATCACAGTGACATCATCCATACATGATCATTTTCTGGAAAACCAAAGTAGTAGTACCACCTCACTACTGACCACTACTGAGACTGCAGTATTCTCACAATGACACTGTGAACTTGAAGCTACTCCAGTCTCGGCGCACACACACACACACACACACACACACACACACACACACACACACACACACACACACACACACACACACACACACACACATACACACACACACACACACACACACACACAAATGCACGCATACGCACTAAAAATCCCGGACGTGTGCTTGTGGGTCACTCACCGGCCTTGCCCTCCTCCCTGTCAGACCTCATGGCCTTGTCGGCCTTGGTTCGGCTCGGCTCCACTGTCAGGCCCGTCGTTGTGAGCTCTCATAGCAAGTGGGAGCAAACAGCAAACACACACACGCACAGTGACAACACGCTCTACATACACAACATATGCCACCTGTGTGAGAGTGCTCGACTGCCCAGGCCCCGCCCCAGAACAGGAAGTGCTCCCTTGAGAGCGTCTTTCTCGTTCTACGCGTGTTTGGAGGGACACACCCAGAAAGTTGTCCTCCCCCCTCCTGCAAGAAGAAGAAGGAGGAGGCGGGGTAGCTGAAACTGCGCCTGAAGACTCAGGTGACAACAAGCCAGGTGAGTCAGAGGCACACTAATGCCATCTGATGGCCGACAGCTAAAACGGCATGGAACGGATGGAACAAAGGAACCTTTCACACTAAGAAAACATGCGTGTCACATTTCTATCACAGAGGCAGCAATTTCCTGTCAAAACAACTTATTTTATTGTCCTAGGGGTTGAACAACTTGTCCACCAGTCCCCAGGCAGTGGTACGGGGCCATCAATTACAATTAAAATGTGGACTATGGCATCACATTTTAAATCTGACAACTTTTTGGGGATTTTTTTTCACTCGAGGCAGCACTACATATTGTGTGGTGAATCAACATGCCACCAACAAATTTTTTGTCTAATGGGTGGGCATGCAGTGCAGAGATCCAACTATTACAGGCCTTTAAAAAGTCAATTTTCAATAATAAGTCCCCATAGGGCTTTTTAATACACAGTAAAAATTGCTGCAATAACTCCATCCAAATCCATTAAAAGCAGACAGAACTTCTTTTTGTCTTAATAGCTACACTTGTCAAAATGAGAAGAAGTGAACATCCCCTTCCAGCACTCGATCTCATCTGCACTCATTGCTTTCATTCTGACACTTCTTCAGCTGCAACATTTCCATTTTCTCGCTGCCTTTTCTCCACTTGAACTTAACACCTTGCACCGGCGTGACATTCATTGGCTACCGCTCGCTTTTAAAAGCCTGCAGAAGTCGTCAAAAAAGACCTCGTCCTTTAACTGTCAGTCTGCATTTTTAATAGAGATTATAGCGAGAGAGCCACAGAAGAGACAAACTGAAATATTTGCTATAATCACGCAGAACACAAGCCTGACTTTTGATGGGGGGGGCAATCTGATTTCTTTCAGCTCTCAAGCGTCCCGTGTAGCTGAGAAATGGAACTGGAGAGACGTGAAAAAAAATGGCAAAAGCAAATGAAGGGCAGTAAACGGTGTGGAAAATGGATATAATGGATTAAAGGATGCTTCACCATGACGTAAGGTAATGCAGGGTTGCCATGGCAACGACGGAGGATGCTAATCGCTGTATTGCCAGGAAGTGTAGCATTTAAATTAATTTGAAGCTGCTCTGTTTGAGTCACACGATTCCATATTGTTGGTTTGTTAAAAAACAACAACAACAATATGGCGATCAGGTCCCAACAGTGCCATTAGCACTAAGGCCAGTGCTAACACCACACGAAAAGTGTCCTGGCTGGTCCATCAACTTAGTAAAGCACTCAACTAGATCATGTAGGCTTCCTATGGCCACAATAGATCGATTACAAAATAAATCATTATATTACAATTTTTTATTTACAATTCAAAATTATATACATGCCTCATCCTAACAAACGACAACATTCTTGTAATTTTCTAAAAGTAGATTTCAATCACAATACCCATCCATCTATTTTCTGAGCTGCTTATTCTCACTAGAATTGCAGAGGAAAATATATCCAAATATATACTATGTATAAAGTTACAGCTAAATATGGTACCGTAATTTTCAGACTAAAAGTTGCTCCGGAATATAGGTCGCATTAGCCATAAAATGCACAATAACGTGAAAAAACACACATATAAGTCGCTCCGGAGTATAAGTCGCATTTTGGGGGGAAATTTATTCGACAAAATCCAACACCAAGAACAGACATGAACGAGCAACAGCAGGCTAAACGATAGGTATGCTAACGTGACATAAACACAAATGAAGAGCTGAGAACGGGCCTGACGTAACATTCGGAGTTATTAAAAAAAACTATTACATAAATAACACGTGTATAAAACCATCTGTGTCACTCCAATTCATTAAATCCATCGATCGTCCTATGTCAACAATGGGTGCGCGCCGCTGACGGCGCTTGCACTTCAAAATATTCCACAGGCCCATATAACGATATATAAATTAGATATCAAATAACTATTATATAAGCAATAATATCAAACCATCTGTGCACTCTAAACCATTAAATCCATCGATCAAATTCCTCGTCCTTTGTCAAAAACATGCGTGCGCCCTGACGTGAGCCTCGTCGCTATTCCACAGATCTAGTATATAACTATATTGTAGCGTTAACAAAGTACAAGGAAAGACGTGGGTTTGGTAAACGGCTCTATTTAACAAAACAAACTTCCAGGCGTGTGGCGGCGTGGACTTCCAGCCACGGAGGTGGAAGAGAGATCCATAGAATAGGACCGGGCGTGCGTAAAAGCCATGACCGAGCCCCAT
Source organism: Syngnathus scovelli (assembly GCF_024217435.2). Lineage (NCBI taxonomy): Eukaryota > Metazoa > Chordata > Actinopteri > Syngnathiformes > Syngnathidae > Syngnathus > Syngnathus scovelli. Next base: position 10,815,107 of record NC_090857.1, on the reverse strand, counting down.
CCACCGTCCCCGGACAGCCACCCGGCCGAGCGCCGGCCCCCGACTTCTGTCCACGGAGGTGAAAGAGCTCCGTAGAGTAGGACCGGGCGTGCGTAAAAGCTATAATAGTTTTTCAAACCTTCTGTGTCACTCCAAATCCTTAAATCCTTCAAACTCTTCGTCCTTTGTGTCACTTACAAACAAAGCCGCTAATGATGCCGGTAGTACCCTGCCCTTCGTCATCTTCGTCATCCCGTGATCAATCTTTGTCCTTTTTGTAAACAATCGCTGCGCCATGCCGCGCTGCTGACGTCGCGCTGCTGACGTCGCGCTGCTGACGTCGCGCTGCTGACGTCACTTGAAATTCAAATTACAGTAATCCCTTGCTACATCGCGGTTCGTTTATCGCGGTTTCACTTTTTATTTTTTGAAAATTTTTGAAAAAATTCACGTAAGTTGCTCCTCATTATAAGTCGCCCCCCCCCCCACCCAAACTATGAAAAAAAAACGCGACTTGTAGTCCGAAAATTACGGTATATACTTTAGTATTATAAAACATATGTTAGTGTAGCTGTACTGTTGTATCCAGAACGACGGAGCCTAATAGCAGAATCACGAGGTGTAAAAAGAAATGAACACAAAAGCTTTATGGATACGTGCTCAATAGCTCTTCAAGATGCTTTCTCCTTGGAGAGCATACATAGTGTAATAACAGGCTTGTCAATGTAATTATCACACAGCCTTTGGTGCAAAAAAAAATCATTATGAATATGAAAAGAATAAGCAGCTTCAATGATGCAACTCCAGCGCAATTACCTTTTTTCAAACTGCAAAGATTTTTCTCACAACATCCTAAGCCTGCAGTGTTGTGTAAAGGTGGTCAGCACACACCTTTGCTCCCTGATTTAACCTCCCTCCTGTCTCTTTTAACTACTCTGATAAATCCCCGCACACATGGTCACCAAGGCAACGCCTCTCTGGCTCACTCGTTCTATACCGGAGGCAAGCGTGTACCTTTGCCCAGCGAGCAGTCGGGAGAGCCGAAGTCCATCAGGCTGGAAATCTCTGCCGGGTAGCACATGTCAGTCACCATCGTCTTCTGCCTGTGATGCACGGCTGGATCTGCAAAGGAGGAAAATCAATGCGGCAATGAGCTGGAAATTGACGTCAAATTTTAAAGGAAAATCCCAACAATCAGAGAAAAGCAGAACCCAAATAAAAACATGGTTCTGTATGTGGAACCAATTTTTCAATTTCAGAATGTAGAATGAATTTATTAAAAATTATTAAATAAATGATTAAAAAAAAAAAAAAAAAAAAATTCACGCCAAATGTTTTTTATAAGGTTTGGGCAACATAAAAACATCCCGCCCACTCAGACAGTAAATCTCCTTTATGAACAACAAAGAGACAGACTCAACCAAAAAGCGTTAGTAAAATGGTCAAACAACATTTTCTCCACAGCCGTGAAATAACCTCAAACTTGCAGAAGACTTTTATAACACCCAGACCAAGTGACTTTCTTATGTCCCCCAGGGGACACACGGAAAGTGAAGCCGCACGTCATATTTCTCTTTCCAGCAGACAAACAAGACACCTAAATCAAAGCAGCACAGACATTTATACTAGCTCTCAGCTGAACAACTTTTTATCTATACGAGCGTATCAACATGTCCTTGCGATCAATCAGATTCTGCAGGGCTGCTCAAGGGCCACGTGAGACCCCCCTCCCACCATTGACTCCCCCGTGGAGACACCCGAGGGAAGAAGATGAGGGAGATGATGCGACCCGCTCGGAAGTAACGATTTGAAACCCTCCACGGTGTAGGAGAAAGATGCTGAAAGTCCTTTTAGTTGTTCATTAGTGTAGCGTGGATTTGCATGCCTCATTGAATTCAAGTCCTTGGGAAGTTTCTTCCCTTTTACGCAAGTTGTTTGTGTCACAAAACTACTCTGCTTGCTTGAGACTGAGGCACAAATAGTCTTTTTTGTGGTTCTTGACCTTTTTTTTTATGCAGGAACATCAACATATTATGAGACCTGGTAACTGTTTTTAATTATTGAGGGGTAGAAAAACACACACAAGTATTTTAGTGTTATTTTACTATCATTGCTTTATTTCCATAAACATTAAAATGATGTCAAAAGAGCAAGTGCAGATTGTGTTTGCCCAACAGTTTTTAATGTCAGGCCAAACACGAGCAAAAGTATGTGTGTGCGCACACATCCACACGCATTACAGCTCATCTGCTTAATACTGCGGGTCACAGCTGGTACTGGACGTCCTGGCAGGAACCCATATGAGCCTTACTGGACCACAGCTAGATGAGGTTGGCTTTAAAAAAAAAAAAAAAAAAAAAGTGTGTGAGTGTGTGTGTGTGGGGGGGGGGGGGGGGGGGGGAGGATTAAGCAAGGAAAGCTGTCTCTGAAATGACTCGAGCAGAAAAATCTCCCGCACCTTTTTGTGCCAAAAGCTGCCATTGGTAAAAATAAATAGATAAATAAAAAAATAAATTAAAAAAATATATTAAAAAGAAAAAGACCATGGGCTAAATCATTCAGTCTTGCAATTGATTGTGCCAAAGTTGACCTTGTCCTGCATTGTTCCGTATCACGGCGAGATCAAGCGTGTGCAAAGAGTTAAAGGGAATAGCTAGCATAATAAAAGATTGAAGGGCTCCAACAAATAAAACTCATCAAGACACATTTTACACTTCCATTGGACTATTCTTCCTCTGCCGCTTTTTATGCTCTGCTAGCCGTACACCATTCTATCAATAATAGAACTAAAACTACCTTTTTAGCAACTCGAGATGAGATGACAGATAGAAAGGACGGTGGAACCTGCACACTATTCAAAGTGAATAGTCAATGTTTTTTAATATAAAGATATGAGGCAACATGTTCCTTGACGGCTCAAATCAAAGAGCCTGTAATTCTGTTAAAACTACTTTATATTGAACGGGATAGGCAACTTTGGCCTACTTTTGGTGCAATAATAAATCGTACTAAGTGACCCACTGAAAGAAAATGGAGGATGAGTTAAGGCTTTGAATGCCACAAAACAAATTTGGTGTTTCTGGATTTCTTTTTTTTGGAAAGGCGTTTGTTGGAAAAAAAAAAAATGTAATTCTAGGCCCGAGCTGAAATTTGAATCGCAACTCTCCCGCCTTAGCCAACCACTAGAATACACTGTGCTGACGCTGCAAAAGTATGCCCCCCCCAAAAAAAAAAAAAAATTGGAAGAATTGCATCTAAGTACTCTATTCTTCTTCAAGATGAAGTGTCCATAGTACAGATTGTCGCTTGGATGTCACTTGAGAAAATGTGTTACCACAAATAAACCGGCGGCGATGACCTTGTCGGCTACGTGATGACTTGCGTTCGCAGCCAGCGCAACAATAAGTGTTAAATCTTGAAGGTCATACTGTCCCGCTGACTCAGCGTTTTACTCTGCAATGTCTCAGCAGGGGGTGGAGATCATCACTTATTCCTCTTCAGGACCAATGACTTCGAGCGTAGCGGAGAAGCACTTTGCAATATAGCATGGGCCGTAATGTCTTCCGAGCCTATGTGAGGAATTGTAAATTAGCGAGCGGGGTTTTATACACTCCATAAACACGCCAGGTTGCTGCTGCCGCTACTCGTCTTCATGCATTTTACAAATACTGCAGCTGTTGTTAAAGCCTTGGTGTATTTTCCGTGTTGCTGTTTATTTGATGAAAAAAAATATCAGTTTCAAAATGTTCAGCTGTGGGAAGAAATTATCGCTATTATTTAGGGGCTCAAAGTAGGTCGCACATCTGCCTCGTTATGATCTCACATGGATGGATGGATGGATGGATGGATGGATGGATGGATGGATGGATGGATGGATGGATGGGTGGATGGGTGGATGGGTGGATGGGTGGATGGGTGGATGGATGGATGGATGGATGGATGGATGGATGGATGGATGGATGGATGGATGGATGGATGGATGGATGGATGGATGGTCAAAAATTCAGAGCCTTCAATGAGCCTACCCTGCATGATTTTTTTTATGTGCAAAGAAGTTAAGACTGGAACCCAGAACCTCTCGACTGTGAAGCAGCCACGCTAACGACGATACCACCGTGCTCGCCCACAAAAACGCATTATCCATGTTTTCTCCAAGCCTATTCAAAACACGGAAATAAATGTGTAATGACGCTTCACAAAACAAAACTCATTTGTAGCGACGGCACGATCCAAAACTGCTCATCATTTCCAGCGCTGATCACAGTGTGTTGATAACAGCCGCCATTATTCATCTTCAGCCTGCATTCATAGTAACAATGCCAGTTAGTTGTCACAGGAGCAATGTCACACTGGGACTACAAACAGGAGATGGACACCCTCCAAAAATCTTCAACCCCCCCATCACATGCATAACAGCCCACTGACTTTAGTGCTCCACTGAGTGATTGATGTCATCTCATTAGCTGAAGAAGTAGTGAGTGGATGTCGGTGCATTCCCTCCCCAGCCTTCTTCCTTCCTCAGCTTCATCCTCCATCAATCAGCACTTCTCCTTGGATTAAAACCCCCAAATCCCTCAGCTCATCTAGCGTGTCCCCCCTCTTTGGGATTTGCTCTTCTTTTCTTGGTGACTATTAAGATTCCCCTTCAATCCCCACTGCTCTAACTCCTGCTGCTGATAGATGCTCTCCACCCTGGCACTGTCACGCCGTCTCCAATGGCCCCACCAACAAACGCCCCCACCGCATCCTTCCGATCAACATCATTTCGATCCGCCATCGGCAGAAGAGACCAGCAACCAGCAAAGAAAATAAAGCACAGGTGGAGAGGACGGCAAAGATGATTTTTTTTACTTTTTTTGTAATAACAGTAGAAATTGCTTCGTCACTTCGCTGAGAAATTCCATGTCGGTATAACCGGCCTTTACAATCGATCTGCCTGTGAATCCTGATTGTGACCATACCTCAAGGTCAGCTTCTGTATGCCAGAATATCACGCTCTAGTACTTGTATTAGGCAGGTGGAGCAAAGCTCCTGAAATTGCATCTGCACTATTATTTTTAGACTGAATAAATCTCCCTTATGAAAGCTCTACCAAGTTCATAAAATTTGGCGGCACCCAATAAAAAGCGGAAATTCAGCCCATGAAGCCAGCAAAAAAGAAATTTGGTATGCATGTCGATCATGACAACCTGTCCAAAAGTCCATTCCCTTATCAGTATGACTTGCATATTTCCTGGCTGTTAGCGATGACATTTTTAAACAATAATTACATTTTTGAACTTCTGGTTTCAACCCAGAGGCAACGTAACTTCCAGAAGCACCTCTGAGGCAGCTGGGGACGCTCGGCAGCTTTTATAAATGAGCTCGGTGCATTTCGCCTTCATAAACATTCTGAATGAGCACCTCTGCAAGACAGAATATATTTTTCTTATTGAAAAGCCAAACAGTTGAATGCAAGAGATTAATTTGACATACAGACTGCTTGCCATTTATGTGGATGCAAAACTAACCCAGTGACCAAGGAAGGAAGATGACTAACAACATTTTAATTGACGTCTCCTTTTGTTGCTTTCAAATGCTATTGATTTCTCCCGTGATAAAAAAAAGTCAGTCTAAGCTTTTGACGTTATTTTGCTTACACTTTGTATACTTACAAGTTCACTCTTTGAAAACAAAACCGTGAAAAATAAATTGGCTGTACAAAGTAGTGCAGCAAAACAAATTGATTAAAAACAGTCATCGAGAAATTTCAATATTTCAATAGTCAAACTTTCTGACTTTTTTTGTTGGAGTTTTTTTTGTTGGTTTTGTCAGGGGAAATATCACTTGAAACGACCACGTAGTCAACATCATTGTTTATGAAAAAAAAAAAAACAAAGATAACGGTGACAGCAATATCAGGATTTTGAAACCAGACTCACTTTTGTATTAAAGTCCCTGCTCTCTATTCAATATACCGTCATATACATTTTGCAGTGTACAATGAAGCAGCACGAGCTTTAATGATAAAAGAAAACATCACAACCACATGCAAGTGTGCTATCTCAGTCACAAATGAAGTCTCATCTACGCCACACACACACACGAACACTCAGACACACACGTCTGAGGTCCACATATAGGAGATCACAAGGTTAATTTGCAGCAGCGTACGTGATCGTGCATGAATATCTGAACGCAAGGCCACGAAAAACAGACAACCTCGTGAAAACAGACACTCCACACAGCACAGGCACGTACGCACATGCAGTGATGCCAAATAACGTTATAAGGTAACGATTGACGCGTTACATCTCTCAGTAGAGTAATCTGATTACAGTTACTTTGCAAATGGAGGGATAGTTGTCATGTTTGCATTATGTTAAACGTTTTTTTTTTCCTAATCCCGTTGGCTGCTGTATACTAAAATTTTTCCATGCAGGTGTAATGAATGAGTGGCTGTCAATCAATCAATCAATCAATCAATCAATCAATCAATCAATCAATCAATCAATCAATCAATCAATCAATCAATCAATCAATCAATCAATCAATCAATCAATCACATACACACATTTCTTTACCTCTACGCTTCTCCGAAGCACACAGGTTCCATGGTATACGACTCGGCCGCGGCATCTTCTGGCCCCGTGAGACAAATTCCATGTCAACCCTTCCTGTCATGTGCACTGACTGATGTTCACTCGTAACCCTCTCATGAGGGGTGGGGAGGGCGGAGCTTAAGCTTACTTGTGCCCAGATGTGCCACAGCTTAGCACCGGAGCAAGCCCTCGGCATCACTTTCATCCCCACTCTCCTCTACTTTTCTCACAAAGCCCGCTAAAGCTTTTAGCCTCTGCTTGGACCCTCAGGCTCCCTCTGCTGGTTGCTCACGCACAGGGTAGACGATGTACACGTTTCAAGTTGCTCACAGTTCTGGATTGCTCTAGAGCAGAGGTCACCAACACGGTGCCCGCGGGCTCAAATAGTGGCACTTGTCAGTGACCTGCATCTATTTATTTTACAGTCAAACCTCGGTTTCCGAACGTCCCGGTTCTCGAACAAATCGGAATTTGAACAAAAAATTCGAGATTTGTTGGCTTCGGTTGTTGAACAAAATTCGGAGGTCGAACCTCGCGAGATGAGCCGGGAGGACCCGAGAAAACCCGACTGCGCGGCCCGGATGCCGACTGACTCCGTAGTTATTGTATTTTCGTTACTTTGAGGATTGTATTAACCCCTAATCATGCCTCCAAAGAAAGCAAGTGGGAGCAGTAAAGCCATCCTAAAACACAAAGACGCTCTTAAAGCAATGCGACACTGAGCGCCCAACGCGCTGCGGTTGCGCGATCGCACCAAATTAAGCTCCCTGCGCACTTAGGTCCACTTAAAATCTGGAAAGTACATCAGGACTTTAAAAATATTTTCAAAATTTCAGCAACGGCTCTGTCACAATAATGCGACCAGCGCAGTGCAGTTGCGCGGTGGGCGACGCGCTACGGTTGCGCGTTCGGCGGTGCGCTGCAGTTGCGCGATCGGACAAAAATGCGCAAATGAAAAAATACTTTAAAAGAAGGCGTTGTTTTTTTTGTCTTGGAACGGACTAAAATGTTTTCTATTATTTGTAATGTGAAAAATAGTTTCGGAATTCAACCGATTCGCTTCTCGAACCGCCTTCTGGAACGGATTGTGGTCGAAAACCGAGGTTTGACTATATTTTTGCTATTCTTGTTAAAATCACACTTACATGTGAACTGGAAATGAAAATAATAACACATAGTCAAAGCTAAATTGAGCAAATTGGCTATTTCAGAAGTGTGTGTCAAACTGGTAGCCCTTTGCCTTAATCAGTACCCAGGAAGCAGTTCTCGGTTTAAGAAAGGTTGGGGACCCCTGCTCTAGAGAAGCGCAACAAGTTTAATTATAAATTGCATGCAAATGCTAAAAAGCTGACTTTGAACAGAAATTCTGTGGACCAGGTGTTTCTCAAGATGTGGAATAACTATGTACAGTTCAGTTGTATTTAACTTTTATTTGAACTTTTTGTTCTATCTTAGGTACAGTTTGTTTTTCAATTACATTTTTATTCAACTGTGTTTAATACATTTAATGACATCATTATTTAGTGCAATGTTAAATTTTGTTTTTGATCAAGGCTATACAACACTACTTTATTTTAATATTGGTCATTATGGTAGTATTTTAATTATTTTTGAGGTGCTGCAAAAAAAATTGTAAATCATGCTTAAAGGCAAACAATATTAGAAACGGTTCTTGGTATGATGTAATGCAAATGACAAACACTCCAATTTGAAAGTGAGCGTGATCAACTTTGCAAAGGCAGAATTCATTAAAAATCCATTAGACTGAGCAGGTGTGCCTAATGATGTGACTGCCAGATCTCGCCACCCGGAGCTTACGTGCAGCCTCCAGGCAACTGCTCATCTCAATGAATCCTTGGAGATGCATCACAGCATCCTCATTACGGCCGGATCGCGGTGCATTGGGTTGCGAAAAATCACCAGGTTGTTTTATGTGTTTTTTTAGCCTTTCAGCTATTGACCTATTCCACATCATCTGTCTGGCCGTCGCTTCCATTTGGCCCAAAATATATTCTCTCTTCAACAGCTGCATTAAGCATTCAAAATCATTGTGGATGTATGCTGCAGTTTAACACAAAAGAGACAGAATGCATTACAGGAGAAGAAGTAACATCCCAACCCTTAGAAAAGCCTCCATATTTTCTTTCTTCTTTTATTTTGCTCTGTAGCCGCACGGAATAACAAAAAGCGCTCAAGCTTATGTCACCTACAATAAGCATGCACGGAGCGGCTTTCAAAATGTCCAAACTGTTTTACCGCATGAGATGAAGAAAGCTACACTAGATCGCCCCCAATTCCCATGTCATCACTGGTAAAAGACGAGCGTTAATTTAGATTTGTTTTTTTTTTATCTAAGGTAGCACCGTAGCGACGTGGTTAGCATGTTTGCGACATGAAGCTTTCATATTTTGTCCGGGTATATGCATGTTAGGTCCAATAAAGACTGCAAATGACCGATATGGAGTTCTTAAAGCTAGTGCCGATTCTTTAATTTGGCAAAATTCCAATAACCAATTATTTGGACAATTAATTAAAAAAATATGTTATGGAGAGGGAATGGGTTGTTTAAATGTCATCTTCATGTGATGTCATAATATTGCCCGATTAAATCGGCTGGCCGATTAATCGGTCAACAGTTAATCGATTAATTAATCAATAAACACTCCAAAGCTGTAAATGTGAGTCTGAATAATTTTTTGTCTATGGCTATTTTGTTTTTCATTAAATCTGATCGTTTTTTTCCACATTACATAAACAAATGTGACTGGACATTGACTGATGCGCCCATCTTCAAGCCCTATAGAAAATTAATGCCTGTATATATTTTTTTGCACGATCATCAGAATTCCTAGGCAGTATTGAGGGGATGGCATTTGAGGTTTTGAATGACAGATTATTCTAGTTGCAATCTCAAAAGACGCCTCCACGCGGGCATCGGTAGAAGAGAACAAGTTGCATCGGCAGGTGCTTGCACACCTTTTTATTTATTCATAAAGTGTTCACAATGCGGGCTAATCCCTCGCAGGGCTCCTGTTAAAAGGTCAAAATGTGGGCTAATTAGGGGAAGATGCTTGGATTGACAGGAATTAGGGTTTGACTGAAGCCAGCCACACAGTGACTCGAGGGCGCGTTAATTGAGTCCAGATGGAGCGGCCCCCGTGACTCCAGTAAGGAAAACGGGGCCTACTGGAACAAACGGACAAACTCCTTGCTTAGAGCCAATTAGGCGCAATGAGAATCCGTAACAGATAGGAGCTGCTTGGAAAAGGTCAGGCACTTTGTATTTAACAAAGAGCAGTTGGATCCATCCATTTTCAATAGCACATATCCTCATTAAGAATGCAGGTCAGACCTGTCGCTTGGCTAATGGCTAGTCATGAACTCTGTCTAGCAACAAAACCATTTTTTCTTTAATATTTTTAGTCCATTTCTACCACTTCAGTGTTTTTCAGCTTGGGTGACTCTGAAAGAACTTCATTGATGCATACACCAGTAGAGCTTAACTTTCATTTGGTGGATTTGTTGTCTACGTAAAATCAATGAGCTTGAAAACATGAGTCTTGAAAACATCTATTTCCTGGGTTGTTTGGCGCAAAACAAATTTTTGTAGAAAACAACCTAACAAATTAGGTGAAATTGACCCTGGGTTGGTCCAATTTTTCACTCAGCAATTTTAAGGGTGTACATTTTGTGGCCTCGTAAGGCTTTTTCAGAAAGAGCACGGAATAAACAAATGCAGTAAATGAGTTTTTTCAGCTTCTACAAATATTAACAGTCAACTGTGAATATAACAAGGAGGTTTCACGTGTTACCTTCATACTTGTTCAGTGTCTACCATGACAGTTGGCTTATAAACTACAAATGACATGCATGGTGCAAATAAAGTCAAAACACTGCTAAGTGTGCTACCAAGGCTCTCATTAGGTCTAAAAGAAGCAGCGATAGCTGCGATCTCGCACATGCTGGAAAGGCAAGTGTAAATTATTCCCACCGCCCCTTCCTCCTCTTTCCCGGCGCTCTAATAACACCTTAATGATGCTACTGTTAGGATAGCACCGAGGCACCGTGCTTTATGGACTGACCCCAGAATCAATTCAGCAGCATGCCGAGTCTATTAATGGACATTCTCATCTTCTCACATACGCCAAAACGGCCACTGGAGCTCCTGCAGGACCTCGCAATGGATGTCGTGCGGTTGCATGGCACCACGCAAACACACAGTCTCCAGAACGGCGAGGTAATAGAGTCATCGTAAGCTGCTGACGCACAGCGGCCATAAAAAAAAAAAAAAAAAAAAAAAGAAGAAAAAGTATCATCGCAATCTCTGCAAGCACTAGGCAGGCCACTGCAGCACTAAAGGCTTAGAGTGTTGTTGGAAGAAAGAGAGCATGATGGTGGGATGGCTCGGAGGATTCATTAGCGGTTTGGGAGCACATTCTCCAACAGAAAGTAGCAAGTCGCCCATCTCGCAGGCGGAGGGGAAAGCCCCCCGAATGTGAAACCCCAGAAAGAAAAGGGCTGCACTTCAGCTTGGAAGTTTTTGGTGGCCATGTTTGAATGGAAGCCATTGTTCAGCAGCCAGGATGGAAGATTCCACGGCTAATGTTGAAAAGAAAGTCTTTGTGAACTTTAAAGCAAGACCCAGAAACAGCTTCGACTCAATTTAAAGACATAAAAAAAAGAAAATGAAGGAGCATAAAGAGCAAAAGAAAAATTACTTTGCGGTAGAACAGTTGCAATACTGAGTCTTAAAAAAACTCACTCCAATTTCTAATCTTACAAGCATAAAATTGAAATATAAAGTTGAAATATTATGAGGACAGTCGAATGAGGAAAAAGACTCACTACGTTACCAAAACAAAGCTGAAATATTACAAGAATAAATGAAGCTTAAAGTTGTAATATAAAGTTGAAATTTGATAGTTGTACTACGAGAAAAAAGTCAAGTTGAGACTCAAATACATATCTTAATTTCTCAAGGAAAAAATTCATCATTCTTAAGTCATTCATCAGGAAAAAAAAAGCATTTCCACAAGAAAAACAAATTCATGAAAAAAAAAATATTGACAAAACAAATATTGAAGGATTTGAGTAACAAGCGTGGTCACGCAACAAAGTCAACTCATATCTAAAGGCACTGCTGTAGCTTGTACCACATTAAGCAACACGTGCACGCAACTCGTGCGGAACATCTGCTTCCAGGACAAATGTAACCCAAACGTGACATAAGTCTCCAGGAATGCATATACACAATGCTCACACTATGTGTGTGTGTGTTGTCCAAGCACAGCACAGCCACTCTAATTGGCGACCTGATAAATATTTGTGTAAAACCCTCTCCCAGTGGAAGTGAAAAGAGGTAGGCAGGCTTTTAGCGCTAATGCAGACAGGCTGCACAGCAAAAACAATCATTCCAAATGTCAACATTTTATGCATGGTGACGTGAGGATGCACAAGCACAAACATTGGGAGGTGCAAATGAAGGCAAGCGCGTGACCACATGGACACTATTTACAGGACACTAACACGGGAAAAGCCTAAAAAAAAAAAAAAAAAAAGACATTCACGTGGGAGGCGGATGGGCGGGATTCGCAATTGGTGCAGTTCCATGAAATATAAACATGGACACCATATGTGAGGAGAGCCATCAAAAATTTGTGCCTCCAGTTACTTAAGAATAATATGACTCAAGTAAAGCAAAGTAGTAGTCCTCTAAATTGTTATTTGAGTAAGGCTAAGTAATAATAATTCAGCGAAAACTCAAGCACTGACTAACTGGTGGTTAACTGAATGATTTTTTTTTTCCTGAAACAACAGATGAATGACAAATAGGGCCGTGCAATTTTAAATTTTACTCAGCAATATTACTTCAAATCAATATTATTTTTATAGAATTTTTTGGGAGAATTTTTACTTTTGGACCATTAGCCACACTGTATTATTAGGCACAATATCAATATTTTTTTAATACACGACTACATACACATTATAAGGCACATTATCTTTATGACGCATTGCATTTTAAATTGTTTATTGAAAACACACCATGAGTTTATTTGATAGATTTCACGCTATTATTAAATGCTTTCAAGTGCGCCTTATGATCCCAAAAATACGGTACATAAAAACTAAGCCACAACAAATTGTCTTACATTACACCACTGGTCAACAAATTTTTGTTGAATTTCTTAATCACAGACGCACGTGAGACTGTGGAAACACTGAACGTAACATTCATCACGGAGGCGTCACAAGTGTTCTGCTTCTTCTCGACTGTGTGGGACCGTCATGCTTTGGCGCAGCGACTGTCGGAGCTCTGCGCTTCTTCAAAAGTCATTTCCCTCCACGCCGACTCCATTTTGCGCTCTGGGGAGGATTGAAACGAGCGGCCCGGGCGAAAACACTACCTGCTGTAACGGTGGCGGCCGAGGTTCTCATCATTCTTAAAGCAATGAAGCGTTTGAAATGGATGTTGCCTTTAGCGCCGTTTTAAGTTTGGACTCAAAGGGGATTTGGATGGTTCCAGGTGAAAATTGCCAATAGGGGGCCACACTAAAAGACCCACCCAAAAGAAATTAGGGTTCAAAGCTTGCTTTTCAAATGACGCAAGTTATGGATTCAAGCAAGTGTTAGGGTTTCAAATTAAGGCAACAACAGTTTGGCTGAATCGTAGTCCCCCCCAAAAATCCAACCCATCCAATGCCATGTTTTCAGCACGTATTTGTCATATTCGTGTTGACAGCATCTGAGGCGTAGCAGATAGCTATCTAGAACGTTCCGCCGGCTGATGAACAACAAGGAAAGGAAGCGAATCCCCACAAACAAAGCATGAATGAATTCCTCGCTTATAACAGACAGACACGCGGTGGTGATCAAAACAAGATGACATTCACACTTGCCTCATTTCCTCCACTCCCTCTGTGGTTGAACAAACTTTGGGGCACACAAACTAGTTAGCAAGAGGAACAAGTCCACAGAGAAACAGCGCTGTTTGCCTCTCGAGGGAGCGTCTACTGTCTAGAGCAGGCGTTCTCGGCAATCTGGACTCGCAAGTCTTTTTCTCAATCCTTTCCACACTGGCCGACCTACCTAATTAGTGAACTACCTGTCGAGTTACCAACCCGAGGCTGGCATTTTTTCTGGAATCCCGTGGGATTGCTACTACTTCTCTACCAACCAATAAATTATTAACATACCAACTAAACTACTACCTAACTGCCTCCTTACATACATATATACTAAGTAACCTACCTACCTACCGTCCTACGTACTTAGTTATTTACCTACCTACTATGTAGCAGAACCTACTATGCTGAAACATTCAAATCCCTTCTGCACCGCAGACTTTCCAGCCATGCAAACAATGGCCAAACGCTTCCTGTGAGCACATGAAAGTGCATTTGCCGTGCTCAGCTGTCCTTCATCCCCCAACACCCGGATGGGCAAAATGAAGAAATCAAACGCTAGTGCATGCGCGCACGGACACACACACGGACACACACACACACAGAATCCCTCTGACAGACAGTCTGCCAGGTCAGCACAGGCCTTGTGTTCCATTACAGCAACAACGAATAGCCGCTCATCAGTTATTCATTAGCCATTAATCAGTAGTGAAATGACCGGTGTTCCCGTAAGTACTTTGAAACACGTTTTTCAATTGCAGGAAAACTAAACACTTGATCATCAAATAATGCAAATCATTATAAAGACAGTGATTGAGAGTAATATGTTTGCTTGGGAACCACCTGAATGTCAATAAGCCAGTTGTAATCAACCGGCCTCTCCTATGAATGGAAGAAATGTGGCAAGGAAGAGGAAGAGCGAGGAAGAGTTGGGGGAAAGTGAGGGGCCGCCTCACTCATGGCTATTGTTTGGGCATAGTTACTCTCACGCGGTGTTGACCAAACGAGGGGCGTGGCTAGCAGAGGCCACACAGGGAACACAACGACTGAGGGTGTGGACGCTAAAGTATCAGTAGGCGGCGGGCCCGTAGGGGAGTTTCAAGCATCGCATGCCTTCTTTGCATTTGCGCAGGTGCTCCCATCCGAAAAATAGAAAGAGTGACAATGAAGCTGGGGGAGCAGCGATGGAGGGGGTCTGCAATGCAATCGTCCACTTTCCAGCTTGTGCACATGATGTTGTGCCTTCTGCAAAACTCAGAGAAGATTGGTCACCGCAACGACTTTGCATTAGAGGCACTTTGGCGTGTTGACTGCAGAGACCATCCCAACTTTAGAGGGTGTTTCATCAACACTCTTTTACTGCACCGCCTTTTAAATGCTCACGCTTTATCATCCGCTTAGCTCCCTCAGTAGCTCTGGCCATACAGCGGCTATTAAGTTGAAGTGGCAAACTAGCAAGGTACTAAACAACGACGACACACCTACCTCGTAATAACAACTTCCCTCCCAATGCGCAGTTTAGCTATCTAGCAGTAATGCCAATCAGCACAATTGCGTGGACGTTTGGGAATAGGAATACCATTCTCCAAATAATAAATTTTAATTTTAACATGTAACGTTTTTTTTTTTAATTTGATCTCATTTAAAATGTGAGTTGATTTTTTTTTTTTTTTAGATATAACCATTTTCAATTTTTCCTTGACCTATGACCTCAGTCCTCCTGACACACCACCGTGTCCTACGGTAGCCTGCAGAGGACAATCCATACACTTTTTTTTACCTACAATTAGCATATTAAATCACTTAGCAGTCAAATGGTTTGTCCGTATTGTTCCGATAAAAGCATCTCTGTGTGATCTCTCATCCACACGCTCCGTGTCGGTCACAAACAGATCAATGTTTGCCATGACTCATACGAGTCACTGCCTCAGCATCCAAACAGCAGAGCACTTATCTAGCAATATCCCATCGGGTTACCTCACATGCTTTCACACACACTTCGGATACTCATTAGGTATGGCAGCTATGCGCTCCACTCGCCGCTGAAGCACATCTGAGTCATTTAGGAATATTAAACAAGGCCTTGACATGGCTATGATGGATTCACAGTGAGGAGCCAATGGAGAAGATGAGAGGTGAATTCATTACTGAATACGCTCACCTATAAAATCCACCTTATAAATTAGCTTGTCACGGAGGTGCTCGACTCAAAGGTTCTGCTTTTATACCCTTGACATTTCACTGCAGCTCGGGAAATATACCTATACGTTTTACGCCCGGGGGGAAAGTTACAAGCGGTTAACGTGCAGTTTAATAATTAGTCCTATGAGCTTTGTGAGTGTTTGTTGTGACTGTGCATTGAACAGTGGAATCCCCAAGGTCCAAACCAATCCCTTGAAACCTGATTTGTTTGTGTGTAGACGTCTCCCTAGAGGAATTTATGGAAGTGTCACAATTATGGACATTCATAGCTGTCAGGCAAGAGCATTTTTTCAGCACTTGTACTGACATCTGACACCAGTGCCGCCTGCAGTAGAAATAAAACATTACAAGAAAACAATTGTGCTTTTTAGTTGGAACAATACATTCCAATTGTTTCCTTTTATTCTTGTAGCTCTTTTTGCTACCGCTATATTGTGATCTATACATTTCCTGTATTGTGGTCAACATCTCAATTCCCCTTCTATGGTGGTAGCATTAAAAAAGAAATAGAAATGAGATGAAATCTTGCGAGAACTCACTGAAGCTGCTGCTTATAGAGAAAGAGTCAGTCAGAGGAGGAGGAGAGGAATAAAAATGTGTAAAAAGTGGCACTATAGTTAATCCAGATGAAGTGTGAAAATTGGGGGAAGCAATTTAATCCGCCATCCCTCGTGATGAGTTTAGTGAGGAGGTTGAAGGCAATGGCGGGTCAGAGCCTCTTCTGGGCATCTGTCGGGGATGTTGCGGCAAGTCGAAACATGGCTCAAAACCCTGTCATTTTTGGCAAAGGTGTTCAAAACACACTTTCAGGCATTTGGGTCATGCATATTAAAGGGATTGTTTGATGAGAGATAACAAATGGACTAACAAATGTGCTTTGGAATCACAAAGACGCGTATGATCTCCCTAAGCCGGTGGACTCATACCAATGAAAATGATATGGCAGGCCGTATCTGGCCCCCGAGCCTCACGTTTGACACCCATGCCCTAAAGCAGTGGTTCCCAAACTTTTTCAGGCTAGCACCCCCTTGGCTCCCCGGTGAAGTCCTAGCAATTAATTAAAAAATTATTTTTTTTATGAACGTGGCATTAAGGTTACTAAAATGTGTAGCCAACTACGCCCTCGGTCACTATGATCATCAGAAGAGTACAAGAGGATTTGTTTGGCTCCGTCACCTGACCGCTGGCTCTTGCGCCTGGGAACAGGAAGTGTGACATCACCGCCCTGACATTCAGGAATGTGGGAATGTCAGACTCTCACAACAGCGAGAGAACGGAGGAACGCCAACAGTGGGGCGGACACCACCGAGAGGCTCGTCTGGGATCAACCATGGAGTGACTTGTTTCTGTTTTTATCCTTTGTGATTATTCCTACGCACGCAAACATGACAAAGTTGTGTTTACCTGCTGTGCAAATGAAGTCATCGTGTAATCGGCGCTGAACTCAGGGGCAACACCTCAGAACGCAACGAGATGAGTCAGCAATGGCAAGCCACTTTATTGTCTTACATGACACGCGCAAGCCTCAACGGGACTTTTACACGGATGGCGACAGGCGGGGAAATTGATTGAATATAGCGACACTATGTCTTGACAGAACGTGTAATCAATGTCGAAATGATAATCAGGATATACGCTGTCAGCGTGTCTAAAGCATGTCTTGTTTCAATCGATGAATTTAGTGCAGCATGGCTTTTGAAGTATTGATGTTATTTTAGAGCCGATATACAGTGGAAAAGCAGCAATAAAAAAAACTTTTAGTATTAAAAATAATAAAGTTAACTAAATAACAATCAAGCTATTCCATACAAAAGGGATTGATGTTGTACTAAGCAACCTTTTTGAAACTGATTCCGTTAGTGGTTTGGTTTTCGATTTCCAAAGTTAAAGCAGATGTTTCCAAATGTCTCATTTTGAAAAACTCTGCTTTCATTCGGCACTACAGAAGCCAGAAAATCAACATTACATCTTAAACATTATTACATCTTAAACATTAAACATACATAATCATTCAACAACAGCTCTAAACGATTACTCGATTATTGAAGTAATTGTCGACTCATTTCATAATTGGTTAATCGATTAATGTAGACACCTCTCATTTCAAGCATGTCAGGGCAATATCTGAACTACTGCTGAAAACTCATCATCGCCTAAATGGAGTGTTATGAATTGTATATGTTATATACAAATATAAATTAATCTGTTTTTGCCGCAGCGGCCCTCAATATCAGTCATTTGAGCGATGCGTTCACTGCGCTGTGGTTTTTGTACTTTTAACATTGGTTTGAAGTGCCTCCAAACCAAGATGAGTTCAATCGGTGCTTGTAGTGGAGAAGTAGCATTCCTGGCTCAGCACAGTCGATTCAATTTCGGTGCTTTTCCATTGGCAAAGGGAGCGAGCAGACATTATGTTGAGCCGGGAATCCACTGCTTGTCACTCATTGGTCAGATTCAGGTGAAATTAGTCATCACCTGAATGCGGCACTACACTCTTCACTTTGTTGCTGCAGCAGTTTATTAACCTGTTGCCCTCACTCATTCCTTGGATGAAATTTGTCTCGCTGGCATGACCAATGGAGAGCCTTGATCTGCTTCATCCTGACGCTCACGTCTCATTTTGGCATTAATCTGAACTGCTTCTGAATAAGAATGGCTGTCTGACAAAAATATAGAGTGACGCAATTAAAACTATTCCGTAGACAAAATGTACAACTTTGGCTCAACTTCTCAAAGCTGCTTGAGATTCCAAAGGGATGCAAGCCCAGCAGTGGCCTGCAAAAGCCAACCCCTAAAATCGGCTATGGTCCAAGTCATCCCCCTCCCAAAGAAATGTGCTACCCTTTAGCCTTGCATGCAGTGGAATGATACTAGCAGCATTCCCCAAATGTTTCCCACGTTTCTCGAAAGACGGACACATGTTCTGAGTGTGACACGAGCTGGAGGAGGAGCACACACTCACCCCGGTAGCGGAGACTGTCTGCGTGGTGCTTGTGCTGCCGGTGGTGATGGTTCTCCAAAGCGGCCGTGCCGCCGGCTCCCAGGCCAGCCAGCCTGCAGTTGGTGGCCGTCAGCTCCGAGCGCAGGTTGCTGACTTCCTGGCCGGCCGAGCGGATGGCCCCGTCGATGCGGCGGGCCAGCTGCTTGTTGTCCTCCATCATTTTGAGGATTTTTCCCTGAGGAGCGGATCCACACAGAGGAGCGGCATGTTGTTAAAGTTGATAAGAGGATACCGGTGGCAACTCCTCCACCTGTGCCTCCACCTCTCTGCCGATGTAACTTAATAGAAAGAAAAGTCGCTGCGCGCCGGAGGATGACGTCGACGCGCTACTGCATCATTGGCACGTGAGGGCAAAGAAAAGAAGGAGACGGAGAAGAAGGAGACCGTGCTGTGAGCAGCTGCTCTCAGAGAAGGAGGGAGTGAGATGACATGCAGCCTTTGAGCGGACTGTACCATGTGCTGCAGGACCGGGGGGGAGGGAGGGAGAGAGAGAGAGAGACAGGCGGGATGAAGGGTCCGCTGCAAAAACTAAAATTAACCAAGGTTATCTCCAATCAAGACAAAATATGCTTGTTCTTTGCCAAAATATTTCTTTTCACCAGTCAGTTTTTCTGTGAAATCATTTATCTTAAAATAACATTGCAAAATCCTATCTAAGTATAGCTAGTATAAAGACATTATTTGTTTTAAGAAAGCTCGCCAAGTCAGATTCTCCAGAATTTATTGACCGCTAATTTTGCTGAACTGCTACATTCCTCTTGTCATTATTTTAAAAAAGCCATTTTTTTTTTTTCAGTGGGCTATGATGCATTCACTGTGTGGAACTCGAGCGCGCTGCGTCTCCCACACCCGTGTGGCGTCTGTTACCAGTTAGCCAGTTCTCTATGGAAAAGAAAAGAAAAAAAAAGTTTCTCCTCGCTCAGTCCTACTCTTTTCAGAGCCCCCTTTGAGGAGCACACCACCACCCCGCTGTCTTTGGGTCTCTCACGCCCCCACCCACATCCACCCACGTCCAGTTCATTCCATTATATATTCATCTCTTTTGTTCTGGGAAAATGCCCCCCCCCCCCTCCCTCCCCATGTCGGTGGGAGAGGAAAGGGAGGAGATGGGAGGGAGCTGAAGGCGCCCAAGGGGGAAACTTTTCAACTGTGAGTGAGATAGACTGAATGAGGCCCATTGAAGCGCAATGGAGAACAGTCAGACAGATTACATTACAGCCAGCAAAGAGAAAGTGTCAGCATCAGTCTTGTGCGTGGATGTAAAGTTCCATCAAACAAGCAAACAAACACACTGATGGATGGATGGATGGATGGATGGATGGATGGATGGATGGATGGATGGATGGATGGATGGATGGATGGATGGATGGATGGATGGATGGATGGATGGATGGATGGATGGATGGATGGATGGATGGATGGATGGATGGATGGATGGATGGATGGATGGATGGATGGATGGATGGATGGATGGATGGATGGATGGATGGATGGATGGATGGATGGATGGATGGATGGATGGATGGATGGATGGATGGAAAGACGTTTTGCTGAGACGCAGTAATCTGACACTTCATTTACAATGCACGACAATGCGCAGGCTGGGATGCATCGCTGAGGCGGGCTAAACGCACATCATGATAATTATGTCAATTTGGAGCTTAATAGCAGACTGTCTCGAAATGTGTAAATGTTGTCGTAACAAAAATCGGGCAGGATTCCAGCATTTAAGTTCCTTCCTATGAAGGAAGAAAGCATCACTCAGGTAGCCGAGTCTCCCCAAGGTTTCATCACCTGCTTCAGATGTCAACGGTTATCAAGGATGTCAATGAATCAAAGTCTTCTGGATGTTAAAAGATCTTTCGGAAAGAAAACATGAAGTGATGAGATTTGACGGTGTGTTAAATGGGATGGGAAATGGGATGTCTAGCACTTGACTAGGATATTAATCTAAAGTCTTATTTGGGCTTTTATAAATTGCCAAAATCTATTTGTAATTCATTGCATAACTTCACGAAACATTTCTGTGTGGCAATCTTCTGCTCTCCCGTTGGCATCTTTTATAACAAAATCAATTTTAGATATGCTACTGAGCCAAGTATCAAATTGTTCTGCAGCCAGGTGAGCATGACTCTGCTTTTTTAATTTTTTTTTTTTTTTTAAAGGGCCTTGAGGGTCTAATAGTAGTCGAGTTTGACTGATTCTGCCCCTCAACAAGTGGCCGATCAAGTGTGGCGTGACTTGAAAAATAAGCTGCTGATTAATGTTGTTGAGTCAAAAATGTAAATTCAAAGTAAAATGAATTATGCGTGTCAGTTCAGCTCTGTCAATTGAAGATAATTTGAATGAAAAAGAAAATAAGTGTTTACTTTGGTACGATATTTAAAAGATCACGTTTTTGATTTTCCATCTTATTTTCTATCATGCCTGTCCTCATAAGGGAAATCGGCGATGTTAGCTCACATTGAGCTAGTAGAGTAGAGTAGTCTTTAGTATAAATATTATTGTTATTTATATTGTTGATAATGATCAAAACCTGATGTGCGAGACAAAACAAGAGCAGATTCGGAATTAGCTAAAAAAAAAAAGAAAAAAAAAAATTACCGTATTTGCCGGTGTATTGGTCGACCTTTTTCGATCCAAAATCGACCGAAAAAAATCGACCTCGACTTATACACCGAGTCATAAAATTTAACTTCGTATTCATCGCTTCAAATGTGATGGTAACCAAGGCCGTTTCTCATGCATCTCATTGTGCGTTGCACTTAGAAAATTTGAACCGTGCGGCGTGCGCGAGTGCGCGGCCCGCTGGAAGTCCAATGAGGCGCCGCGATCTCCTGCGCGGTGCTTATAAAGTGCCGATCCGCTCGGCTTGGAGCTATTTCCGACCTCCCGTTGGTGCCGGGCGGCGTGCGCGAGCTCGCCGGCCGCGATCTCCTGCGCGGTGCTTATAAAGTGCCGATCCGCTCGGCTTGGAGCTATTTCCGACCTCCCGTTGGTGCCGGGCGGCGTGCGCGAGCTCGCCGGCCGCGATCTCCTGCGCGGTGCTTATAAAGTGCCGATCCGCTCGGCTTGGAGCTATTTCCGACCTCCCGTTGGTGCCGGGCGGCGTGCGCGAGCTCGCCGGCCGCGATCTCCTGCGCGGTGCTTATAAAGTGCCGATCCGCTCGGCTTGGAGCTATTTCCGACCTCCCGTTGGTGCCGGGCGGCGTGCGCGAGCTCGCCGGCCGCGATCTCCTGCGCGGTGCTTATAAAGTGCCGATCCGCTCGGCTTGGAGCTATTTCCGACCTCCCGTTGGTGCCGGGCGGCGTGCGCGAGCTCGCCGGCCGCGATCTCCTGCGCGGTGCTTATAAAGTGCCGATCCGCTCGGCTTGGAGCTATTTCCGGCCTCCCATTGGTGCCGGGCGGCGTGCGCGAGCTCGCCGGCCGCGATCTCCTCCGCGGTGCTTATAAACAGCCGCATGCGCACGGCCTCCCGGAATTTGAACACATTTCGTCAATAAATTTCGCATATTGAATTTTGAAGTTTAATATAATGCAACAATTGAGCTCGACTTATACAAAGGATATATCATAAAATCGTAAATTTCCGTCGAATTTTAGGGGGTCGACTTATACACCGAGTCGACCTGTACACCGCCAAATACGGTACTTGCATTAAAAAAAATAGTAAAAATTTGTTGGCCGGCATTTATTGATAACATTCAGATCATGTAAAGATACTGTATAGAAATTTGGATCATTATAAACTGACTTAAAATGAACTTCATGTTGTTATGTTCATTACAATGGCACTCTAATTTTATTTTGAGTTTATTTCGCCAAAACACCAAAAGGAAAACAAAGCACATTTGTATCAGCCGCAGTGTGGATCTACTGCAGCGTTTGCATGTCTGATCTCATCCCATGTCAACAAATCATTATCAAAGTCTAGACTGTTCCTGGTTAGTGGCCTATTAGTGATACAGGACACAACGACGGCCCCCGCTGTCCCGCTTCAAACCCTGATATTGTTATTTCAGAGCAAACAAGTTCAGCGAGAACCACCCTCACCCCTTACGCAATGTTCGGAAATGAACGATCGGAGCGGGTGAAAGGTCGCGACGTGTCCCAGATACACATCAATAAGCGGACAGGCACTTTTAAGGATGCATCATTACAGTGCGTCAGCCATTGTCTACTCTGACAGTGCCACTCACTTTCACTTTCTCTGCACGTGTTGGCACTTTGTTAACGGCTTAAGTTTAATTAAGTGTGTTTGGGGGTGGGGGGCGGTTCACAAGAGCTATTGATAAACAGTCACTATGGACGTCCATTTGGCTTAATTGAATATTGACTAATCCTCCAAAGCAATGGGACTCCTTCCATTTTCAAACCAATAGCAAAAAGTGATATCACGCTCAACTGAGCAGAGATGTCATTGAGGCCTTCCAAAAAGGAAGGATTTGCACTTCAGAAATCAGGAAAATCATACTAGAACATCTTTAGTTCATTTATCAGTGACTCCCATTCCTTGGAATGTCATTGGTTCATTCCGAACATAGCCAAACCCCTGTTATAGGAGGGTGTGTACACTTCTGCAACCACATTCTTTTAGATGTGTACATTTTTTTACTAGATTTTGGAAGACGTTTTAAATGACTTGTTGGTCTCAATTTTTGTATCACAAGAACGCGGCATCAGAACAGGGGTGTGTAGACTTTTTATATCCACTGTATCTAAGCCTACAGTATTATCAAAACTGTTGAGAAGGCTTATGTGGTTGTGGTTCTTTAAACCAGTCGGTGGATTAAGACGATGTTCCAAAGTGTAAATGAAATGCGAAAGTCTTCTCATTTTAAAGTGTAGCAGACAATCCCTGTGGCGGCTGCGAGATAAGTCACAGACGCAATCATCAGCTGTCAAACACGCAGCAGTGACTCGCACCCAATTTCCTTTTCCAAAGCTGGCATGTGTTGTGATGCCCGGACTGGCCCATCTCAAATCGCCCGGTCACAACAAACACTTAGACGGCTGCCGCTATGCTTGAAGATAACAGTCCGAGGTGCTTTGCGATGAAACACGATGAGGCGCAAGATAAAGGTCTGACTGCAGGCCTGGGGGACGGAATGGAAGACAAGCTCGAGACAAGGAGGGGGCGGGATGGTGGCAAGGGGGGGCTAGACTGCACTAAGGACCTCCTGGAGGAGATGGGCTCATTTTTCCTGCCTCATTTCACACCGTTGTCACTTGTGGCCCCTGCTGGCTGAGCCGTAGAACAGTTTGATATTATAATATCCAACATATAATGTGACTTTTTTTGTGACTATCTTTATCGCCCCAACAAAATGAGTTTTATATAAAAGAAAATGCTAATTTATTCTCTTTTTTTTCATCTATAAAAGCTGAATTTATTCTCCAATCAAGGATGTATTTTTCCGTCTGATATTGCAAGTTTGTTTCTTATGACATTCTATATTTCTTTTAAGCATATATAAAGCTAATATTCGAAAATATCTTTTATTCATAAAAAATCATTCAGTATTTTTTTTCTTTTATTATTCTTTTCTAGACTGAGCTTTTTTTTCCAGAATTTTGTCAGTTTGTGTTATTTATAAGCACTAAGCGAATCACAAAAAAAGCACATCAGTCAATACAAGAGTTGCAGTTTTAAACGTGCACATCAGCAAGTCAGAGTGCTGAACTTGCCAATCCTTGCCAGAGGTAATAATGGGGTGTCATTCCTACTTGCAATCTGCTTTTTTTTTTTTTTTTTTTTTTTTTTTGGTGAGCGTAATCACTTTCTCACTTTCCATTGAGGGTAGCTCCAAATCGATAGTTCTTACCTTGAACTCCTTGCCCATGCCCTCGAACCACAACGGGTCACCCAAACTTTATTTTCAAATGCAAAAATGCTTTTTAAGCTATATTTTCCGCACCCGATGAATCCATTATTAATACAATTTTAATTATTGATGTGTTGATCAAAATCATGCTAATATTTAAGTTCTTGTTAGCGATATGCAAAATGAAGTTAATAAGACCCAAGGGTAGCCAGTTATTCTTGATTAGCACATGAAAAATGGAAATTATATTAAACTCCTCGACCAAGTCGCCGACATAAATCCAGGGAGGCACATTTACTGAAATGTCAGACTACAACGTTGCATTCATTACGCAAATTGAGTGACCTTGAACATTGGCCAAACTGCTTAATTAGCACAGAGGACACTGGACGGCATCCTAATGTCTTCTTCTGGCGAGCCAAGGGTCCGCCCAATCACCTCTCACAAGTTGCTAGGAACTTAAAACACAAGTAAACACATACCAGAAATGACTGCAGTCTTTTCTAGAGAACACAAAAAAATTGGATTAACTTTGGAATGTTAGCAGAGGCAGCCTCTCTGCAATTTTTTTTTTTTTTTTTAGATGATCAATTGAAGTGAATTGTATCAATCATCAAACCACAGTCAGCGGCTCCTCTGAGGCTTCTCTGTAACATCCTCAGTACACTCATCGGGACCATTGATTGGTCTTTGCTGACAAATGAAGATTAAAAGAGACATATGTCATTCCCAGCCTTCTTATTCAATGAGTGTGATGTGCTTTGGTTAAAATACCCCAAGGATTAAGAATCACGGCACATTTATTACTTGTCCAAACAGCCATGTTCAAAAAAGTTGCGTCCCCTTATCAGGTTATGTGTTTCGTCTAGTGGGCGGCCATTTTTTTTTGTCCACCTTAAAGTCAAGCTTTGAACCAAAACATTTTTGGCATCCTGTTCCTTCCACACCTATTAAAAGGTGTTTATAAAGCGTGAAGTGGACGTCGCTTGGCACAAACAGAAACACGTTTGCCAGCAGCAGCAGGCGCATTTACCATCATAAATGCAAATGAATCCGCTCTGATTTCGGCCCGTTTGGCTTTTGGCTTCGACAATATGAAAACAAAATGTCAGCTCTCCGACCAGGTAACTAGCAAGTTTGAGGTGGAGAACCTCAGAGTGGTGGCGCTGTAAATTGTGAGAGGAAAATGTACTTCGTTGCATAACGAACGACACAAGCGCAACCTTTGAGCGTATCCAAAATTGTCGACTTATCGGGAGGACCAAATTAAAAGACATTCAAGTGTGCAATAAAAGCAGCACCGATGACCACACTCAGCAATTAAATAAGAGGAAAAAAGCAGCACTTTTTGCTTCATATCCACAGCACACACACACGCGCACACACACACACACACACGCACACACACACACACACGCACGCACACACACAGAGTCAGATAACCAGCGCATTAAAATGCAAAAGCAATTAAGCCCGAGCCACAACAGCGCTGAAGAAGTGCCAACCTGACAGCAGGACTTTGATTATTTTAATTAGAGCAATATGGCTGCTCGGTGCACCAATGTAATTGAAGTTATACTGGAAGTTTCAGCCTCAAGTTGGAGGGCAGCGCCTCTTTAAATATTCGCACATAGCGGAACCGTTATGCAAATGCCTGCTGCGCTGATGAGCAGATTTTCTATTGTGTGTGTGTTTTGAATCTAATGGCTCCAATTTATTTGTATTGTAAACGACTTAAAAGTGTTAAATAATAAAGACTGGGGATTGAATTCATCTGCATGCCAAATTAGTCCCAACCGCGTCTGGCCCGGGGAGTTGCGAGGGATTAGGAGGCAGCGTTTATAATAAGCACCAGGCGAAACAAAATAATATAATATAATGTTCCTCTGGTTTTTTTTTTTAAACACAGTTTGCATGTGGGCAAACTAATTAGCATAAGACATTTTGACAGTCACCATGAATAATTCAGCACCCTCTCCAGTAACCTTGCAAAAATGATCCCTTACATAGCGTATGTTTGATGCGGTCATGTCGTCTGACAAATTGGGTGTGTTGTTATACAAGAGGTAACGAGGGAGCAAGGTAGGAAAATGGGAGGACTGAAAAAAGCTTTGAATTGCAACCCTGCTCAAACAGGACACAGTGTAATCAAAACAAGAACAATTTTTCTTTGTGCCCATGGTGTCATTGCAAAATATTTGCTTGTAACAATCAGACTTTAGTCTCGTAATAGTAGAAGCTGGAGAAAGGAACATAATGACATTTCTCATCTGAAAGTGATTCTGTCAACAATACATTTTGACAGGATTATTTATTTATGTTTTTTTTTACAGACAATTTACCATTATTAAACTATTCTGACTTGTCAAATTATGATTTTATAAAATATAATATTAAAATATAGCTTTATTTTTTGGGGGATAAACATAAGTGCTCCAATGTCAAAATTGCGTTCTTTTCAGTAATATTACTCTTTTATGCTAATCAATGCTAATCAGTGAATGCCGTCAAATTTTTGCACATTTGTCAAAACTAACACAACGACAGACTATGTGGACGGATGGTCGACTCTTCCCCATTTCTACTTCCAGTGATCTTTACAAAACTTCCCCATTGCTACTTTCAGCCATCTTTACAAAACTTGCCATTTGACTCACAATTCACAACACCTGCCTGCATCTCCATACAAATTTTGCAAAAGGACATGCAATCTTTGGAGTTCATTTTAAAAAAAATTAAAAAAATTCCACCATCTGCTGCTTCTGCCCTCTAACCATCTCCACGAGATTCATGACAGAGCATAGTTTTTTTGGGGCAATCCTTCAGGGCTAGTCGATGCACGATTACGCACAGGGCCGTAGCATAATTCCTGGGAAGACGTCGCTAACGAGGCGAGCATCCGGCCGCCACCGATAAACGCGGTTAAAAGGGGCAGAGTTATTGTAATCACCTCGAAGGAGATTGGCGAGGAATCTAGGAACATATCGGGAGAATAATCGCAGACATATCATGCGCACACTCACAGCAGACAACAAGGCGCTCTAAAATGGCAACTCCAGCGGACTATCCAAAGAGACAATCAACTTATAAGATGTTAGCATGCGCATTGTAGCCATTGATGCAAACCAAGGTGCTTTAGCTGGAAGAAAAAAAAAAAGAGCAGGGTAAAGATAATCTAATCTAAAAAGATTTAAGAACTCTAAAGTTCTTAACTAATGAAGTGAAGGCGCAATTCGTGATGTAGCAAAGGCGCTTCACTGAATCGTTAAAAAAAATTAAGGACAACCTAGAAAGAAATCAAATCTCTGACTACAGCGTCTTGAATAAAGAAAAATAAGTTATGCTTTGAACCGTCAATTTTTTTCTTTTCATTTTTGCAGAACTGGGCCGTATGGAGAAAAACAACTATCGATCCAAATATCAATAACCATCCTGGGTTTACGAAAACATCAAGTTGTTGAGGTTACAAGTGGAATAACAATGAACGACTTTAGAGAAGAAGGTCTTGACTTGCTAAAGGGTCTCTCAGTCTTTGCCAATCAGGGAGAAATCAAACCAAAGGTCACATTCTTTAGCACGAGCAGATGGGGCTGCACAAGGTCAAACTGAAGCTGCCGCGTGGGGCAGCTCGATGCTTTCCCGGCAGTGATTGCTTTGAGATAAAAGTCCTTTCTATTTGCTGCACTCCCTCGCAAGCTGTGGAGACATTCAAATCAGTGGTCAGCGGGGAACTGAAGGGGCTCAGCCTCCGATAACAACAATCCCCATCTTTGATCCCGCGCTCGTCTGAACATTGCCTCTTAGAGAACCAAACGAGAAGCCGAGAAGGTTTTCACGCGGGGCTGATAAGCCGCGCCACTGTGTCTCATTTAATGTCGCCTCTCACGGCCGTTGCCAACACAGCGGATGACCCATCTTGTGAATTATTTAGAATTCTGTCGTGTGGAGGCGGCGGCCAGCACAATAAAAAGTGGACCGCTTGGCGCGGCGTGCTGTCTGCACGAGTCCCTGAAGTATGCATCAAATATGAAAGCTCAACAGGAGGCGTATGTTTTTTCTGCCATGACTCGGTACACAAGTGAGAGCCGCAATGTGTCAGACTCAACACAACACTATTTTTGGAGTACACAAACGTCAATACTCATCCTCTTGTTCTCTCTAAAAGAAGACCAAGAGATCCATCATGTGACACGCAAAGTGGTTTCCGTGGCTACACCATGGAAAGCCGACCCAGATGATGTTGATAGTGTCCGAGTTTGGCATCACAGGACGCATTCCAATTAAAAGCCACGTTCAACGTTCGATTGACTGGAAAAAGTAATATGGGTTTGATTCAACAGCAGCGGGGGAAAAATTTAGTTAATAAATCCAGCACGTTTTCTTTCCACTCCTCCCACTCTCTCTTGATTCCCTTCCTAATTTTGTCATTATTTCAGAAGTGAAGAGAATAAAAAATAGACTGCAGACGGCTCAAAGCTCCCGGGATCATTAGTCTCCCCAATCTATTTTGTTTTTCTTTTGGCTCAGACTCATACTCCAACTTTAATTGTTTCATGATCAATAATGCATTAAACTGGCTATACCAGGTTCTTAATTGAAATGACTACAATGGTAAGTTTAAGCTCAGTCATCGCAGGTTCAGACATCACTTTGTAAAATTTAGCTTGTGCTAAACTTGTGAGTGGCATCGTGGAAGTCATACATTCGTGATCTATGTTTAAAGAAAAAACACTCACAGTGGCGCAGACCTCCCTCTTTCACTTCTGCCGACATTTTAGGACGTCTTTTCAGGAATGATCTTCAAATGTGTATTTCGAAATCCTGAATTCATTTCACATGCCTTGCCTCACTCACCTCATGCAACCCATGGAAATAAAACCAATCATTTTCTAGTGCCACTCAAATAGTGGCGAACATAGTGAGGCCTGCCACGCTCGCTATTCAACATAATGTTCACTTTCCGGATGACCCGGTGTGAGAGTTCCGCAGAATGACTTTGACTTTGTGGAGCTAGTATCAGTGTGAGACTTTCTTCTTTTGGAAGTGAATGTAAACAAGCTTTGTTGGCTGCTGTCATAGCAACAGCCAGCCTCCCCGTCAGCAACATCTTTTGTCGTGTGCAGACTATTTAAATCTTTCTGACAGAGCCATCTAACATGTCCACTTTCAATGGAAGAGTTGAAACGTAAACACACACACACATGCACACACACGTGCACACACACACAGACACACACACAATTCAACACTCCATCAGCCAACAAAGTTCCTCGTCATCCATCAGCCGCCGAGTCCTCAATAGCAGCGTAACAAAGTGGCGGCTAACACCATTTGACCTCAGCTCGTAGGTGAGAGTCAACGGCTCAGAGGATAAATGCGTAGGAGAATGACGCGCGGCTAACATTCATCAGAGAGTACACGGGAATGCGATGGAAAAAAAGAAGAAAGATGGGAGCAAACGATAAGGATGACTTATCGTTCCGGAGGAGAAAGGGTCATATGGATACGTTCTTTTAAATATTCTTTTTTTATTTTTTATTTTGAAAAACTAGATTTTGATAAGATAGCTACTTGTACTTGAGAAAAATTCATAATGATAGAGCATCATAATAGAACACTGCAAGCAATTATAATAAGAACAATTATGATATTACGTACAGGGGAATATGAATAATAGTATCACTTCCAGTTTATTCAATATAAGTATTTTTAATACAATTGTTTAATAAATGAAATACCCAGTTTAACTGCCACAGTGAAATATGTTTTTTTTTTTAAACAACAACAAGATAACTACAAAACAGTGTCGAAGGCATCAATTTGACATTAGAAAATAATAGAAAATCTGTGGTTCACTGCCTAAATTCCTGTTTAAAACAAAAGTGCATTTATTATTATATTAATTTAGTGTTGCTCCTTAAGATAATTGAAATTTTGTTTATGTTCATGTTTCTTCTTAACGTGTCAAGTTAGGCTTTTGTTTTCAGAAAATGGACTGATTGAAATGAACACACTGAAACTAATCAAATCTAAATAAAAATATGAGAAATGAAATAAATAATAAAAATATTCACCTGTGCATCCATGAGCAGGTGTCTCATGAGGGTCATGGACTTGGTGACGGGGTCGCCCTCCTGCTCCCCTGTCAGGAAGACGCTCTCTTCCCGACTCAGGCTCCACGGCCGGTTCACCATGAACTGAGCGATCTGGTCGTTGAGGTTGTTGAGAGACTGGACGGCTGCGTGTGAGAAAACACAAGAGTCATTTCCCGGACAAACGTCTTATCTTCTTCTCTGCACGGCCAGCTTTTGCTTTATTTGCCCGCTAATTAGAATCCACCCCCCGAAGCTGCTGTGATCCTTCCTCAGTGAATGAAACTCCCCTTTTGGACAACAAGGGACCCATTAGGATGAATCCATTATTAGAGAGACACAGAAACCCACATTTGCTCAATTATGTGATATGATTCTTCCCGGGGTCTGCCGCCGTAATAATGCCATTATGTCTTGTTGCAGTTAACGGTCGTTTTGGCACCGTTTGCACCGCTTTGTCTCTCTGGCTTAGTGCAAAGTTGGCCTTTTCCTGCTGTCAGACTTTGTGGAAGAATTGTCTTTACAATGCAAAGTCGCATTTCACTGCAGATACGCATGCACAAGGTCAACGCGCTGCACTTCACCATAACTTATCTCCTCTTCAATCAATTACTTCATTAAAATGAACCAGTGTGTGTTTTAGTGATGCAAAAAGTCAAGTTTCACAGTATTAAAAAGAAACAAAGAGGCAGTGAAGGATTTGCCAGATGAATCGGCAGCAAATACACAAGTGGTGTCGGCACAGGAAAGAAGCCATGTTGTAATCCTAAAACGTGTGAAACATGATTGGAACAATGTTTTCACTGCAGGGAGGCGTGCATTGCATGGCAATGAACAGAATAATTAAGGCATAAGCTACAACCAGACTCGTGAGCGCTTTTGATCATTCATCAGTTATTTAAAATATTTGGGTTTCTAATTAAGTTGTATGAGAGTCATAATTTTAGAAGCATCTTGCAGTATGATCCATAAACAAGTAAACGCCGCACAAATAAATAAACAAACAAACAAACAAACAAACAAACAAACAAACAAATATTTTATTTTATTTACATCTGACAACTGACCAATAGTACACAATTGTGATTGTTTATTTTTTTTATTAATTTGAATATTTCAGTAAGTTTTATGCACTTTCTCTTAAAAATTTACGTTCTGTCCCAACTCTAAACTAATATTTGAAATTTATATATTTCAGGCTGGAGTAGGTAAAAAAAAAAAAAATCATTCATTTAAACTGGAAAACAAATACTCATATATATTATTGAAGTCGTTTCAATTCCTGCCATGAGGGCCAAATGAGTATGGTGAAAAACAAGGCCCTCTTATGGCTTACAAATGAAGGAAA
The DNA here is from genome assembly GCF_024217435.2 of Syngnathus scovelli. Lineage (NCBI taxonomy): Eukaryota > Metazoa > Chordata > Actinopteri > Syngnathiformes > Syngnathidae > Syngnathus > Syngnathus scovelli. The sequence continues at coordinate 10,783,173 of NC_090857.1, read as the reverse complement.
ACAGTTTCTTAGCGATACTTTCAAATCGCTATATTGTCAGGTTGTGAAATAAAAAACAAGATTAAAAGGGTACACAATATATTAGCGGCTATAGACTCGCACAACACAGCAGTCAAGGTTAACTTTTCAGCAGATTTATGATCACTCCTCTCCAGCCTTGTCTTGTATTCCAGCAAAGACTTTTTACGAGGGCGCGGCGGCCCTGCAGCTAGCGGGCATCAAATCAGCCAAGGATAAAGGCGGATAAAATGTTTATGACAAGAGACTGACAACTGAATTCCAATCTCGCCTTCAACGTTTACAAGGTGCGCACATCTGACCCCATTGACGCGAGGACGGGATAGGACTGAAAAAAAATTCCCGACCCCACGGAAAAAACGACATGCTGTCAAGTTGCGAAAGTGGACACTCCCTCTTCTCTTCCACTTGTGATTCAACTTATCTTACAATCAAAACTGTCACACTTCAAAGTGAATGAAATGATCAGTCAGGATTTAGGTCCACAGAGAAGAGGGGAATCACTTAGTATGTGGACTGATAGCCAGAAGGACAAAAACTACACTTGAATATAAACAGAACAAAAAATATCAATCAAATCAATAACTGAAGAGTACTTGGGATATAACATAACTGTAATGTATATAATATAACCAACTATAACTAGTATACTGCAAGTCACTATAAGGACAAATATCTAAATCCTAAGGGATGCCACAGAGCTCCTAATTAAGACCTATTCTTTTCTGTCAATTGAGGTAAAAACTACTCAAAATGTACCATAAAAAATAACAATCCCAGGAACAAAAAGGTACAGATCCTGTACGTTTGGCCAGGCGTGCCATTTGATGTGAAATCTGGGCAGCCCATTACATTCTTTGTAGACGCCCACGGGAGCAAAGCTACATAAACAATGAGCCTTAATGAGGCATGTGAACCCATATCGTTTTCAGGAAGAGGCAACGGAATGTATATAGACGAAAAAAAGTATAATCAGAGAAGTGCAAGATCTGAATAGCCACTATTAAGTTGTCTGCATTCAAAAAGTCTGGTTTTGTCTCAGTATGCTTGAGGCACCATCAGTTGTGTGTCAAACAGCCTCTGCCAAGGCAATTTGACGAGGCTCCAAGAGCTCAATTTTGGAGCCAAAAGGTCCACAAGAGTGAGAATGAACAATATGAGGCAATCGCGCACCAGAGCGCTCGGCTTCATTTCCAAGCTGACGGTGCCAAAATAAATACCTCGCGCAAGTTCAGCGAGGCCAAAAAAGTCCGCATTGGAGCGCATCCAGAGCATAACGCCACCTTGAACCGTCACACCGCTAAAAGATGGACTTTTGGGAACTTTTAATGCATCAATTTTGGGCTGGCCAATGTTGGCTTTTTGCGACAGCAGCATGTGGGTCCAATTTAACTAATCCTCTTGAGTAATTGGATACGTCATTTTTGTCAGTTTCAAGTTATTCCGGTAATCATTGTAGGTTTTTCTTTCTTGAACGGATAGTTGCCAAACATTCTGTCCAATTCAGTGTGTAGATTCAAAAACAGGGGTGTGTCTCTTACGAGCGATTTATTTTGAAAACTTTGAAATATCGGAAGGAATCTACTGGGATCTGATTCATCACTGTAATTGATGTTGCTAGAAATTTCTGCTGATTTTCACAAGCAGCAATGTATAGAAAAACAACGAAAGAAAAAATTTGCGCATTTTCTTCCATTTTCAGTTACTGTAACTGCCCCATGTCTCATTATTTATGTGCATACTTTGACACTCAAAACTTGTGGCCAGTTGTATGCTGCTCATTAAATGTAATACGTGCAAGCCAAGTCAGAAACTGCATCAAGGTGGGGGTCCTGGAGTGGATAACTTGACTACAATCTCCATATGTATGAATAACAAATGTGAATTTTAAATAAGACACAGCTCCCTTGCACTGTGATAATGAAGCTAAATCATTTCTGCAAGGTTTTGCTGTTTCACTGAAACAGCAGCTAATTGCTTGCAGATATAAACATTCACAGAGAGTGTATTCCCACGTGTGAAATCTTCTCTGCAGTATCTGATAACTTTTCTTGTGCAGCTTTTTAGGTGTGATCAGACACAAAAAAACAAAAAAAAAAAGTAGCATTGAGTCTTTGGGGAATAAGTCCCGAGCAGCTCTGGTTTGGCAACGCTGCCCCCATCTGGTCTTTTACAGAAACTTTCACATGACGTCATTTTTTTTTTCTTTGATTTTGCCAAGAATCGATTTATTACAGCCTCAAACCGACGGTTAATTAGCCTGAGTAGGCTGCAGGCAGCTTGGCTTTAGTTCCAACTTAGTGACAGTGAGAGAAAATGGTTGTCTTTCTGCAGGCCTCGTGATTGACTTGTGATCAGTCTAGGCCTTTGCCTTTCGCCTGAAGTCAGCTGAGCTAACCAAGACCCTAAATCGGATAAAGCAGGAGAGAAATGAATGGGTGGATGGATATTCGATTGGTAGCCTGAGGCTTGTAAACAGGCCGAACTTGGAACTTGGTCTAGCCCGAGGTGCCGGGTTCCTAATTTCGATCGCAAACACAAATACGGTTTCGGCACTGAGCTTTTGACTATAATGTTTCTGCATAATCTGTACGTGGCTTGAAAATGCTTCTGTGAATTTTTGCTCAGCCTTGCTGCCAACTCATGGGAGCAGAAACTTAGTGGGGGGGGACAGGAGTTATTATGCAAATTGGATGTTTTTCACACAATTAGCAACATTCCACATCAAAATAAAGCAACATTCTGAACGCTTAGCTCAGTAAAGACTTACTTCAAAGATTGCAATTCAAGTTCATTTCACAAAAAAGCACCCTTCTTTTCTGCGCACAACTGTTTTATCAGTAGACAATCCAGCCTGAGTTCAGAGTAGAGGTTGCGCCATCGCTTATTAACATGTACACTAGTGTGCAGTGAGTTCAAAGGCGCTTTTGCTCGACAAAACTTTTGTGCCGCTCACATCAAATGCTACGAGCCCCTCATCGTTTCTGTCAGCATTGTCGCATGACCTCCATCCATCTATTTTTGATTGCATTTTTCCTGTTGAGACTTACACGGAGCTTGAAGCTGCGTCTGTAGTTCAAAGCGCGTCTCCAATGACTAACAACATGGCTCCAACACAAAAGAGCTACCGTACAAAAGCCTAGTGATGGCAATTTAGAAATTTGCTTGCTTTATTTAGAAACTTTTCCAACAATTATTTCCTGCAATTATTGAAAAAAGTGACGAGGAACATTTTAGGCCTAATGTATATGTACTTCTAATCCCCAAATATTTTTACAAAACACTTTCTAAGAGAAGCACTGAATAGTTTGCCAGCTTAATGTTAAAGTTCTAAACATCTGAATAAGTAGAGTAAAAAAAACTAGTATTGAGGTTGTGCTACTGTTCTTATAAAAAAAAAACACATTAAAGTAGTGTTTGTTGTTTTTTGAAAGGCTGGAACGGATGAAAAACAATTCAAAACATTTCAATGGGGAAAGATGATGAGTTTTCTTAAATGTCAAGCTACTGCTGGATTTCAATGAATTGCACGGAGGATAATGTTGAAGGGAAAACTGCTTCAGATCTTTTTTTATGCATTAGGAGGAATAAAACAAATCCCAGAAGACAACAAACTTTGTTTTGAAAAATCTCTACTCTTTGCTTTTCAATGAGGGAAATATCGATTAAAATTGGAAATATTTTCTCTTTGAAATTTTATTTGGAGCCCATATCCTCCACCCCTCTGACCCCTGAGGTGATGTGACCGACACCACACCAAGTCCAGAAACACAACGCAAGGTCAAACGGCACACAAGGTGAGAAGTACACACAATTGCCATGGTTATGATGAAATCTTTTCGTCAGGTTCCGCAACGAGCGCTCTACTTTCAAGTGCGGCTTAGTCGGATTGAACGTGCTGCTCATCCAGCTACTTCAATTACGTCAACTTCTTGTCTGACAACTTCACGCCCACACAAATATGCACACAGATACACACACATGCACAGTCACACGTACACGTTTCAAACCCTATCTATACACACGATATACTTGGTGTCAAAGATGCAAACTTTGTGATGAGAACATTGAAGCGTTCAACATGCAAGCGGGTGCGCCTCGCATGTTAAAAAGCAGCACCCAAGTGAATGAGCGACGTTTCATCACCACAGGGGAGACTGATGCATATTTATACGGACGGCGGGGAGGGAGCCGACAGACTTCTCCCCAGGAACGCGCTCGCTCGCACCACACAACAATTGGGATGCGTGATAATCATTTAGAGAGAAATGTCAGTAATTTAGTTACAAAAATACTGCCATAATGTTTCTAAACCACAGGTGTCAAACTCAAGGCCCGGGGGCCAGATACGGCCCGCCACATCATTTTATGTGGCCCGCAAAGACAAATTGTGCATCAAATTCGTGTGTCATTACGAGAATTGCAAATTGTCTTCACTTTTAATATCTTTTTTTTTTCATATTTGGCCGGTTTTTACTCGTCTGATTTGAAGACGAGTTATTTGTCAGTTTGTTTTGTAACTTTAACTGTATATATGAGGTGCTCATACATTTATTTGGATTGACAGTCGTAATGGCCTTCCGAAAGAAGCTATGACTACAATGCGGTCAGCGAAAAAAATGAGTTTGACACCCCTGCTCTAAACCGAATCTATACAAATATTATAATGTGACATTATTATTGCTAAAAAACCACAAGGTATCTCATAATACTGCAATATATTTCATATTTGTTGTTGAATTAATTGTGGTGAGACGGCGCTGGTTGGCTATATGTCAGCAGATACGGGGGAGAGGGAGTAAACGAGGAGAGTGGGTACTAGGAGGCCAAAATGTGAAGTCAGCAGACATTTCGGCACACGACTCAATGATGCAGAAAACGCAGCTGTGACAGCAAATACGGAAACAGCTGCCCTGATGTATAAATTCTCTCCAGATATTTTATTAATAGTTGCTCAATGTCTTCTGGGTCGTTGTCCAGGACTAGATTTATATCGAACGTGTTGAGTGATTCTGCGAAAGCTGCACCCTCTCAAAAGCTTAAAAGCAGCGTGTGCTGAGGTCGCTGCCATGAGCACATTTGATTGCTTTTAAGTGCTGGAGATGTGAGGGCGTTAAATCTGAGGGAACATGTTCAATGGAGGCCAACGTATGAGTATATCCAGCTGATATGCAAATACTTCAAATGTGCGCGCTGACGCTCACCTACACAGTTTCAATTTAAAACCGTTTCTAGACATTAGGCACTTTAAATATGAAGTGAGCAGATGGCGATGACAATGAATGACTCAATGAATCATTGTTGGGTGGTTGGTTACCTCACTAGTTAGCAATATTACACCAACCCTAATCCGTTTAGTCAGTTTGGTAGACAAATAGTTGGATGAGGAAAAAAAAAACGCAGCTTAGTTATTTATAAAACCGAGGAGTTAGCGACCTATTAGTTAGCTATTAAATATTAGACAAAATAACTTAATTAGACGAATTACAGCAAAAGTGTGTTGTGTCAACGAGCACAAACACTGCACTAGCGCTGTCAGCCAACTCGTGCTGCTTTATTGACCGCGCTGATGGAGTTGGCGGCGGGGAGCTAATGAAGATGCATGTGTGTCTTGCCGAGAGCAAGGAAGTCGAGGAGCTTATGCAAATGGGAGTCTTTAAACACCTCATAAGTCAACGCGTTTGTACACCAGGAGAACAAATGACACAAACTCGGTGAGGCTGATTGGATTGGGCAGTAAATAAAGCTGAGCAGCCTGTGGACACAAGCTTTCACCATTAAGATATTTGGACAGGACCACCACCAGCTGGACTTCTTTACTGCGACATGGACTTAAAGAGTGTTTTTATTTCCAGCCATCCATGTTTTTACATGTCCCTATCCCTGCGGATTTTGGACAAGATGCGGGTTACACCTTTCCATCAACTGCAGAATCCAAACAGACACTTTCACATTCAGACCCATCAATTTAGACTCCTCAGCCAATTTAGTGTTAAAATATATATCTGGTCCATCACAAGGTTGAAATGCATTATGGTTACAATGATTATATTACTGGAATTTTAAAAGTAATGCGTCATTCCGCAGGTGTGCCTAATGAAGTGTCCAGGGAGTGTACAGCATATAAAATCTAAAAATAGTGCCAATGCGCTAGCTTTGAACCTCCACGCAGACGCCTCTTTTGGCATTAACAGATGCGTCAGAAAGTCTTCATATGTAACGGATGCAACAGCTGAGAATTTCACTCAAGAGGCAATTCCTCCTCTGGGTCGCCCACACCATGCTTTTTGGCCGTGACATTGCAATAGCGTCTCTCAAGTGAAGCCTTTCAAGGTTGCTACCAAAAAATCCTTGACAACCTCCACTTGTCAATAATTCAGCCTCTGCAGCATTTCCCGGTGTACCTCCACATATATCTGCATTATGAATATGACGCGCCCGTGGGACGTGGACTCCTCATCAAACTGCTGATGTGGGGAGCAAACAGGGCGAGAGGATCCGAGTGATGCATAACATGGAAAATTGACTTTTGCGAGCGAACAAATAGGAAGAGCTTTTAAATCCCTTCCCCTCTATCAAGTGGGAAATTAAAAAGCCAATTAGATTTTTTGCAAGGAGCAATGAATCTTTTAAATAAATTGAGACTGTGATGTCACAGTGGTGGATGAATGCGTTGAAACTACATCGTGCTCAGTGCAGACTGTCAATCAAATATACTCCTTGGGGGGGAAAAAAGATGCTATTTCATCTTAGCATCTTATGTGAAGCCAACCTCTCTTTCTAGCAACCTGCTTCTTCCTTGACCATCACACTATGTTTTTTGTGGTTTAATAAAATGAACCAAAATGTGATCTTACACCTCAAGGCAATCCTCCTGCTCCAAACAATCACAATAAAAGTTATGACCAACTTAATTTTTCTCTGTAGTGCAATGCTCACACACCTGCTACAATTTCTAACAGCAACTGCTCCTCTATTCGCCAATGTGCAAACATACAATATGAAGCGCAAATACATAACTGACGGCTTAACTTAACCTTGTTGTTTCTGTCAATATTCACACTAAGTTGTCGTTATTGCTAGAAAAAAAACTGCTCTCATTCGCATTCCCTTCCAGTAAATGTGGCAGGGTGAGCAATATAAAGAAAACAAATATTAACCACATTATTTAATTGCACATGTCTTCTGGGTTAAGCCTGAATGTTAATTTTTCAGGGTTTGTTAGAGTTCGCAAACAGTCAAAAAGACATTCGGCAACAGTTGTAATAGTCATCAACAGTGTTGCTTGTCGCGAACCAATTTTGTTCAAAATTTCAATAAAAACCATTTGCAACCTTTTAGGAACCCTGACGATGACCTCGCTGAGATACAGACTTGTGCAAAACTAAAGGTGAATTGAAATCACGTTTTGCCATTTGAATATTGCATATAAAAGACTACATCATGGTGTTGATTTGAATTGGATTAATTGTTCAACCAAAGTGAGCAGTGGCTCGTTTACGTCCTGAAGAATGCTGCTAAAAGGACGTAACAAGTGTGCTATTTTGACATTCATTAGGAAGAAAACATGCAGCGTTTGCACCATCACAAACACACAATTAAACAGCACTCTAGCACCGATGGGGAACCATTTATAAAGTCCTCTGAGGAGCGTGCAATATTTATGAAGAAAATACGATCGAACATTATGAGCATTTCGAAGTCAAACGTTTTTTTGGCCATTGCACGGCTGGCTGCGTCAAAGCCTGCACAGAAAAGGAGCTTCAACTCACTGGCTTGCATCAGCTGTCCCTGGCGCCCGAACACCTGAGAGAAGGTGGTGTCCTGGCTGCAGCAGGTGAGCGTGTCCTCCATGGCGGCTGCGGTGGGCACACGAGATGAGAAGAGGCGTGTCACGAAAAGAGTAGAGCAGGAAAATGGAAGGAAAGAGGGCTTACCTTCAAAAACAACGTCCGCTTCCTAATCGATGCCGTTGAGGGAGCAGACGCAGCCCTGCTAGCTCGCAGCGATGTGAGCGAGATTTGCTCGCTGTGCGGAAGATGGGAATGCAGCGTGGGGGAGGAGGGAAGGTGGTGTCAGTGGAGAAGTGCGTTCTGAGGCGTGCTTAAAAGGGACACCAAAGTTTTTTTTCCACTAACAAGTTCAATTTATATATTTTCATCAGATGAAAAAAGTCATCATTTTATCCATTCATTTTAGAGAAATAATGGAATAACTAATGCCTTCAGAAACGCCCACTTTTAATAAGTCGTATGGCCACGCCCCCTCCTCTCATGTCTTGGAGTCACTAAGAGGGTCAGACAATTTGTCCAGACATCACTTATAATCAAAATGTACTCAACCTCTGAAAATCAAATAAAAGGTTTCGCTTTTCCACATCTGACGCTAAAGAGCAAGACACGGGCAGCCTTCCTGCAGCTAAAGTGCCATTTCTGTCACATCTGTCTGTTTTCTTTCCCAAGTCACCAAAATACCCAAACACAATATGTCTCGAGAGGCTTTTTGTAAGCTGAATTATTCATGCAGTTAGTTATATATTCAATTGAAATCTTATTTAACTTGCATTTTCCCTGAAGTCCACGGAAGGGGTCACCGATCTGAAAAGGAGGTGGTTGCAGTCAGCTGAAGGGTCGTAATAATTCTAAACAACATAATGGACATGTTTGAAAATGCATTTTGTAGAGAGCGGTTATTTCATTTGAATTTTTTACAATGTTGCGTTTGATGTCATTTTTAAGGACGAGCTGGCAGCTGGGAATGTTAATTTCCTCCTAGTGGAGTCTGTTTTATATTTCATGCAGAGATGCTGTGGGGGGAAAAAAATCTGGGCAATTCTTTTGATCTACTGTACATCGTTTCCACCCTATGCCTCCACTTCATCGAGACACCTTCATCTCACTTTCTCTCCCTTGAACTCCACTTCATGCAAATCCTCTCCATCCATCTCAAGGCTCAGTCCACCAAGCACCTCGAGAGGTTAATCTCCGCCCTGTGTTGAGGGCAGGGAAGATGAGGAAATGGAGACCAGGTTTGAGAAGAAACTAACTAATGAATTACTTGTAGTATGTGCAGAAAATTGGGTAATGAGTCAAAACAAATCCCAAGCAGTGTGCAGCCACAGGAGATCAAAGAGCACATGCTGGCTGGCGTCAAATTACATAAATATAAAATACTCTCAGGCCTCAGAGGCAATGTGAAAATGGGATGCGGTTGGCATGGCGACCTCAGACAAAATCACCACATTCCCCTTTGCAGTTGCAGTGGAGGGGGGGGGGACCCTGATACTCAACCTTATCCAAATTCCGATATTGTGGAGTCAAAGCTGAACGGAATTGCATTTTTATGAATAGTGTGAGCGCACAGCAGCATGCCGCAAGGAGAAGAATTTCACCATCTGACAGGCTCACACACCTGATGCAACATAAAAGTGCACCATCATACTGTGACAACTGTGTCTGCCACATTTAGTGTCTGAGATCATCATCGGGGCCAAACTCACTTAACTGGTCTGAAAATATCAACAATCATTGTTCATCTATCTATGCCAGCGATGAGCCAAACTCACACACAAGGTGGTTTGATCATAATTGTTGACCTTTGGAATTTTCTTGCATTGTGAAATTTGATGTTTGGTGCCTTGTTAGAGAACAGCGAGTGGTAAAAGTTATGGAACATTAGTGACTAACCAACAGTTCGAGAGGCGCATTCAAATGTTTTACCTGTAAAGTTTATCGTGCATTTTAAGCTGTTGATTCTGTCAACCAAGTAGCTCGTCGATCCACCGCGCCCTGCACAGCAACACCATGGACGACTACGTTCTAATGAAGTGAAGTCATGGTTGACGTCAGGTGCAAGTTTGCAGCCACATACCCGGCCTTGATGGCGGACTCAAATAGCGTCATAACCGCAAAACAGGACATGGAACTTCCTGTGCCAGAATTGTTACGAGCGCAGAAAAAGCCAGATATATCTATTGCCAGTAGGTGACAGTATAGCTCTGCTAGCGTCTTTTTCGTCTCCAATGTCCGTCAGGTGGATTGTAGTAGTTTTAGGACGCAATCGGGATCATTAAGACTTAAGTATGAAACATTTAAATATTGCATGTTGAAGGCCAAATATATACCTGTGGTGTGGAGTTAAAAAGAAAAAAGTTTACATCTGCAACTTCCAAATACATCACGATATTAGTAAAAAGCAAAAATCTGCCTTTGCAAAGACAACATTCAATTTGACAACAGTCGGTTTATTACAGAACTGCACAAGTGTACATTGTGTTGTCTAGTATCAATTAAGACTGAGTATTTCATCTTTGGAAAGGCAGGCATTTTTGAGTAAAAATCAAAGTAACATCTCACTTGACAGCAGTTTTCAGTACGAATGTAACAAAAGTAATTCAAGGACATGGCCACTGTTAAGAAACATCACTTTTGTTGGGTCAATTATAGCAATGTTTTACTTGAGGTCATTCCAGATGTTTGTTCATCTTTTAACACCATTTTTCCATTAACGCTGCAAGGCAAAACACTTATTTTGATTCATTGTGGAAATATAAATTAGCATAGTGTTCAATTTAATACATGCTACAAATGTTTCGAGCAGCGTCTGCATAGTCTGTGCTCGATTCACGGAGAAGTATTCATAAAAACGTGTGTAAGGAAGGACATCGGCATCCATTTTGTTACATTGTTTTGGCATGGCTTTCAAACAAGAGTTACTTTTAAAAAAAATGCACATGTGGGAACAAGATACTGTTGTTACACTTATTTGTTCAAAAATGTTTCAATCATGCATTCTGAACATGAGAAAAGTTACAGGAAAAAAAAGTAAGTATAACCGATGAATACATTCCATTGTTGAATTCAGGAAGCCAATCTTTTACACATTTTGGCAGTTGATTCTAAAGTGCTGCAGGGACGTGCGAGGGATGTTAAATGCTTTTTTTTTAATACAAGGATCAATATCATTGCATGTTAAGTCGGCTTGAGGCTCACATTAACGTTGTAATCGCCTGCTAACGACAAAGAAACAAACGGGTATGAACAGACAAGTAAAAACATGAGATGTCATTGAGATCTAGACTGGAGGAATTAACAGTTGTGCATCCATACAAGCGCTCTTTCTCTTTCTCTCTCTCTCTCTCTCTCACACACACACACACAGAATTCCTGAGGACCGATTGTTGCAGTCAACTGCCACATTTCATTTCCCCACACAAATGAAAAGCCAATAGAACATTTTCTACAATAAGACCACTACAGAGATTGCAATCTGACATAAGTTTGCAAAACAAAACAAAATAATGCTGCCAGTGGCCACTGGAAGAGACTTGGAAAATTTTGTCATCTCGATAACACACTATCTTGACGCATGCATTAGGAGACTCTTCGGGAGATTCAGATGTCCAAAATAAGTCTAAAACAACAAAAGCTGTAATACACGCGTTTCCCTAAACTGATGCATGATTGCCATTTGCAATAGATCAGCTTTCGACAGAGCCCTAATGTTACTGTTTTGGGTCAAGTCATGACACCTATTGTACATATATTTATATATATTAACCCACTGCCATTTACAGCGAGTTTTTCTTTTTTTGCAAGGCTGGCTGAAAACAAAACGGAGGCTCAGTTTAGTTTGTATGACAAGTAAGGGGGAAAAAAAAAGAAAGAAAAGAAAACAGTCCAGCAAGGCAGTAGAGTTGTCCTCATGTGTGGGTCAACAGGGTCCCATGTCCCAGGAACCCAACGAGGTCAACATGGCTTACTTCATCAGCACCTCCTGGAACAACACACCAGTTTAATGAAAACAATACGAGCCGACACCGATCAAAGGGGGACTTTGCAATTTAAAAAAATAAAACATATGCGAACAAAGATAGGCACTTAGTGATGCTATTTTGTTGCAGCACGATATGCATTATTATTTTACACTATTGATCACACCTACACATTTTCAAAATAGCTGTGCTTGAAAATGGTGCTGGTACTCTTTAGTGACAGACTGGATTGGACAAGTAAGGCTCAATTCAAATCTCGCTAGCAGTTTTAACATTGCAAACTCTCACTTGGACTGAAAGTCGACAATCACCCACCGGCGCGTCTTTTAGCTCAGGCGTCGGTGCATCCTCGGCTTTGGCCTCCACGGCGGGGGCTGCCATCTGCGCGCTCCTGGTGACCGGACCGCCGAGCCTCTCCCGCATCCGAAGGGAGAAGCGCTCTTCTTTCTTGGGCTGTGGTGGAGACGACGATTTGGGCTCGGCTAACCTCTTGGGCGTCGCTTTGCCCATTCGCTGCAACCTGACGGGTTGCTTCTGTGCTGCGGTGTCACCGGGAGTGTGTGGTGGCGATGCCTGAGGCTGGCTCTTCTTGGCTTTTTTGCCGGCGGCGGGGGTCGCCGCCGGGAACGACGCGGGCCTCTTCAGCACACTTTTGCCTTTCGCCGTCTGCGGCGGTTCGGGGAGTTCCGCCGCACCGGAGCTGCGAGCTCTCGTCTTTCCGAGGGGTTTGGGTTCAGGCTCCGTTTGTGCCGCTTCACATTCTTTCTTGCTCATGTTTTTCTCCGCCGCACCAGACACAGCTTCTTTTTTCTTGCCCTTTTTTTTCACGGCAGGCTTCATGGGGCAGCTGACGGCCATATGTTTGCCGAGGCTGGCCTGGTAAGTAAACTCTCGGCCGCAGTGGGGGCAGACGTTACTCTGCGCCTCTTCAACTTTAATGGCGGCCTTCTTTGCCGAGGTGGCGGTTTTGTTCTTTTGTGAAATAGCCTTCTGAACCAGCTGGTTTTTCTTCTTACTGAGGGCACTCATTTTTGTTTTGTTCACATCCTGATTAAAGTTAAGTCGCTTTGGCTGGCCCATCCTTCGGAAGGCGCTCTGGCCTGCCGAGGGCGACGCGACTCCGTTGGGAGATTTGACTATTTGCTTAAGAGGGATGGGGTTCTTTTTGGGAGTGTAGCGCTTCTTGTCGCTGGCATTGGCGCAAGCCAAAATGTGCTGGTGCAGCTCGGGCATGTTGTCAAAGCTGTTGCCGCACTTGGTGCAGCGGATGGCGGTGGTGAACGTCTGCGGGATGTTGTGTGTGGTGAAGTTGGTCGCCGATGCCATGGAGCCGGCGTGGGAACGGCTGTGATAGGGAAAGGGGGGCGGCTTGTAACTGGGGTAATGCTGGTTCTGGCCGAGACGGACGTCGGGGCCTTTGGGCTTCCCGCCCTCAGAGGCCATGATCTTTATAGTAGTGTAGAGCTCCTCATTGGGGTCCTCGCCGCCGTCATTGGCGTGATTCCCATTAACGTCAGGCTTTTCCTTGGCGGGACTAGCGTCATTTTGTTCCGGCGCTTCCACACGAGTCTCTTGTGCCGGTGTGGAGATGCTAATTTCTTCTTTGGCTCTGGATGGGTCGGTGTAGTTTTGTGGCCTGAGTTTACCACTCTCCACGGAGGTATGCGTGCAGACGTCATTTGGATGCAAATCTTTTTGGTGCTGTTGCAGATTGCAGAGAAAGGCAAACTCCTTGGAACAAAGAGAGCACACGAAGATGGTGCCCACCCCGTGTAGCGTGGTCCGGTGGGCGAGAAGGGCGTCAGCGTCGCCGAACAACTGCAGACAGAACTCACACTTGAAGGGCCTATCGGACGCGTGCTCGACGATATGCCCGCCGAGCTCCTTCATGGACCCAAACGGGCTCTCGCATACATTGCAAACAAAGGTCTTGCAGTAAGTCGAGTCGCTTTTTTGGGTGGTGGGGGGCTTATCGGGTTTCTTTCCCAAAGGCTGCGGTGAAAAATCAACATCATCCTGAGGCACATGGTTCTTGACAGAGGCGTCATCTGTGTGATTCTCAGGCTCCTCTTTTATCTTTGCGTGTGGGAGCAGCAACGGGGCTGGGTCATGTGAAGCGAGAAGAGGCGGCGATGTCCGCAAAGACTCCGGCCGGGGCAAAACGGCAGCCAAGTCAGAGTTTTCAGACTTTGGACTTCCTGAGTTGAGATCTCTGGTAGTTACGCCGTTCAGCAGGCTGCTGCTCGTCTCAGTCAAAGAAACGTCCGGCGTAGGAGACGGGCTGACCGAAGACGGCTCAAGGGGCGCAGGAGGACTGGCAGGTTCTTGGAGTGGAGTGTCGGGGGAGTCCAGTGTCTCAGAATGATGCTGCTCTTCCTCGTCGCCGGCGAACAAACTCTCTGCCTCTTCCGAGGGAACCTGCGGCGACCTTGGCGACATCTTTGGCGATAGGACAGGAAGAGGCCGCTGGGCCGATGAGTCCGAGGGCTGGGAAAGGGGAGAATTTGCTATTGCTTGCGGCGATGGCATGGTGGGGAGTACGGGCGGTGGCGGCGTTGTGGATGTCACGCTGGAGGTGCCGGGTGAGGAGGGGTTCATGGTGACGGGGGTTAAGGACGGAGGCGAAGGGTGGGCAGAATCCACATTGGGAGACTGCGGTTGAAAAGCCAGGTTGGCGAGCGGCGCGGGTCCCTCCTCCGTCGGCAAGGGCAAACCCACGTACTCGTTCATCAGTACCTTTTCAAGCATGCTGGTGTTTGGCTTCCTCTTTTTTACTTGCAGCTGCGGCACTGCACTTCCCTTTACGTCCGGATCGGCAACGCTCTTCCGATGCAAGCTCAAATCAAGAGCCGAATCGCCGACGACCTTGTTGGGGGTGTCGCTTCTTCGACTGACAGTGTTGGACAGGTCCAAGGGTTGCTGATTGCAAGTGTTGCCGCCGCCGCTGCCGGAGGAGGTTTGAGCGACGTTACTTCCACAAGGGCTCAAGGCTGCGGTGTCTTCCTTGTCCAGAGAGGAGCTACTGAGGTTCTCCAGCTTTGGCACCTTGAGGGCGTACGGGTTCACCGTCTCAGCCTTGCAAGCCTCTGCTCTAAAGGGCGAACCCGGCTGCGATGACGACGGGGGTGAGGTCGTTCGCCTTTTAAACCGACTCGGGGGACCTTGGGGCGGCGTGACGGAAAGCGGCGAGGTCAGCCTGTGACTGTCCGCGATGAACGTGATGGACTTCTGAACGTCTTGTGTCTGGAGGAGCTGCTTAAGCTTCGGTGACAGATAAACGGTTTTCTCACGTTGGAATCCCGACGAATCTGCCGCTTGCTGGATAAGCGAGTTCGGCGAGGACGACGATGCCGTTTCTGTCTCGACTTTGAGACCGGGAAGAAGAGGCGGCGTCGACGTTCGTCTTTTGGAAGGAGCCGGATAGAAGTTGGACGACTGCTTGGCGGTGCTGGCCCGAGCCTCCACCTTGAGCGCCTGACTGAGCTGACTGGGGCTGATGATGACCGCGTCCAGACCAAAAAGGGCGGCCGATCGAGTGTCCACCTCGATGACCTCACAAGTGCTCACCGTATTGGTAGACACGATTTTGCCATCGATGTAGAAGCTCAAATTCTCAGAGATGTTTTTGGATATGTCTACGACATAATCGTCCCGGTCGGTCTCGTCTTCTGTGTCGGCGCTGGGTACGTACACGAGGGCGGGGCCGGCATTGGGCGACGCATCGGGCCGTGGCTGCGCCGACGCCTCCTGCAGTAGCATGCCTTTCCGGCGAACGCCCTTGGGTAACAAGTGTCGTTCGTGTATTCGGCGCTGGTGCCGCCGCATATTAGTGTGTGTGCCAAACGCTTTGTTACAGTACTTGCAAGGATGGAGCTCTTTGGGCGCCCCGTTTTCATCCAAGACGAAGGGAGGGTCGGCATGCGGGCCAGATTCCTTCCTCACCGTTTCAGAATAGTGCGCGGGTCCTCCCGTAAGCTGCGACCCCACGGCGGCGTATTGATTGGTAGGGCTTGTGCGGTCGGGAGCGGAAATGTCCGTCTGCACCAAAGGGCTGAGCAGATGAGCCGTTCCGGCCAAGGAGCCGGGCTTCTTCTTGAGGCCGCTCTCATGCCTCCTCTCGTGGCGCCGCCGACCCACCTGAGAGCCAAAGGACTTGCTACAGTATCTGCAATTGAAGAGCTGCGCTTGCTGGCCAGTGGCGGTGTGAATGTGGATGTGACGCTCCAGACCCTGCCTGGTGGAGAAGTGCCGCTCACAGTGCTGACAGGGGTACGAATCTCCGTGCAAATCCAAGGGGTCGAAGTCGGGATCGGTGTCAGCCTCCTGAGGCGGGGAAGACGGCGACTGGCCTCTCGCGATACCTTCGAGGGACGAGTCGGGTTGCCCCTGTGCTTCGTCGTGGCCTTGCAAAGTGTTGGCATCCTCTTCTTCCTCCTCTTCCTCGTTTGCCCCATCCATCGTGTCGACTGACGTGTCCCGCACATCTCGGTGGTCGGTCATTTCTGTGGGCGTGACTTTGGAGGGTCCTTGTGTTAGTGGCTTCTCATCCTCCTCCTTCACACCTGTCAACAGTCATCAGAAATGTCAGCCAACACAGAAATCATGTGTATTATATTTTACAGGTCACACAGTGATGTCGCTCAGACATATTTGTAACACCGGGGCGTGTTCTGCTTTTTCCTTCATGTTAAAAACATGTTTCTGATGTTTGCAGGAAAGGCGAGTGGAAGGCTGGGCCGAACGTCCAACTTGCCTTCTTCCCCATCCCACATCTCCACAGATTTGTCTCTGCTCGTTTTCGGCGAGTCGGCCCAATCAATTCTAGAAGCTTTCTTCAGGCTGTGGGCAAAAACAAGAACAGCTTCAGATAACAAAACAAGAGTATTTGTGACACATTTCAGTCAACAAAAAGCTCACTTGGGCATTACCACCCCTAGCACTTTTTACTTGGAGCAGTTTTCATTGTTACATTAAGACTGAGGGGGGAAAAAAAATCTACCATATTCTTTATCACAAAAACCTTGCTTGCTGATGAGGATGACTTCAATGTGGACGTCAGCGATACATGTTGCATCACAAGAACACAATATTCTTTTGAGCGCCTTTTGAAAATTTCAAAACAGCTGCCATGAGAGTTGTTAAGGATGGACTGTTTGCTAATGAGGTCACTGTGTATCCACACTTTTGCTCTTGGCGTCTCTGCAAAAGGTATTTTGTTTGGAGGTTGCCAACAGAACGTAATGAACCACTTTGTGCAGCCGTGTCAGACAACACGTCCTCCTGCAGAAAAAAAGGCAAGCCAAGTTCCTGCCATAGTTAGTGTTATTAGTTCTCTATTTATGGCTTACGGGAATTACTCGTGGGTTGAATGATGCTTCCTTGACACATTCGATGGCGATTCTGAAGTCCATCGTGACCAGCTGTGAGGTCACGTGATGGAGCGTTACAAAGCCCAATTCAAAATCAAAGCGCAGCGAGGGAGTTTGTGTGAGGTCAGTCATTCTGTATGCATTCACTTGAGAACACACACGGCTAATGACTCATCAAAGATCATGTCAGACAGGTTCATATTCAAGCCAATTACAGGGATTCATGATATAACTTTAAAGCTCCTTAAATAAGAAGGGGTCTACCACACAGTATAATGGTGAGCTAATTTAGTAAACATGAGCGAAACACATGTTGGTTAATCAATTTGCTCAACTTTAAAATGTATGCAGTGGATCCCTCCTTATTTAAGGACTCCCCTCTTCCTGACACCAGCGGCACAGTTAATCAGAATCAGCTTTATTTTGAGACATGAATTTGCTTGAAACCATAACCAGATTTCACACCCTAATTTGAATTTCTAACCCAGAACTAAAACCTTACTTTTCACATTGAATTTCTACTTTGAAACCAACTTTTTTTGGACACTCTAATTCAAGTCTTCCTCAAATAACTCCCGAAACCTGAATTTAAAATGCTTTAAATCCAAGTCAGAAACATACATTTGCTGGAACCTTGACATACCACCCAGAACAAGACTTCACATCCTGATCTGAAAGCCTAACCTTGAGTTGAAACCTGACTTTGAAATCTTGACCCTGAATATACTCTTAACTATTTCTGAAACATTGATATTTACTAGAAACACTAACTCTAGATTTATACGCCAATTCAAGCATTTAGAGTCAACTCACATATACGAGTTAACAAGGAAGAATCTTCCATGTCACAAGAGCTGAGCAGCAAGACCCATTTATCTTTTACTGACTAAAAAACTCTGTCCAAAGTTCATTGCACACTGCGAGGCATTTACTCGCAAGTCAGTTGAACATTATGCGTCCAAATGAACAGTTTCCTTGTTTGATTGTACATCATTCGGAGTATGCAAAAAAAAATAGTTTGTTGTTTTGTTTCATTAAACGATTGCACAACTTTGAAGAAATGGCGTTGGGTGGATGGAATTCTCGCAAAATCTTGACAATTCTATCGAAACACATTAGACGCCCATAAAAGAGGTGTGAAGTTTATCAATAGAAATGTGTTCGACTTCAGTTGAGAAGTGAGAAAATAGTTTACCATTCTGTA
Source organism: Syngnathus scovelli (assembly GCF_024217435.2). Taxonomy (NCBI): domain Eukaryota; kingdom Metazoa; phylum Chordata; class Actinopteri; order Syngnathiformes; family Syngnathidae; genus Syngnathus; species Syngnathus scovelli. The sequence goes on along the minus strand of NC_090857.1, from coordinate 10,764,809 downwards.
CCGAGGTGTCCCGGGCTAGCCGCCTAGCTTCACTTAGCATTCGCTCGTCTTGACAACCTGACCGACTGGTTATTCCGCAGGAGCCGAAAGCAAAGCGAATGCTGTTCGGTTTGAACACCCCCCCGCAAACGTTCGAAAGAGGGAGATATTTTTATTCGCTACCCGATACCGGCGAGGTTGGTGGGGGGGCCAGTGGCCAACTACCGCGGAGCTGGAGAGTCGGGCGCTTGGTTTAGCTTTAGCTCGCCGCGCTAGGCCACCATCGAGTGGAGGCTCGCCGATGGATGGCTTTCATGCTTTTCGGAAGCTCAGGAAGGTCACATCCTCGACAAGGAGCAACTCGAGCAGGAGGGTGGGGGGTGGCGTGGCGGGGGAGTGACCGCCGAACGAGATGGTCAGCGTAACGACTTTGGGGCGTCATTCGGTACCCTCAGCGACGACTTTGATATCGGGTTTAAAAGTGGAGAAAAGCCCCCACCCCTCCTTCTCCTCCTGCTCCTCTTCCTCCTCCACACTCATCGACTAGCCTCCCAATGCTAGCCACTAGCTCAACTTAGCTCTCAAGTGGCTAGGAAACCAGTCCGCGGCTAACTTAGCGGAGGTGTCCGATGTTGGAAGTCATCCCTTTTTTTTAAAAAAAAGTGTCAAATCAACTTTCAAGTGGCCTGGCCGCTGTCAAACACACACAGAAAAGAGACCTCACCTCGACAGTTTTTCCTTTCTTCCTCCAGTGCAGCTGTTATCTCGGGGTTGTCTCAGCTCGCCTCGCACGGTGCTGTACCACACCAGCAGCCAGCCAGCCAGCCAGCAGCAGCTCGTCTCCGGGTGCGATAGGCTGCCAAGAATGAGGGATGAGCCGTAGCACCAATCACAATCCTCCTCGCCGTCCTCCCGTCGCCACTCTCCGCCTCGCCGCCTCCTCACCCTGAGGGGGAGAGTTGGGACAGCGAGCATCTAATCTGGCTGTGATGCGTTCATGGTGCACTTTGGTACCTTCCATGTCAACATGTCTGCGCCCAAAAAAAAAGAATTACAGTGCACTAGTTTTTTTTTCTTCATCGTTACGTGATTTGGCTTGTTTCATTTTTAGCCTGGTTGTTACGTTAATGCGGTTATGTGTAAAAGGAACAAAAGAGAAAGAAAAGCACTTAAAGTGTCAAAAGAGTAGTCTACAAACGTCAAAACAAATTTCAAAATTAAACACTCTTAATATTATAACAGAAACTTTGAAACGCTAGCTTCAAAACACCCAACTGCCTTGAATTGCTACTTTGAAACTTTTGACTCCATTTCAAAATCTTTAATATCAAATCCTTGAAACCTAATTTGAATATTTTCTTGAAACCCTTAATCATAATGTGAATACAACATGACTTTAACGGAAATTCTAAATTTGGATTGAAAACTAATTTTTAAATTTTCATGCTTTTTGTTTATTTTCCTTTGACTAATTCATGTTAAATAAATTAAAAAAAAAAGTGTCCTAAGCCTTGGGGTTGGTTGCAAGTGATCCCGAAGAAGGCTCAAACAGCACAAACTTCCACAGTGAAGTTACCATATTTTATTTCTTTTAAGTGCCATTCATGCATATTGGGCAAGGAGAGGGCTTGGGTACGGGTGGGTTCAGGTGGTTTTGACAAGTCTAATAACACTTTACAGCACTAAACGAATACAAAGAGTAGCTGTGCACCTCATCGGACAGCAAAAGTAATAAATCGTGCAATTTAAAATAAAAAGGGGCGAAAATAGGAGGAAAACAAACAAGAAATGACAAAGACAAACTAAAAACAATGAAACACAAACCAAATATATATTATCAACACTGAAACACCGAATGTAGAAACATAGTACAGGTAAAAGGTAGTGTCACACACACAAAAAAAAGCCAATGCGTTTTCATCACATATATACAATATAGATATATACATACTGTCACCCTCTAATTGGACGATAACAAAATATTCTTTCCCCTCCCTCATTTATTTCATGGACTCCCCCGGCCCCCAGGAGGAAAACAAGGAGGGGGTTGGGGGGGGGGGGGGGGATTGAAAAAGACAAATATGTACAAGCACGACGACACCGGCACTGAAGGAAACGACCATTCATTTCGACTGACAGTACTAGGATGATGATGGCTGCTCTTGAAAAATCTTTCCCTCATTCAAAATGTGTTCAAATCTCCCAAATAATCTCTCTGGCAAGTAATAATGAACTTTGAGCTACCCCCCTACAATTTTTTTTTTAAACACACCAGCCAACAGACTGGCAGCATACAAGCAACAAAAAAAGTGATCCAGTCATTTTTCTTACACTGTGTCCCTTTTTTCAAGCCACATTTGAAGTTGATTTTACTCTTCCTCCGGAAAACGTGAAACAAACTTTCCCTCCATTGAGTTTTACAAGAAGGATGGGCGTGGGTATTTATCAATTGAATTGATTAGTTATGTCTTGGAAGCGATGGGGGGTAAACTGGAGTAAACAACATCACGATTTGCTCTTAACTAAAGTTTGCCGTCCCAAGACAGCAAAATGGCATCCACTATGGGATGATGAGCTACAAAAATCCACAAAGTGCCATCCCTGTAATTTAATACTCATTTTGCAAAGTCAGCACTATTCAAAATGATTGTCAGAAAACCTTACCCTTGGCAAAAGGTCAATCTGTCCTAAAAAAAAACACAACTCCCTGTTCAGTCTTTGCATGTGTTACAGGGTGTTTAAAGTGATAGTTTAGCAAGTTGGAACTTATCTTTTCATATGATGAATAAATCATCTTGATGCGTGATGAGTTTCACTCTAGACCAGAATCATTCCAAATCCAGTCCCAGGTGTGGAATGATGGCAAAAGCGAACCGTGGGCCTCTGTTAAGGGAATACAAACTAAGCATGGGCATAAAGATTGATTAGTCGATTGATTGTTGCAATTGAGGCAAAATGGAATTGTCACGACTGGATTGGAACTCGGATGTCTAAAGGAGGACAATATTGACATCAGCTATGGGAATCAACTCCTTCGGGCAGCGTTTAATACAACACCGCCCGAGAAAGTGGAGTTCAGTGATCGATCACATCATATTCAAAACATTCCGCAAAAACTAACAATTTATTGTAGTCAACCAAGGAAATGCCTGTCAAATGCCCATCCCTTGCACAACTTGCCAGATTAAATGAAAAAGGACGCAGAGTATGACAGATTCCTGACTGGCGTTGTTGTTTACATGATATTCATGACCAAGTGTGTGAGAATTTGCATGTAAGCGGAGTTGCTTTAGCGCCCATCCAATATGGAAGTTTCCAGAACTGCCAATTACCCTGTTTTCTTTTGTGTGCTTTTCCAGAAAAAAAATTAACAGTTGTGCTTATAGCATAACCTCAAATAAAAATGATCAGAATAAGCTAAATTCCCAAATTCCCAATATAGCATGGAAAATTCATCTTCATTATGTAAAAAAAAATAAAAAATAAAGTGACACACATTTAAGGGCAAGTAAAGAGCCTATAGATCATTAATCAGAGGTAAGTATCATTTTGAACTTTCGAGCCGTTAGCCTCTGACCCTAATCCTAAACCAGTGACTCGAATACCACTATTGGTACATAGGCGCCCTCTAGTGGTACAAGAAAGAATCAATACATTTTCTAAACCGGGGTCGCAGTTCAATGTTACAGTGCCTTTTTTTTTTTTTAAATTCAGTTCAGTTGATGTCACTGAGCCAGATATCCATACATTGATGTTTGTTCTGAACCGTGAGTTGAAGGTAAGCTTGACTGTAGCGCAATTTAAATTTTTCACATTTTAGTTTATTTTTGAGTAAGAGATTGGAAATCAAAATTGAAGGAGACGCAGTAGATGACTAGTTGTTTTTCTGCCTCATGCGAGGCAGACTAGCATTCATCTTTAAAATGCATGAAGGTATTTTATGAGAAGATTTGGAATCCATCTTACAAATACTGTGAATGTTCAGCTTCTCACTTTTAGTATACTGCTTGTCCAAGTTGTCACCAACATCTTTAATGATCAATACGCTGCTACTTATAAAAAGGAATTAGGGATGGGCATTTCCTTGACTGCCTACAGGAAAAATGAACCTTCTATTAATTGATTAAAAAAAAAAAAATACAAATGGCAGACACTAGTAAGGAAACCGTTTATGTGGACGTAGATGGTAATAGACAGCATTTCTACTCATTGCATCAAGGAAGTCAACTCCATTTTGTCTCCATCACCTCCAGACACAACTAATCGGCCATCAATCCTTAAAGATGAATAAATCAAAGACTATGCCCATTCCTAAAGCGGTGATTCCCAACTACTGTGACGGTGAGACATTATCCAATTTTACTTAATTGGTCCAAAACGGTGCATTTGTTGGTCTAGTCATGCCAGTGACTTATAGTGACAGGCTGAACAATTAATGTTCTTCCACAATTGTAACACAAACCTTAAATGAAAAGACGAATAAAAATCGAGACAATATTTCAGTATGTTTATATCCTATTTGTGACATTTTTGTTTGGGGGTGTGCCATCAGATTATTATTATGTTTTAATAGGTGTATTGGCTCACAGTAGCAGGTTGGGAATCACTGCCCCAAAGGGAAGATTGATGGAAATAATGACAGATGTGGTTGTGCCTACAGCTTTAAAAACAAAACAACAAAAAACTAACATTTGGTATCCTGCTGCTGTCACACTCATCATATTGACTTAAATTAAAAATAAACAAGACACTTTTGCAACATTCCGCTGACTTTTTACCTGTAATTGGACTTTTTTTCTGTCAATGTATCCCAAACATTCCTTTGTACGATCACATTGGTTGGTTTTCATTCTATGGTAGTTAAAAGTAGGCCTGAAGACCTTTTTCGTGTATTTTTTTGAAACACCCTGTTCAAAACCTCAGCGAGCATAATCCAAATGTCTCTGCCAGCCAACCACAGGGAGGGGGGGGGACTCTTCCGCCGTCACATGACTCACTGAGGCCGCCTGTGTTTCTTTTACAAAACAATAAAAAGATTACTTAAAAAAAGAGATAGCTCAATTCATCCACGAGGCAGCTGAAGCCAACACGAGAAGAAGAATCACAAGCTCAAATCACAGAACAGTGGTGGAGTGGCTTGGCTAAAAGCGGGGCAAAATGGGGGGGGGGGGCTTGGGTGTCTGGAAGGCCGCTGGCTAAGATGGTGGGAGAGGCGAGCTGGAGACATACACTTGATCCTGTCCCAATAATATGATTGTCTTTTTCTGGTTATGTAAAAATGTTTCACGGCACTCCGCCTAATGTTCGCCCACCGAGAAGGAGAGTAGGGGGCGGGTGGGTGGGTTCCTCCTTCCTCCATCTCCTCCCCCTCCCACAGCCTTATTTTAGCCCAGCCTGATTTCCTCTGGCTTCCACCTCCTCCTCTCTTTGCTCTCTACTCCTTTTGTTTTCAAAAAAATACAACAAAAATTGAGAGGAGGAGGCTACACAATGGAGTCCCAGTCAAAATCATCCTGGATGTCATCGGCCGGCATGCGATGAATCTGGAAGTTTCTGCTCGGCATCATGTGCTGCTGGTTCATCTGAGCGTGGTGCCCTGGGGATTAAAAAAAAAACAACATCAACAAAATAATTTGTTTATCTGAAAATCTATTCATTTTCCATGATACACAAATGAAAGCTGGAGGCAAGTTTTGATTCCCAACTGTGAGGCACAAGTGCTAATCACTCAACCACCCGTCCGTCTGTCTCACCAGTCATGGTGGGTCCCGCGCTGCTCATCGGGGGCATGTGGGGATACCCCGGGGGGCCCATCATGGACATGCTCTGTCTGGAGTCCATGTAGAGATTTCCTAACGAGACACACAACCATAACCAAGTCAAACTTTTGCAACCACATAATAGCAGTTGCTTATTTTTATTAAAATCAATGGAGTTGTACAGGTTATAGGTCACATTAATGATAGAAAAAGTTTAGCAATGATTTCTCTTCATTGGTCTTACCACAAAAATCTATTGACATTTTCACTATTATGCAGATTTAGTGGAAAAATGACCCTTTTTTTTTAAGTGGCATCCACATGTGCACAATTAACACAAGCGAGCAAGGTAACACTGGTGTCGGGTGTCAAACCTGTGCCGAGGTGCTGGCTGGGTTTGTTTGGGTGCATGGGCGCGTGACAGACGGCCGGCTGCACCGTCCCCTGCGGCTGGATGACCCCGGTACGGGCGAAGAACTGGTTGATGGACGAGCATAGGTCGGCGATCTGTGTGGGCTCCAGTGACCAGTTGTTCAACTCGGCCTGCCTCATGCTCTCTCGCAACCCTGGGTGGGCAAAATTGAAGAAAAAAAAAGTCATTGAGGTCACAGTTCTGTGAGTTTCTTTGACATTTTCCAAACGTCGCCTACCTTGGAAAGGTGACAGGTCCACATCCGCCCAGTTATAGCTGCTCGCAATGCGGCAGCTTTCTTTCAGTGCGTCCAGATTTGGGTACCAGTCAGAAAGTAAACCTAGTAAAATTTTACATTTCAGTTTCTCACCGCAAAATTCAATAGGGACATGAAAACTTAAAAAAAAAATAATAATAATTAATTAGCTTTTTTAAAATTGATTTTTAAAACATTTCTGTAGCCAAATGCAATACAAACATGAAATACTTTGGGTATAATTCTACAGTAAAAGTTAATGATAATGTAAAATACCTTTAATTTATTTTTAGATAAAATAGTGCTGATTGGTTCGAAAATGCTCATGAAAACAGCCTAAGTTTAATAAATGCGCTGATTGAATTTCAATGTGTAAAGCGTCCATTAGGAGGCGCCATTTTACTGTGCAAATCCTTCCTGAGGCTGTTGGTTGGCTTTGTTCTCCCCTCAGATAATAAAGAGCTATGATTTATTGTTTAGCACCTAGAACAGCATCTCCACGCTTAGCGACTACAAACAAGAGGCAAAATCCATTTCAGCAACCTTCTCTGGTGTGTGCGTGCGTGACGAAGAGAAACGAGTCAGCGGTTTCGGGCCAGGTTACCTGGATTGCAGGACATCTGCTGCTGGGCGGGATGCGGCTGGTGGGAGAGGCTCTGATGCTGCGACGGGTGTTGGCCATGCTGCGCGTGTTGGACGGGATGCGGCGTGTGCTGTTGCGGGTGCTGGCCGTGGGACGGGTGCTGCTGCGGGTGCTGGCCGTGCTGCGCGTGCTGGTTGTGCGGGCCGGCGTGCTGCGGGAGGTGCTGCGTGTGCGGGGAGCCGTGTCCGGGGTGGGCTTGCGCCGGGTGGGAGAGGGGGACCTGGCCGCTGTTGTTGGAGTGGCTGTTGGGCTGGTTGTTGGACAGGTTGTTCTGCGTGCTGATGGCGCCGCTGGGGGAGTGCTGATAGGAGCAGGACGTGTGGGTCTGCTGCGGTGTGTCTGACGGTATTCCCATCAGGCCTGGAAAGCACAACAACGCACAATGGCCATTACAGACACTTATTACAAACAGGGTTGTGCATTCAGATACAAAAAAAATAAATAATAATTTCTGCACGATGCATTTTTCCAGTGCACACCTTCATCTTTCTAACACGTTGCTATGGTTGTAGAATGTAGACTCATTAATTTGCATCATACTGAGTTGTTTCTAACATTTAATTTTGTTGTTCTTATCATATTCTTATTTTCGTTAAAAGAGACATTGGCTCTCATTAGATTGCGCTTGCACACCTCATGTTGTGGCCGGGGATGGTCTAGTCTCCCTGGTAAATTAATCGAGCATGAAAACAATTTGTTGCAGCTCTGCGGTGACTGACAGGAGATAAAGTGTTCCGTCAATAAAATGACAGAAAATGGTGACAAATGACGTAAAACAAACACATTTCCCAGACCCTCTGATGTCCTCGTACTGCTCTTGTGGTCACCGGACACACGGCGGTCCAAAGATAGCATCACACAAGGATGGGGAAAAGCAGGAAATCACATTTAATAAGCTGCGCCATTGCCAGTCTTTGTTCTACTGGAGCTAGTAAAGTTCATCAAGGACAAGGACAATTTTCACCAAGCTGAAATTCACTTTCTGTATCAATATCTCTGGCAACCTTCAACTGTACTGTGCAGCATTATAAAGACACAATAAAATACATTTTCCTTAACCATATTCAATAATCATTACTACATAATAAAATCTAAAGAAACTGTCCCTTGACGCCTAAAGAACCGGAACCTAAATACCTCAAATCACAAAAGGACAATTTTGTATTCTGTGATGCAGTGTGCTTCAGTCGTGTGACAACATTAGCGATAGCATTGGCAGCTAACAGGATAAAGTTATTGATTTGCTTCCAGCAAGTCAACACAACTACAAGTAGCTTGTAAACAAGTCAGATTGTTAACTTAATGGGCGCCACTCGAGGTACATCGGATCCTGCTAGTGGTATTCAAAGAATGGGCACGTTTTAAAATATCCTGCACTACTTTCTGATTATTCAAGCTGCTACCTTTGCAGCCCCTCCCCCTAAGAAAATGCAAACTATTCATGTTGCACTTTCTGAAAACCAAAAGATTAAAGCTGTTTTTATAAAACAACCCCGTCGGGGCACTTTGATTAGAAACGCGACTTATTTGGACCAAAGAAAGCAAACCATTGCTCTTAGACTAATGGGATATGGCTCCCGTGTTTAAGTAGCTGCACGCTTGAGACACTCCAGCTGCCTTTCTCTTGACTCACACGGTGACTCAGCATGCCGAGGTTCACCAGTCAGACACACACATATGCGCTCGCACACAGAAACGGTCTTGCTTTGGCGCCATCTGCTGGCATCTTGGTGCCAAAGAACAATGAGGTAAGTTGAGGAACTTCATTTGGACAAAAAGAGTTCTCTGCCGTTGGGCAATTTCAGTTTTTGCAATGATCAAATACTGACGGCTTTACTGTAAATGAATCACTTAGAAACAAATATTTTTCTATTTTAAATACTTTTCAAGACATGTAAATTTATAAAGTCCTTTTCCATATTTACGTAGAAACCCTGCCTGTGAAGTGTCTTTTAGGCCTCCACAATCATCATGCAAAAAAAGGTGCCAAAGGTGGATCTCTTTTATCAGAACCACCATTGTCCAAGCGGGGAAGTAGAGAAAGCAATTATTGCGGCAGTAGAATAATAATGCCAGCTCATTACCTATTATCAAAGACGGCGAATTAGCTCGCTGTCGACACGGCGGCCCGCATGTGAAATCCTCCGGCTAGATTATTTACGCTTTTTAATTGCCGGAGCTTGTCTGACGAGGGGATGGATGCGCATCCACACGTAGAAAGAAAAAAAAGGTAGCAACTTTAATGAAACATGGATGATAGATTAAAAGGAGAGGAACTCTTTGAAAAGCATGAATTGCATTTGATTGGTGAAAAGTAGGTTATACACAGAAAGCTCAGACGACTTTGCTCATAACCCGCTTGTCAAGCGCTCTTTGTTTATCAGTCAATCAGATTAGGAGCAAAACTGCATTTTGTTCTAGTGGGACTGTTCCACAGGCTTTTTTTTTTTTTTTGGGGGGGGGGGAAAGCTACTCTCCACACATTCACTCTGCTGCTGCTACGTATTACAGTAGAACATGTCTCCATCACGGTGACAGATGAAGCTCAGCGCAACAGAATTACAAGGGGGATTGGACTCGCTTCCCGGATGAGACGTGGCCGGCATGGGGAAAACATTTCAGCGCTGACGGGGAACAGATGCCGCTGACAAATGACAAAATTTAACAAATGGGAAACAAAAAAGACAGGTGCCTTAATTGTGGCTTCCTTGTTTGCTTCAATCAAATATTTGCATTTTAAAGGAGCAATATTATGTATTTATAAAAATATATCTTAAATATACCGTATACACAGAATACATATGTATGTAGGAGCTCCACTAAGACCAAAGTAGATTTAATCATAAGAATGAATCTTTCAGAGAGATCAGACTTACCTTGTTGGCTGAAGGACTGCTCAAAAACGGACTTGTAAAGGCTGCGGAAGGAGGCACTGAGATCTTCAAATTCAGAGAACATGACCTGCTTGTCTCTGTCGGGCATGTTGTACTGGGACTGGGGTTGTTGGAGGCTCAGAGGTTGAGACACGGGTTCTGGGTGACTGCTCACCTGGTGGGGAGGGAGGACGATTACAAAGTTAAGAGGAAAAAGTCAAAGGTCATAAGGTCACGTTACAGTGAGCCCTCATCTTTCTCCACTAAAGGGCACGCTGGACGATTCATTTGTGAAAGTAAACAACAAGCTAAGCTAAAGTTTGTAGTTTGTAGGGGAAGTGCCAACGAGCGGCGCAATACAATGATGAAACACGCTCATGAATAATACAAAACGCTTTCTCAGAGATACTTGCTGCGCTCATCTGGTCGTTGAAAAAGCGCCAAAAGCAGCAATGCCATATTTCACAGAATATTGGAGTTTGTGTGTGCTGGCGAAACAAGACTGCCTTATTGTGCTTGGTGAAAGTAATGATTAACCAAAGTGCAACAATCCAGGTTAGTGCTTGCCACCTTACCTCACAGCTATATAGAATATCATAAATTCGATTGGCCTCAACACTTACGCCGATGCTCAGGTGGCAAACCAAAATGTATTTAAAGGGAAAATCAATAGCAATAGCGTGTGCAAATGAGACACCATTTGAGTGTTATATGCTGGGCGAGTCACGATCCCCAGCCACGAGTTTGAATCTAAGGGATTGATCATCTCAGAAGGGAATTGAGACTGGACCTGTCCACCGAGGACCAGCACTAAATTTAAAACATGCAAATGAGGGGTGTTGCAATTCGGGTTTTATGATGACAATTCCAATACCGATCATATGGATTAGCTGTCGATCCATACAAATGCGCACGTACACAGGTATGCTAACACCTTCCTATCTCGGAAAAGAAGCGATAATACAGCTGGAGTCTTTTCTGCAAGAACGCAGAAGCCAGCCAGCACATCCATCAGGTTGAGCCGATCGATGGCTGGTGCCTGGAGCAAGGGAACATGGGAGGACCACACCAAAGAGAGAGGGGCCATCTCTGGTGGGAGGGCATCAGAAGAAGAGCCTTTGTCTGCCTTCCAGAAGCGTGCGGCTACAATCACTCCCTTCGCCTTTTCGCGCTTCCTGAGCTTGGAGCTCAGGAGCGTGTCCACCCCGAGCGGGGCTCTCCACCTCCGGCTTCTTTGAACGCATCCTCTGAGGCGGTTCTTGATCAGATGAAATGTGGGATCGAGACCACGCTTTGCGAACGCTATTGTTTCATTTGGATTTCTAAGCGGCTGCGGTGGATCAAAGAGAATGTACCCAGAAGATGTTTCTTAGGAAGCTCTGATCAAGTTGATTTAGCATGCTGTGAATTCAACTACATCAAACTACATAATGTTGCCTTGAGGACAGCTGACCATAATGATAAACACCAAATAGGGGCCAAGTAGAGCTGTATCTTAACTTCCAAGCGAGGATAATAGATAATGTGGGCATTTTGCACCCACCCACAAAATGTTTCTTTTTATGACCTAAAATGACACCTCACCTACAATTCCCACCTAATTCCCATGGAAAGTTTCCAATTTGGAATAGTTCCAAAAAACCCCATCTTTGCTTCATGGAATGTTCCACTAACATGCCAAATATGTCAACACTACAAAATGGCAACAAACTACCTAAATCTACCTCACAACAATACTAAATGTGTCTTGTCATCCGGTTCAATAGTATTGGGCAACAATGTGACCTTTGAGTATCAGATTTTACGATTTCCAGTCTCGGGTTAATCAGGTGCGTAGGGAAAAGGAACTAGAAGAAACTGGCAGCTTTCCATTGGTCAAATGACAATAGAATTGATTTTTGCCAATTATCGCTGAATTACGACTAGACTAACGAGCCCGTAATGTGAATTCATAGATGTGTTAACGCATATATTATACATGTGTGAAAATGTGTCACGACAGAACAGTAATCAATTGTGCAAAGTGTGAAACTGTTTATCACCATTTTTAGTTTTCCTTACATTCAGGACGTTGTTAAAATGAGGCCAAGTCTGGCATGTGCCGCCTCTCGCCCGCGAAACGACAACACGTGGGGCCTACCTCAGCTGATTTAAGGTGGGAGAAACGTAATAGAGTGGTCGCCAGTCAATCGAAAGCCCCCGATCGACAAACAACCTTACATAATCACATTCACACATTTCGGGCCTTGAGTTAACCTAACATGCACAAAACTGTGGGGATCAACATTTTAATTGAACACGTCTCGGTCCGTTTCAGTCAAAAAGAAGATTATTAGCTTTGTATTGATTTTGTGTGCATGTGAGAGACATTCATAGTCGCAAGAGATTGCATCGGTTTGCTGATATTGGAAGCAATACAAGTAGGCTGCTGCATACACAATGAGAATAAAGTTAAAGTTAAGAAACAGAGAGGGGGGGTGGGGTTGTGCAGCTAGCAAATTACACCCTTCCCACTGGGACAAGGTAGGTTATTTTTTGCTTTGTGCTGAGTGCCCCAAATCCCTCATTATTATCATTAAATAAAATATGTATACGCACAGCAGGTTTGAAAAGCACCTGGCTTCATTTTATTGCTTTGAAAAGTGCAGCTTGGCAGATACAAATGAAGCCAAGTCTTCAAACGTCGTACTTGAAGCCAGGACTCTATTGCATAGTCAACTTTTTATAAACCCTTAAGAGAGCCTTTTAACATTTTGGGACATTTATTGATTTTGTGGTAAATGAAAATAGGCAAATTATAACATTTTTATTTCTCATTTTTCATAATTAAATTTGCAAAGCAACAAAAATATTTCAAACAAATTATTCCTGGTAACACTTTTTTAAAAATTGAAATTGTCTTTGTGTTCATCTCATTTGTGCAGACTTAAAAGTGACTCACAAAAAGTGAAAATAATTTTTTAATTGTTATTAATTGATTGACTGGTTGAATGAATGTAATCTTTTAATTGTTATAATATAGGCGATTGGTTTTATTTTTTGTTTGTTTACGATAACTCACTAGGAGGCGCCGAGTCAAATCTCATTACAGGTCCTCACGATATTTTTCTCTGCTTTCCCGCAGATTCCAAACACATGCATGTTAGATTCATTCAAGCCTCTAAATTGTCCGTGTGTGAATGACAGTGTGTGTTTATGTGCCCTATTTACAGCAATTTTGAGCATTTGCGCGAGAGACGGGAAAAAAAAAAAAAGTGAGGCACTCTTAAGGCAGAGAATCATGTTGTGGTGTGAGTCAGTGAACATGAAAAAGTAACAGCTATTGTTCCTCTTCGCTGCAGCAACAGCTTATTATTTAAAGGTCGGTGTAGCCCTGCTCGTATTGCCGTTCATTTCTCAACACTCCAGTCAACCATATTTTGGATCACATTAATAAAGGTAGAAAAAAAAAATGGTGTGACCCCAATCTTACCGGCGTGTAGCTGTGCACGCTGCCCACACTGTTGAGATTGACGGAGGCCAGGCTCTGATCGGACAGGCTGTTGTTAAGGCTGCTTCTCGGACTGTCGCTCCCTTCCTGGTCCGTGTTGTAGAGTGCCACCTTGAAACACACGCACAAATCACAGTTCAATTGTTGCTAATGGTGCGTTCCGACGATGATGATGGCTGTGAAGTTCACTGAGATAATCTGATGTGCTGGAAACAATGTCATAATGGCAGAGTATTTCTCTGTGTGTGTATGTGAAGGAGGAGTTGGATGCCATCTCGAGACAACGGAGACATTCCCATCAGTAAAGGTCACACTGGTGGCGTTGTCAGCCGCATCTGCTCACCGACCGCGAATCCGTTTGAGACGGCCAACAAAGGAGTTGCCGCCGACGCTGACCTTTCGATGAGAGCGGCAAAGAGCAGCCGAAGTACTTCAGCGAGACAATCTTAATCATCCTCCAACAAACTTTTATTTTAACTCATGAGCAATAGTGCATAAAGTATACCTCAAAAGTCATAAGAACTTGGTTATTGTGAAAGTAAACACATTACAGCTATTTGTGTTGTGTTTTTTTGGGAGGCTGGAATTGATAAATTGTATTATCATGAATTGAAAAAGAAAGGTTTGAATGACAAGCATGTTCACAGAACAAATTAAACTCAAATCTCAAGGCTTTTGCGTGCTGATGGGAAAAATGTCTTTGAAGTCTTTACAAAACTGGACCAAACTGTGTTCAATGTTAGCAAGTTCCAGCAAATTAGGAAAATCCCACATATTGAGTTAGAAAGTATTTGGGAACTAGCGCATGGGGTTTACTGTTGAGAGAAAAAGGAATGACAGCAATGCACTGACGCTGTTTCTTTGGATCGGTGTGTGTGTGTGCGCGTGCACGCGCGTGTGTCCACCCGTGACCGAGGGCAGCTCGGTGGCTTCTGCTCATCAGTCAGCGAAACAGAGCAGGCCCTGTGCTGCGCACAATGAGGCAGCAGAGACGCGAGCCTGGAGGCCAGCGGGACACTGAAGTCTCTCTTGTCTACCGACCGAGCCACCAAGGCCACACGGAAAAGGCAACAGATTGGCCCGGCTGACCACCAGACTGGTTAGAAAGAAGGCCAGCCCCGTCATTATAGGCTTTTGATACGTGTGCTGGTGGATAGATAGAAAAATCATGATGAAAAAAAAAACCCAAGATGAAGCTTAGACGTGAAATCCAACAAAGTTCAAGGAAGAGAGGGAGCGGAGCTCATTAGGGGACTGCAGCCTCCCTGCGCTCAGTGTGGGCTCGGATCCAGTGTTCATTAGCGTGAAGGGGAACTCAATGAAAATCAGCCTCGCCATGATAATCAAAAACAGGGTGCCGCGCAAAACGTAAATGTTATGCAGAGTGAATCATAAAAGTTGCCCAGCCGCAATCTATTTTTACACCGTTCGCCCATAAAGTGTGATTATTTTAAAACCGTGCCGCTCTGTGGTTTCAGGCATACCCCCAGAAAATGCAATATGGACTCGCATACATGTGGCGTGCACATTTCTGCACAAAAAGGCACATGCGTGCGAGCGCTTCCACGACGATGACTGCTCTCGCACACAAAAACATAGTGAGAAAGTCTTCTCCTCCAAACCAGATTTTGCAGTACCGGGATTGACCAGTGGGAGGCGGGAGAAAAAGCGAAGGCCTGATTATCTCGCTTTAAACATTTGCAATTGTCAGGCCTTGAGCATTTTCTGAGAAAATCACCATAGGAAAAATAAAAATGCTCTCGCATAAATCGCCCCCAGCAGGACAATCACTTAGGATAATTATTCATAGACGTCTGATGCTCATATTTGTATCCATTATTAGTCTACCCAACGATTTATATACCGTATGTGTACCTGGATTTAAACATTATTTATATTTATTTCCGTGGGGGGGATACACAATCCAGAGACAGCCAACAATCAAGTCTGATGATTTTCAAAGGAAGGGCGGGAAAGTGCTCAAATTGAGCCCACTTATCGTGTTTAGCTTGCTTTAAACACAACTGTCAATCATGACTGTTTTCCAAGCAGATTGAGCCATAAAAAAAGTTGAAGACACTCCACTGCCGCAGGACAATGGCTCAGGGTAATACATTCAAAACTCATGGCTTCGCTGACTGTTCATAAGGGAAAATGTTGGCCCGATTATCGGTATGCGTGCATCCTGTTTTAGCTAGCAGGCAAACAAGTCTTCTATTCTCAGCAGTGTAATAAGTTTTGTTCAAAAAGTATTTTATGATCTAGTGCATGAGATGTTGGGAAATCAAAGATGAACTAGCTTTCTCCTGACTGAAGAGGAAAAGGGAGGGAGGGGGGAGGCAAACAGACTTCCAAGTCTTCACGGTCACACCTCTGTGCCACAGCTTCATCACATTCATGCCAATGTTGATGGCCACTTCAGTGGAGGGGAAAAATGTGAGTCCCAAGTGAGATAGACAGAGAGAGAGAGGGAGGGACAGACAGACAGACAGACAGACAGACAGACAGACAGACAGACAGACAGACAGAGCTAAAAAGAGAGAGCGTGAGAGAGAGAGAGAGAGGGAGTGGAATGCCCGACGGGCCACAGAAAAGAATAGAGATTCTCGCTGGTGCCTTCCGCGTCTGCCATTGGTCTGTGCACAAAAGCGGGAATGAGGGACAGAGACTGGAATAGAAAGAGAGGGGGAGAAAAACAGAGACAGGGAATTCCTGTGGCTTGGCGCGCCATGCTAAAAGAGGCGTGGCCTGCCTGGCACGTGTTTACAGCGTCGAGGCGGTCGGTGAGAAACAAGCTTTGCACACTGCGTGCATCCAGGTCTCCTTCTGACTTTATCGTGATGGTAGGAAGAAAAAAAAAGAGGAGAATCAACCAAAGAAGATTTTTGTTGCATATTTCCGCTAAAAACTGGGTTTAAAAACACGTGAAAAATTAATGCAATTATTTATTATTTGAAATGACTATTATTATTATTATCTAACAAAATTTCAAGTGTAAAGTGAATGAGACATTTTGGAGTCCCCCCCGCTTCCATTATACAAGAATTTGAGCGTCGTGAGTCACATCAGTGATAATCACATCACTCATATTAACAATTGTGAGTTGATTATTTCCAGACCCAAGCTCGTTAGCTCGCAAGCTAGCTGGTGGCTAAGTGGAAAGACAGGAGACATAAGTAGAATCCTTTTTTCAATCAGGGATGGTGTCACGCATTACGACAGACATGGCCACACCATTTGAGAGCTTTGTTTACAGTCTGGAAGCCTCACATTTTATAACATATGATATAATCATCCCAATTAAATAAACAGGTTTGTTAACAACACTGTTGTGTGTTATGTGTCAACAAAGAATTATTGATTTCTGAGTTTTTGCACTCGAGCCGTATGATGGATATATGGCCGTGAATCTTAACTGTCATAAGGGCGTACCAAGGAAACTGATCCATGAATAAAGTGCATGTATGTTTCGACGCGGTGCTTGTCAAAACAAGTGGAAAACCTTGCTAACATACTCGGCGTGCATGTGCGCACAAGTTACAACACACGCTGACATCGTGCCCTTCGCCGCACAACTCGGGAGCTCAAGAGGGCCCCGTCGCACACACACACACGCTGGCATGTATACAACACGGGGATTGCATGCTTGTACGCTCTTTTTTTTTTTTTTTTTTTTGGTAATGCCCGCTTGCAAATGAATAAGTGACTCTTGTAGGCTTTCTAAAAGTACTCCTGAGAGCTGCCCCCACTGGGCCCAGAGGATGAGAGCTTAAGGTTAAAAAGCCTATTTCAATTTCAAAGTGAATGGCACACTCGCAGCTAACAGCTCGCCATCCCCATAGTGGATGTGCGAGTACTCCTAAGCTTTTTTTAAAAAACGAATAAAAAGCAAATCCATGTTTCCTCTCGCATTTAAAAAATAACGCACAACGAAGTACCTGTCGTTCATCTATTTTGTCGTACGCCCAATTGGGCAAATACTATCTGCATCCCACATGTGCATTTTGTTGTTTAACAATGCAAAATACACTTTAATCTGATTAATCGATGGTGTACTCAATATTATAATCAATTTTTAAAATATTTGCCAGCTGTAGACCTATTTAACGGACTAGTGGAAGAATTGTGTCAAGCTTTCTACATTGTCTACTGTACGGGCATTTTGTAACTATAATGTGATCAGGTGTGTGCACAATATGTATATCGGATGGCCAGGTTTCACGTTGCACGCAGCCATGCGGGCATCGTGTTGCCGAGCGCAATCCAACGGGAGCCCGCTGTTGTGCAGGAATCAGGTGCCGGCGCACACCTCCTTGTGTATTTTGGTGTGGGTTGCGGATAAGCTCTAGGCATGTGCGGGTGTGCGTGTGGAGTGCTCCTCTCTCTGCGGGGAAACTGTGCAGTAGGTGGTTGGCAAAGTGGGCGGGGTCAGGGTGCAGCCGCATAGCCAGGTGCGTGTTGGGGGAGCTGGAGGCTGGAGGGCCGCCTGTAGTACCTTGTTAGTCACAGTGTTGATTGCCAGCGTTGGAGAGGCACTTCCAGAGATCATACACTCCATCCCCAAAGACTCCGACTCCAGGCTGTATGGCGTAGAAGCCTGTGTGTATGTGGGGGGGGGGATTGGACGTGGGATGAGGAGACACAAAGAGGAAGGAAATAAATAAAATGCAACATAATCCAATTATTAAACACAAGCAGGTTGATGTGTTTTGCCCTTTGTTCTCATCCTGCCGCAAAATGTAGACCGTACCTTTTATTTAGGTCACATTTCAAGCGTGCGCTTCTTAGCGGGAGGACAAGAGAAGCGCACATCAGCGTCATCATGAAGCGCGTCACGCGTGCCCGCCGCGTGTGCTGTCGTCAAAGATAACTCTGGCGTGCCCTTCTGCCTCCGAAAAAGTGCTTACGCTAAGAGGATTGGCTGCCAACAATACCATTTTTAATTCATGATAAACACTAAATGAGATTTCCCAAAGTCTCACTCGTGCCTTCTGAGACTCTTAATGGAATTTCTTGTTTGGTGGGGAGGGAAAGAGTGACAGAACAGACGCACGTCGTTTTCTTTTGTACAAGCACACCACAGATGCACCGTAAACAAACAGCAGGCATACATCATCCTCTTATAGGTAGAATATATTGAATTTTTATTGGTACAATTAATGAACCTATTTTAATATATATATATATATATATATATATATATATATATATATATATATATATATATATATACATTTTGCTGCGGACAATTTTTTTTATTAAAATATTTTTTTTCCATTATATACATATATAATGTAATTACATATTTATTTTATTAGTTTTACTTATATGAAATTAGTTAGCAAATAAGATAAGAAATATTTCTACAAATATGACATACATTTTTTATGTTAATATCATGTCAAAATGTGGCAGGGACACATATTTGCGTATGCAATATAGATGAATGGTTGACTCATTTACCAAAGGCAACCAACAATAAAACATTTACGCAAAATCTATTTTTTAAAGGGTATTTTTTAATGTCTGAGTAAAGTTTGGCGGGGACAACGGGACTAGTATGAGCGCAGATCTACCTCCAAAACCCCGGCTTAACAGAACTTTCAGTTCCCGGAGGACTGTGGTCAGCCACATCGTAAGGGAAGCTTTTCTGAGGCCGCAGCGCTGAGACGCCCCGAGGCCAGTTCAAATGTGAGCGGCTCGCTTAAAAACCCGTGTGTAACTCTGGACCATCCATAATTAAAAAGCCAGAAGCTCAAAGTAGTGCTCTGCATTAATTGATGTTGGTAAAATAATAAATGAAAGAGGGAGGAGGCACAGATGATAACGCGTGTAATGGCTACCTGGGGCACCGTTTATTAATAAGGCGCCCACTTCATGACAGGCTCGCGAGGCAGTTACATAAACTCTGCATGCGCGTTTGTGTGAAGAGGAACGCTGGAGAAAGAGCGGGGGGGAAAAAAATGAAGGCGATAAAAAGGATGTAATACAATCTCAGGACACTTCATTAGGTACACCTGCACAAGTAATATCAGGATTTTTTCCCTTCCTCATGTCGCACTCACCCGCTCTCCAGACCGCGGCCTCTTCTTGGGTCGCGTTGGCAAGGCGTCCTCTTTTGGGTTGGTGTCAATAGCCCAATAAGAACCCTGCAAGCAAAGGAGAGCAATGTCAGGGCATGAAAATAAAATAAAAATGCTCTCCTCACATTTGCACATGGCTCGCACTGAGATGTCACAATAGGTAATTTTCTATTAGCCTGCTAATAGGATTTGACATTGACTGCTAGCATTAGCACTTTGCAATGTCTTGTATACAACGTTTTTGTCAGTAAGGAAAGACTCGGCTTCCTACTGATGCTGGCGAGGGGCAGTTGCCGCTAAGCTCTTCCTTGAATCTTCACTTCCTCTGCCTCAAGTGAGCGCAGCATTGTTGCCAAGACGGCTCTCAGGCCGGGAAATGAAGAAGAGCCTCCCTGGCCGAAAGAAGCTAATCAAGGAGAGAACAGTGCAGGGCAGGCTGACTGGAGGAGGGTGGGCTGGGAGTTTTGGGGATACGAAATTCTACAGCCCCATCCTGCATTATTTATCTTCTGCATTTCATTTATTTTTTTTCAATGGTGTTGCTCCTCCAAGGCAACGTACACTTGCTAAAAAAAAAGTTTTTTTTTCTCCTTAAGGCTGTGCGGCTTTTCGAATGTATTTTTAATATTTTATGATAAGAAAAAAAATCTCAATTGTCAAAAGAAAGTGAGATCAGGACCTTTTAAAATGACTTCCCCAGCAGAGAGAATAATTGATGCGTCCACCAGAGAAGCTTAGTGAGTATTCATAAAATAATAGCGTCGTACACAATGGCCTGTCCTTGTTCAAGGGATTTTTTTTTTTTTTTTCACGTACTCTGGCCCCGATGCAATTGTTCAAATGAAAAGCCACGCTTGGCCAATATTCATCGAGGGGGTGCGGGGTGTGTGTATGCGAAATGATATGTTTTAATGTGCGCCAAGCTTTAGGGTCAATTAACGGCTCCTCAGAGGGGTTGAGAATAATAATTCACATGCGCAATCAAGCCGAGAAAAGGGGGGGGGGTTATACAACGGTGATAAAAATGCAGCAGCCTCATTAGAAATTCCGCATCATTGATAAAGGTGAGGCGCGTCGTCACGGCAGTCGATCCATGTGCGTCTTATAATGCATGTTTCGAAACGAGGAGTCGCACAGAAAAAGCCGGGCTGAGCTCCGTTGCTTTTAATTAGTGCGGGGAAGAACACTTTAAGTTAACCCTCGTGGGAAGACAGAGTTGCTGCATTTTTTTTTCCTCCCCACCCCCGACGCCCACCCCCAGAGATTTGGCAGGAAAAGAGAAAACATATAAAGAAGAGCCATTAAATTATTCACAAATATTCTGCAACATAGTGTTGGCTCCACAGGAAAATGGCAAAAAAAAAACACCAGTTTCTCTTCAGCCATAACAAAGCGGGCTGCTTTATCAAAAAACATGGAAGTGTTCCTGTAAAAGCTCAAATTCTTTTTCACTTGAATGAAGTCATGTAATCCAGTTGCTCTCAGCAAAAATTATTTATAAAATAATTTTTGAGCATTAGCATAACTGCTGTTGCATTACAAGATAAAGTCAATAAGAAATAATGATAAAAAGTAAAAAAATAAAAATCAGTAAAAAATAAAAAGTTGGAATTTTGCAGAAATTATTGCATTGTATGTTAGATAATTCCAAAATACATGAAATACATTTCTTCCTAAAAGAAAATCAACAAAATGTGCGTCTTGCAAATTTATGACAAATCCCATCGAGCGATTCAGTAATCAGATAAAAATTGTGATCCTAATTGTCTTTTTTGATTGCTATCTTCTTCTGTATGGCACACAATTCTTCACGCTTGCCGATTTACATGCAGTCAGGTGGTATTTTTGCGCCGTTTAATCCCGAGCATCTCCCAGACTGACAGACGCAGACTTTGCTTCTCCTATCTCATCCGAGCAGCAGTTTTCATATTCCTGCCACATTACAATATTGATGCAACATATCAAGAGCAGCTACCGCCTCTTTGAAGTTGTCTTGTGCACAAGGGGGGGGGGGGGGGGGGGAAGAGGGCTGGGTGGGGAAGGGAGTGAGGAAAATTCCAAATTAAACATTAAGGATGCGAGCACGTTGGCCGTGCATCTGGAATGGGATCCATACAGCAATAGATTATTTTGTATTTAGTGGAGCAGCTCCCAAGAGTGTCAATATCAGAGGATTACAGCAAAACACGAAATTAGCATTCAGTCCCCATCCTCTCGTACACAGCCAAGCGTGGCTCTCCATGCATGTATGTGTGTGTGTGCGCGCGTGTGTGGAGAGGGTAATTATTTGTGCCTTTTTTTTTTTCCCTCTCCCCGGCATGTGTAGCAAAGGCTCAGATAGAGCCGGGCTGAAACGTAGCTTAGGATCCATATGATTAGACCTACAGGATGTGTAAAACGGGACTAAATATAGGAGCTGCACTGTCATGAAGCACCTCGTTGGATGGGAGCTAATTATCGACTTGATGTCACAAGAGACGGCAACGTAAATGGGCCGACACTAGGTGGTCCCACTGAGATTCAAATGTCAAATTAACATTAGGAGGGAAGAAAAATGAGTGAAGCGTAGGAGATTGGTGCCGAATGCTTTAGGGGATGCGAGCGAGCGAGCGTTTTGACAAACGACCTTACTTAAACCCTGTTTTGACTCGGTCTGTGGCAGTCTGACTTTTTCTCACCTCACCCACATCTGCTGTCTGAGCTCGCCTAATAACAACAACAAAAAAAAGGTCTCTCCTTACATATGAAATGCTATCCTGCGGGGGAGGCAAGCTCCTAATAGATTAAGAGCGTGCCATGCATTTCTCTGCTGTCAAGGTTCTGGCAGGGATTCAAAGTTAACATTTTTCCAACACAGACATGATATGAGCCTCCCCCCCAAAAAAAAAATAAGAGGAAAAAAAATTATGTTGACTATTGCCAGCTGTTGGTACAAACCAAACATGCTCCTCCAGGTGTATTCTTTCATTATATCTCATGTTATTTTAGGTTAGGTTACATAGATAACTTTATTGATCCCCATGGAAATCAATAGCAGGAACTACAAAGAAGTGGGAATAAAAATATTTCATGAGAATAAAGTCATGCTATGAAGATAAAAAGTTAATTATGAAAGGAAAGCAGTCGGCATGTTAAGAGAACAAAGCGTGGATAAAGTCTTCTTTTTGTGAAAATATCATTGGCAAATAAAATACATGTTATATTATACGAAAATTAGTGAGAATGTAAGCGTGCTTCATATGAAGAGAGTTTTGAATAAAAAAAAAAAAAAAAAGAACAATGTTGTTATGAAAGCAACAAATACCGTAAAAGCAAGAATTACGCCTTTGGTTTTAGGATGCTGTTCCAATCTCACCTTTCCCGGATCATCCTTAGAGCGAGGCACTTTGAGGAAACACTTGTTCAATGACAGATTGTGCCGTATCGAGTTCTGTTGGGGCAAAAACAAAGAGAGACAGGTGGAGAAGGTGAGTGGACGTACAAAAACAAATTCCAAGTAAGAAAAAGTGTGTTTTGTATTTTGGGGAATTGGAGGCGGGCATAAACCTGCTTTCACTCGTTGCATAAGGTGCGGTAGGGTCATTCGTCTGGTTTCATTTGTTTGTGATTGTCTCTAGACAATTATTTTGAGGACATTCTTACCCCGAGTCAAAACTGACCATATGCAAGGAAAATAAACCGAATGTTTGGGTTAGAGTCCTTCCCCCAAAAGTGGACTCTATGACGTCATGTGAAATTCCACATGTGCCAAAAACAGGAGCCAAGAGGAGTCCCACAATGGGATCGTAGCAAGAGTTTGATATTAATTAATACTCTAGCGGGCCCAGTGGGGGCAGAAAATAAATTATGCAGATCATCATCCCAAAGTTAACTCATTACGCGCTTACAAGCTACTCCACAGCGGATAAGAGCGAGCTCCAGCCAGCTGTCTCGTTGGGATGGAGAGCCAGGCTCAAGTAGCCACCGGGGCCACACAGAAACACACCGGGGAAAAAAAAAACGGAGCACCATGCACCATCATTTTATTTGGGAGTGCTATTGACAGATGGCCAAGCTAAAAAAAAAAAAAGAGTTCTCCGTTCACTAACGGACGTGGGAGATGAGTGATGGGAAGTGAGCCGAGACCCCCAAGCGCACGAGATGGTTCGACACGAAAGGCAATTATACCACAGGAGGGACAATAATGACAGGCTCGTTGTGTGATGTCGCCAATCGCGCCGCTGTGAAATGCCAATGGAAACCCGAGGATGCTTTCAATGTTCCCCAACAGAATAAAATGAGCCTCGCAGTCAGTGCCTGGAGGGGAAAGGAAAATTGTACCTCAAACTGTCTGTTGTGAGGAGCACTTAAGAGATGGAAGTGCAGCTGCTCTTGTTCGAAGGCAGCGCAACGTGGCTCGAGAGACACAATTCCAATGTTTTGTCCGCTACGACACGATGTAAGGGGACATAGAAAATCGAAATTCAATTGTGCTTATTACACGCCATTACAAAATTGGCATCATCGGAAAAATACAATTGATATGCATTAATATATAATGCACTATGTTTCTTTAAAGAAGGAAAACTTACTTAAATTGTATCTTTTGCACCATTTTTTAAAATAAATTTAGTTTGTTCCAAAAGGACTTTGGAAGTTACAATTAATTACAGTATTTTAAATAAATTAATCTGTCTAAATATTTTCTACACGTTTAAATATTTTCTTGTTTTGCACCCAAAACAGAATTGTTATAAAAATAAATAATTGTGAATTCAATGACGAGATTATCCAACACTGCATTTACGATATCCCAATGTTTGGTTTGAGCAATGCATGCTCTCCTGGAATTACTTCACGTTTAGATAGAACAAAAAAAGGGGGAAGTGAGGTCAAAGAGTGTTGCGGGAGGTAGATAAAGTGAGTCAGACAGTGCTCACTGCAGGGGTCCTGCACAAGTGCCGCTCAGCATCTACCTGCAACCCCCACAGAGCCCCTTCAATATCTGACCTCAGTCTGCAGGTGTGCTGCCTCCCACACACCTAAAAAATAAATAAAAAAATAGAGAAACGGTGGTGATTTAACACACCAGGACAGGAGTGGAGGTGTAAGCAGCTCCTCCCTCGCATAACCCCCCGCCCTCCCAATGTCCCCCTGCCGAGGAGCGCCGGAGCTCAGCAAGAAGAGCCGCTGAGGGGAAAAAAGTAGGTCAGGCTGACCTCTGCGCTCGGCACGTCAAACGTCCCGAGTGAGCCGAAGGGACAGGCCGCGTCAGAACCGGGCTCCTCACAGCTGGGGGACCGAAGAGCAACCCCTGGCGTGCGGTCAGGGAGCCCGGCGAGCGGCACACTGGGACAGACACGTGTAAGCAGTGAGCACACGTAGCCACTATGACATCAGCTTGAGTACCAGCGACTCGAGAGGAGCACGGGGGAAATCCATGCCCCAACTCGGGACATACGTTCCAAAGCAGAGGCTCTTACAAACCAACAGACACAGTAAATCCCACAAGTTGGTACCAAATACATTGAACTGCATATTTGGATGTAACTGTTGAAAACATAAAAACAAAGGCTGAGAACTACAACTGAACTGTTTATCCCCGCCATTTCAGTTTTGCTGACTTTTGGGGCGCCACGGCCAAAACAAAGCTTTCATTCTTGTTTTGGCTGGTCAGTATAAAATGGCAAATTTAACCCAAGTTGACAATAATAATAATAATAATAATAATAATAATAATAATACAAGAAGACTGGAATTGCAAAACAGTTTGCAAAAAAAAAAAGACAGACTGCTATCATCAGAAATTTTACAAAGATTTACAGATTTAAAATTCCATTATTTCCATTGTGGTTGACCTTTGAGGTTCCACTCTATTGAGTTTACATGAAGCATTCCAAGGATCAGCTAAGGCTTTAATATGACCTACAGGTGCTCTTTTAAGTATTTGGATTAAACTCCTGAAAGAGGCAAACTTCAACGCCGCTGGATTTGCTGCCTTCCTGATCAAAGAGCTGAGAAGTGGTGGGAGAAAAAAAAAAACAGGCAGAGGTGAGCCGTTCCAGAGACAGTGGTTAAACATTACAATGACTGCCAGCACAGCAGCTGCTCATAAAAGGCAAATATGCAGAGTAAACTAATTCCTGAGATCCATTTACGTCCCAAAATAAAAAGTCCTGCCACGTGAGTGAGTTATGTACGCTTGGATGACACAGTTCAACAACAGTATCCAACATCCATCTTTGAATTCACCTAAAAACAAAGTATATGAATGTTTTGGTGTAGAAAACATCAACTGAGTGTTTCCCTGTCGAAAATCTTGAATGAAGGCCTCTGCGCGGAGGAGTTCTACTCGCAAATCCAAAGAAAACATTCTTGTGAGCACTGTCACTTTGGAAGATAGGACCGCAACCTCTAATTGACCTGTCAGCAAACCTGAATGATGGAGGGATATAAAATACTGGAACCAGTGCGTGGATGGATGAGTCAGACAGCCTAAAAAATACAAGTTTAAAAAAAAAAATGTTTGGCATCTCCGGACTCATTGGTCCAGTGGCCGTGGCAAAACAGAGCTTTGTCCCAAACATGAAAAAAAGAACTGCCACCCTCACAAGTGACTTGACCACAAAGCACTTCTCCTTTTATTCATTCAAGCTGAGGCAGAAGAGATGACTCAGTCCAAACATATACAGGTCTTTTGGAATATTTTTTTATTTTATCCTCACCACTATAGACAGGGTGTAGCTACGCAACAGGTAGTGCAACTTGATATTTAAGCTAAATAAAAGCACAATTGCAGAAACAATAGCAAGGATTTATACGTGTTGACTGATCCCAAAGTGACTATTTGTCTTGAAGTTCACCAAAACCACGGATATGTCAAGTAAGTGAGGGTTGAATGTCAAAAGATTTTTGGCACTATTATGACCAAAATCGAGTCGAAATCGATGAGTCGATTATTTAACTAATATTTAAGGACAGACTTGCACAATTTTCAAGTGACTGTGCCTTTCCTCATGTAAATACTAACAGTGCACACTGTGACGATGAATGAAGACAACCCCCCCCCCCAAAAAAAAACGTGTTTCCCACAAATGCTGACAACAGAGTTCTGGAAAGGCTTCACTATGGCTGGAGTTTTCATGAAAGTCTGTTTTCAGTTCCCCAAAATTGAGCTTTTGTCCAGCACTTGGCTTAAAGGACAAAAGGCCCACCGCAATACAACACACAGAGTGTTTGTGCGCTCAATGCCTTCGAGTTAGTCCAAGCGAGAGCGGCGCAAAATTATTTTTAAGACACCAGAGTCGATAAAATGAAAGATAGTCTTGTTAGTAATGGCCTAGCTTGTTTTGGGTGCGTGTGCGTGAAATCAATGCAAAGAGACAAAGAAAGCGTGAGCCGACACATAATACAGGAAGGAAGTGTAATTTTCGGCTCTTCGGATGGACCCCGTGGCAAGCCCACCAACACAGAACGTACACCTCCGCCTTAGGGGATCTGCACCGAGGCCACGGAATGTAGCACATCCACCGGCTATTTGTAGGGGATGTGGGAAGAAGGCATGTGGGATGCCACAGCAAGCAAGAGTCTTTGTTTAAAAAGGAGAGAGAAAAAAAAAAAAATGACACGCCTCAGCACTCGGCTGTGGATGGTGACAGAGCACGCCGAAACGAGTAAGGTCAATGATAAACGTTCCCGCATTGTCTTGAAAACTATTGTTACAAAGGAGACTGTTTTAAAACTGGCAGATTCATTCTCCAGGTATGATCAAAAAAATTAAGCAACATCTCATTTTATGTAAGGTTGCTTAGGAGAGGACCACAAAAAAAAAATCCCCAGGTCATCTAACAGTGCACTGAGGTATTATATTAATTAAAACCCAACAGCCACTTCTGCAAAAGCAGATGACACCGTGGGGAAATTCCACCATAGCCAAACCTCCCCCCAACAATGAGCATTTGGTTAAATTAAACCCATTTGTCACTTTGGGCCACCGATAATGAGGACAATGCATGCAGGACGGAAATTGGCTTCATAAGAGATGACCCATGTTGATTTCGAAGAAGCAAGTTAGCAGCAAAAACTTGCTTGGAGGTTTTTTTGAGCAACAGGCCACACATGGAGCAAAAGAAAAAAAAAAAATACAAAAAAAAAAAAGCCGACGTGTGTCGTTGGCTGCAGAGGTGCATAATGGCAAAAGCACACACTTGTTCGATAGGCGTGAACCCCGGTTTCAAGCAACGCTGCTTTATATGAATAAATAATATCCAAGTTTAATTCAAGGATTTTGCAACCTATGGAGCCCAGACAATCGCCGAATGCAACACAAAACCTGTGCAGCTCTCTCGAGGCACATAAGAAGTTTATGAATGCAGCGCCAAGGATGTTGCCGCTTCAACACAAGCGCCGAGGGTAGAGACCAAACGCTCCCGTATATCAATGTTCTGAACTTAATCCAACCCTCATCCGGCCCGCTTTTTTTTTTTTTTTTTTTTTTTATACACTTGCTTTTGTTGCCGTCAGGCCACTCGTGGAATATAGAACTGCACAAATTTAAGGAGGTTGTTGGGGGTTCAGAGAAGAAGCAGACTCCTGCATTATTTGTGAGGTGCACTTGAGGCACCAAGTGTGAAAGCTACATTTAACCAGGACTTCCCAAAAAAAAAAAAAAAAAAAATTGTAGTGATGGGGTTGGTGGGGGTGGCGCTCCGTTAATGCAACGCTGAATGGCAGGTCACTCATGAGGCATGGCTTGATCACAGCAGCGCTTCAGAGAGCCGCCTGTCTTTGCCGCTCCTTTCTCCAGGGCCACTATTTGTGTCCCGATCTGTCTCGCTCACATTCAAAAGCGCTTTGTTAGAGCACCGGTCATGCCATACAAGCCCACAATGCCACGTCGTGCACGGTGCTTCCATTAAGTGGATTATTTCACCGCATCCCTGACCTTCTGTAGGGCCATCGCTGGCAAGAAGGAAATTGTGCCGCTTATGCGCCTCCTTCAAGATTGGCAGTCATTCACAAGGCCAACCAACTTGTCAATACAACACACCTGAGATGCGAACTATGATCTGGAATTACTCGTACCGCCCATGGGGATAAAAAAGAAAAAAAAAGAAGACTTTATGAACTCTCACAGTAGTGAAGTAACGCAAAGGCCGGAAAGTTCCAGCTTCAACTGTGTACCTCCATTCTATGACGATTTCTGAAAATGGTTTCACTAAACAACAAAGGAGAACTGATTTTTGAATTTAGTATTGAGTTTGAAACTGTTATTTTCAAATCCTTTATATCTTTGGAGAATGGAAGGTCACAAAAGTTGTACAATAGCAAAAGTAAATTGCGGCGCTTGGTCTCGAACAACAGCATCACTGGCGGCGGCGATGACTTGGCATTTTCCCTTTCTGAAAGAAGCCGAGGCGGTAGATTTGGGAAGACCAAAAAAGCCTTTCAAACAGCCCTGTGGGAAAATCAGACCCAGTTTGATTACATCAGAAAGCAGTGTTTTAGAAAAAAACAATTCCCAGCCACCAATACAATTCCTGATTACGCCACATTAGTTGAAACGGGCTTTTCATGGCTCTCATTATGAACTATAAAGGTGAAAACACATTTAAGAAAGTGGTGGCTGAACACCTGCCAACTTCCGCTGACAGGCCTTTTTTTGGCAAAGTGTACAAACATTTCGCAATGAAAGCTCATTGAAAGCGCCCTTTCTTTTAAGCTGTAACGCTGTGACCAGGCACATTTGTTATGTTGTGCTATACAACGACACAGTAGCTTTTCCATGCTTTGTTTTCCTGGACATAGTTTGACAAGGGCCAAATAAAAAATAAACAGCCAGATTGTCAAAGAGGAAAACAGACTATGTGGCTGACCACTGAGACAAACCAGGAAACTACAAACCGACGATATACGCAAAAGAGGGCTTTGTGTCGGTCGGCTGTGTGGTTCTCTGTAATTTTCTACTGCGTACACACTGCAGCAGCAGCGGCGGCGGCGGCAGCGCAAGGCCAGGAAGGATTGGAGGCAAAGTGACGTCCCCCCAGTTTATCCTCCCTGAAAGCCTTCGCATGCTCTCAGTTCCACATGAGAGATCTGATGAAAGCCGTTTGTCAGTACGCCACTTAATTATCGGCCTGAAGAAGAGGAAGAAGGAGAGCCTCCGACGCTGGCCTCTGACGATGGCTCACAGCAGCCTGCTGACGACGACGTGCGCTAACAATGAAGAAGCGAGCGCTACGACTAATGGTGACGGGGGCGGTGCCAACTGTCCATTTAGGAGTTTGGACGAATGGCGAAGCTGCGCAGAAAGTCATTGTGTGCCACTTCACTGTGCATTATTTTCTTGTGTGTGTGCTTCAGCGGCATGGGGGATACGAATGCTGCAAAATGCCGTGCCGGGAATATAAAAATATGCTAAACCTCGACCTCTACATAAAGATAGAGTCTATTTTGTTAGACAATAAGAATGAGAGGATGATGAGACAAGATGGTAAAAAAAAAAAAATTGGGAAACACAAAGGAGACAAATGCCTGAAAATTTTAATTTGCATACCCTGTCCTTGTAATAATACCAATTTATATTTCAAACCCTTTTCTATGTCAAAGTGAGTTCCTTTTTCGGCTGGATGGTTATACCGTTGCATCTTCTGAAATCGTCCTTCATTGTCTTTAATCCACTCATGTCTCACCCTTTATTTTCTGTAGCGCTTGCTGCCATTACGGTCAAGGGTAAGATGGAACTTATATCTCAGCTGACCATTAGGCCGATGCATAAAGATGTAGGATTGTCTGCGGAAAACGCCAAAGAAATCATGTGGCAACTTGCAAACTAATCTCATTGGATTCTTGGGTTTTGACGAGAAGACATCATTGTGACATTCTGCCCCTGAGGAAACCATCACCACAGACAGCAACTCCACAAAAGAGGGGCAAGCAGCAGCATCTTGCAAGCCACATGACTGAAGCATGACTTAAAGGGCAAGTCAACCTATATATTTTCGTCATTATAATATTCATACGTGTGAATTTAACAGGCAAAATTCACCTGTTTTTAATCCATCTGAGGGGGCGGCCATTTTGCCACTTGCTGTCGACTGAAAATGACATCACAGATGTCACAACCAATCACAGTTCACCAGTTCTTTTAAATCTGAGCCGTGATTGAGACCTTTTTTTTTTTTTTACCTCCTCAAATTATCAAACATTTTCCGTGTGATCCTCTACTAAGAGTGAAATCCAAGGTGCACTCCGCTGTCTATTAGCTAACTTTATAGGGAACTGCTAGACTTGCTGACCCATTAATAATATAGAGCGGTGGTCAAAAGAGGCCAGAAACCTACATGCGCCTGCCATCCCTCCACGCGGCAACATTACCGCACTAATTTGGACGCAATTAAGAGGTGGGGAGAGGCTGTGGCCTTGCGGCTTTTGAAGGACTTTGGATTGTCAGCGCTGTGGGCAACCAAAAAAAGAAAACACGTGTTGTGCATTTAGTGAATATCCTCCACAAAGGGTGCGGGGAAAAACAAATTGCCATTTTCCATTTTTTTTCTCTTTTATACAACTCAAAATGTCAACCAAAATAAACCTCTGCAGTTCAAATCTTATTAGACTTAAGCTTTGCTAGCAACTAAAGGATTAACTCACCAAGTGAGGTTTATTAAGTCAGCGGAAAAGACGACAAGTGATTACAAGAAACGGAAAGTATAATAATGACCACAGAAATGCTAGGTGCTTTTGCAGTAGTCAAGCAAGAACAACCGGCCCTGGCAGCTAAATATAATATGGCTAAAGTTTAAACCTCTAATTAAAGAACAACAACAAAATAAAAATGAATCAACCATCCACAACAAAATGTTCAGGTGAAGAGAGTTACTGTACATCTGCTTAAAATCATCCTTCAAATGAGCTAATTTGAGCCTAAAAAAGCTCCCCAGCCACAGTCATTCATACCAATGAAAAGTTTAAAGTTTAAAATAAAACGATCATGCTTGATTTTAGAATGCGAAAGGAGGTCGCAGTTTAAATCTACAACCTCTCGAGCCTGAACGTGCTAACGTCTGCCGTATCAAAAAATGAATGATAATCACTACATTAATCTCAATACTTATGCCTATGAATAATGCAAATAACGCTGTGACAAAATATTCAACCTGAATACAAATTTCAAAGCTGCCAGACAGCGAGCGGCCCGCGTCGACACTTTTACATACATTTCATGCAGTGTTTCAACAGTGTCAAGCGTAGAAGACGTGACATTGACAGATGTGCAATTCCGCCTCCGATCTTCACGTGTCATGTCCG
Source organism: Syngnathus scovelli (assembly GCF_024217435.2). NCBI lineage: Eukaryota > Metazoa > Chordata > Actinopteri > Syngnathiformes > Syngnathidae > Syngnathus > Syngnathus scovelli. The sequence continues at coordinate 10,733,029 of NC_090857.1, read as the reverse complement.
TGGCCGGCGTGACCTGCGATTAGCCCGGCCCGACGCTCACTTCAAGAAGCGCGCCCGTCGATCCAGGCGTCGGGGAAGGCGGCGCGGCTCGTTTTGGCATATCATCCATCACCCGTTCCGCTCGACTGCCGCAGCTGTGCTGTCGTACCGCAACACGCACACACACACGCTGACCCCACTGAGGACACGCTGACGGGATGATCAAATATCAAGGACAAGTGGTTGCTTCATTTACAAACATACTTTGAAGTATTGACATAAGTGTCAATGAGTTGCATTAAACAGCAGTTAAGTAAAGCCATTCATTAAAATAAAAAACGTGAGCGACTCAAGTGGGTACGTGGCGCAGAGGGTGAAAGCAAGGGGGGGGGGACGTTGAATAATTGCTGGAGCGAGGAAATTTATATTTCCAGCGTAATTGCTTGCCATGCAGATTTTATGAAAACGCCAATCATCGGGCACCATTCTGCTCCTTTCATCAGATGTGAATGACCCATTGTCTGGATGCCGGGCAGCTCTGAAGGTTGCACACCACTGAACGTGTACTGGCAGTCTCAGGTTGGTACGCTTTGGATTTCATTTCAATTTTAAAAAAGATTCTTCTCCTGCCTCTGCCAATTAGTCCTCAAACTACGGGTACTATCTTTCACTGCATGTACGCTACAGTGGTGCCAGATAAGCTTGTTCTTTGGGGAGAACACACTTCCTTAATTACAAATCTTATTAATCACCTTCAAGATGAGATAAGAAATGGAATCTTCATTTTAAAAACATATTGGAAGTAGTTCAGCCCAAACATCAAAACATTTCAAGGTGAATTTTTAACACTTTAAAAAATGCCATATTGGTGAAAGCAGTCATTATGAATTAACAGTATGATGTGATAATTATAATAATAACATCAGTCATGTTTGGCTCTTGTGCTTCTAATTTGTTTCACAGAAAACAAAGCGCTTGAGGAAAAACAACCCCAAAAAAATACAACTATTATAGTATTGCAATTAGAGATGTAAAATGTATTGCTTAGCAACGTTTTGGAGTTAAAAAAAAGACACAAACAAAAACATCAGAGCGGAGTGCACACAACAATTTGATTGTTATTAGTAGAGGGGAGGCTTTATGTTGGCAAAACTTTTACACTAAAATTTTTTTTATTGACTTCACAACTGCTTTAAATATCACAAGTTGGAAGACAATCAGACGGCATCTAACGAACGGCATCCAAACTCAGAGTTTTCAATTTTAAATGGAAAATCACCACAGATTAAAAGACACGGGTTAGTATTAAATCACAATTTGACGACTTGAAAGGCGACACCACTGGCAGCAGAAGCGGGAATAAGCCGGTGAGGACGAGTCGTACGGGCAGATTCACTGTTAAAGGCAGATTCCGAGGGCTCGGCTCTATTTTTAGCAAGCGGCAATCATCAGCGTACCCATCTCGCTTCTCCCCTACCCTCCTGTGGGGGGGCAAAACATCTGAGCGCACATCCAAGCGGCAATAGTAAAAAGGCACCATCTGTGACACCAATGTAAATCGAAAGGTAGTGTGGCGTTTAGCCGTCAATGAGGATGCTCTTTGACCTCTGCCATGCCAACTGAATTTGAGGTCAACCACAGTCAAATAGTGGATCCAGACGTATGAGCAAGTTTGCAGAAAACAATTTGCCTTAAACCATAGACGTCAAAAAACAAGCACGTCAATGCGGATCGACCAGAGTCCCGACAATACTTTTTTGTTATGCGCCTTTTTTATCCAAAAATGATCTTCCCCATTTGCGAAGCGAATTCAACACAATCAAGAGAAAAGATATGCAGCTCATTCAGCACAAGTGTTTTATTATTGTCCTCAGCTCAATCACTTAACACTTCTAAAGTATTCAACTACTTTTGAACTTGAATGCGCTGTGATGTGTATTCCATCAAAATAAACACAGCCGTAATTGGGCGTGTTACTTGAAATGTCCATGGAAATAGACAGTCCCAAAAAAGTAGAATACCTAACACGGAACACTCGGGCTTACAGTGTAAATCCAAGCCCTGGAAAAAAAACATGAAACATAAATGTCAATGTCATACATCTCAATTGTGACTAAACACTTGGAAATAGTATCCGGGTCAGACTGCATTCAACAAGAGGGAAACTAGCTGTAACTGGCTAACGACTACTCAGGGAGAGATCCAACAACCTGTGTTTCTCATACTTCTCGGTAATAGCCACATAAAAAAAAGCATGCCTCAACAATACAAAGTGATTAAGTGTTTTTGTAAAATGCCCCAAGCTGTACCTAAGACTGCTTGCAGAAATCAACACTGCTGGTTCTTTAAGGACAAAGGGGTGTGTCTTGGACTATGAGCTAGGTATTGACTTGAACATGTGCGCCATCATCGAGGAGGAAGTTCTCAGGGCGAACCTCGTTGATCGTTTTTGCCTCAACGGTATGCTGAGTATGGTGACAGAAAGAACACTTCTGAAGTGGAGTTAAAGGACTGTCACAAAAAAAATTCAGGGCAGCGACTCTTCACAGGCCTGCGGGCCACAGGAGAAAGCGGTAGCAGCCTCAGGCCTTTTATGTTCTGCGCTGCAGTTAGCACTTGAGCAGAGTGCGGGGACAGCGGCTCCTTGCCAAAAAGTGCGTGCGCCAAGGCCTGCCAGCCTGCCTGCCTGCTCTCCCCGCCCACTCCGAAGACCCAAGCGTGAGCGGTGGGGCGCCAGTAGGCGGGCGCAAGGTGAGCCTGGTGGGCGGGCGGCAAGGCTGGAGCTTCCTGACATGGGAACCTGCTGCACGGCAGGATCAAGCCGGCTGCCGAGTGAGTCACCACCCCTCCCTCCCTCCCTCCCTCCCACAAGCCGACAAAATCAGTTCCTGTCCAACGCCACCCAGCCTCTCGTGCTGCGCCGCGGAATTATGGACAAGACAAAAAAGTGGTCACTCACGAGAATACGACTAAGTTTGCATATTGTCCCTGTTACTCCAGCTTGCTCCTACATTGCAACATCATGCATATTATTATTTGAATTTGAATTATTTTTATTGATTTTTGAATACTTTAAATTGACAATGTAATGTAAAGAAATAGCTAAAATCAGTTTTATAGCTTTCATTTAAAAAAAAAATGATGTAAATGGGTGACCAA